>NC_091703.1:46907045-47210075 GCF_041296265.1 Equus caballus | reverse complement strand
TTGGTATAATTTTTCCTAAAATGTTTGGTAGAGTTCACCAGTGAACTCATTTGGTCTGGTCTTTTCTGTTTGAGAAGATTATTAATTATTGATTCCATTTCTTTAATACATGTAAGTCCTACTCAGAGTTTCTATTTGTGTGTGTGTGTGTGTTTTGGCAGATTGAATCTTTCAAGGAATTGGTCTGTTTCATCTTTGTTATCAAATTTGTGGGCATTGACTTGTTCTTAGTTGTTCCTATATTATCCTTTTAATGTCCATGGGATCTGTAGTGATATTCTCTCTTTCATTTCTGATATTTGTAATTTCCATCCTCTTTTTTTAAATTATCCTGGTTAGAATCTGTAGTATTCTTGGCAGTATGTTTCTTCTATTTCAAGAATCTTTAATAGTCTTCTCATCAATGTCTATTTAGATTTAATCATATTTAATCAATTCTAGCAAAGTTCATTTTTTGCCCCTATTTTCTCCTCTTCTACTTCAATTCAGATGTCTCTGTTCTAATTAATCTGTTACTTGGCTAGAGTTTATTCCTGAATTTATCACTTAGATAGGGTAATGTGGGAAATATATTTGCATCTTTTGCATATTATAAATATTTTCCATTACTCTGTGGAAGAATAAAATAGATTTGTGGTTTTGAAAATGAATCTATATCTATCACCATATACTATATGTCTAAATATTTAAAAGTTATTAATCAATCTAATTGTTACATGAAATATGTTCCATCCTCTACCTTGACAAATATCTTTTGAACAACCTGGACTGCCAGGCTCAAAATTAGAATCTGACTTTACAGAGTTTCACATTGGAAAGTTGTGGCAGCCTCCACTTCATCCCCCTTTTCTACTTGACCCCTAGCTCCATGGCGAAGAGACTCACATACATGTGTGTGGATACCCCAGCCCTCACATCCAGCGTCAAGCTTAGGGGTACATGCACTCATAGAATGGTCCGACCTTAAGAAGATATCCCCTGTGAAAAACCCACTCATATCCTGGAAGTAGAAGATTTGAAACTGAGCAGGAAATTGTAAGGTTCTAGGGTATGGACATAGGCTCTGAGTAGACCTGCCTCCCTGTCCCCATGGACTCTCCCCTCCAGGGAATTCCTCTGAACTCTGCCGGTGAAAATCCTGATTCTCTTTTCTCTTGATAAATCTCTGATGTTCCTCTGTCGATGACCCAGTTGACTGCCCCGGGGCTCCCTGACGCTGCTTTCTCTTTGAGTTTGGAACCTCCCAGGAGTTGCTCCTACTTTTTGGACAGTCCTCTCTTTCTTATGTTTTGGATTTTGATTTTTCTCAACCAATCATCCATTCATCTAATTCTGTTGAATTTCTATCTTTTAGGAATTCCTCAAAGTTTTGGCCCACTAATTCAATTCTTTATTTTCCAATTGTTTTTGATGTATTATTTTTTCCCCAAAATACACATTTTTTTAATTTATGAAATTTTAGGCAAAAAGAAAAGTTGAAGCATGAGTATTTTTTATCTATATTTGTCTTTGTGTTCATTTCATTCTTCTACTGATAATATGACATTTGATTACATAAGTGAAAAAAGGTTTTTTTTTTTTAGTTAATTTGTTTTTAGCGTTCCCCCATACCACCATTGCACTTGGCCCTGCAGAAATGCAGGAGTTTATTCTTTTATTCTATGAACATTTCTTCCATATCTACTATAAGCAGAATCATGCACTAGATACTGTATAGGATGACTTCTACCTTGCCAGACAGATTACAGATTCTGAAATGAATATAGTACTAAGGAAGATGTAATGTTGTGTGAGATGTTACAGTGACTCAGTGAGGGAGAATGAGTTCTTCCTTTAAGAATCAGGGAAAACCTCATGAAGGAAACAATTTTTATTCTGGACTAGGAAATAGTGATGTCCAGTCTCATACAGATTGGAAATAATTATGGAGTTATATAGTAAAAGGTATAGGTAGGAGAACAGTTCGAGAAAAACAAGTAGTTCATTTTCAAGGGAATGTCGCATACATGGAGGAACAAAGGGAAATAAAAATTTAAAACTACCAGACCATATTTAATAGAAATGGAGAGCCTTTTAAGGTTTTGAGCTTATCTTTCAGTTGCTGTTTTTAGATCATAACCTAATATCAGTACATAGAATAGTTTGGGGCAGAGAGACTACTGCTCGGGGCCCTCCTAGCAGACTGAGCATCTGGACTGTCAGGGCTTGACAATAGGTTGGATGGCTACAGGACGCGGAATGGAAGGGGAGCAGACCTTTCATTCCGAGCTGATTATTTTCCTCAGTAGGCTGCAACTTAATCATCTTGACAGGATAAAAGAACTAATAATAAAAAGTATTGATTTAAATTTTTAAAATGTTTGGCAATGTATGCTAAATATAACCTTATTTCACTCTATTAGTGAAAAAGCATTTTGATGCTAAAGAGTCTTTGACTTTGCTGGTCAGTGTAAGTTGAAAAGAGCCTATTTGTTTCATAGAAAACATCAGAATCTCTGCCCAAGTTGTTTTTGCCTTTGTACAGTATATTCTTTATGATATCAGACATAGTAACAGGAAGAACATCTCCATCTGGTAATCATTACCTGTAGCTTGTATGTGTCTTCTGGAAGTTAACTTTTAATGTTAAACAAAGGAAGCTGATCAAAACCAGCTGTAAAACCTTTGCATAGTTCATATTTTATACAGTCAGCATTAGGTTACCATTCACGTGACTGCACGTCTGAAGTTTAAAAAAAAATAAGGTAAATCTTTTCCTTTTATTAAAATTAATGTAATCCTGATTTTATAGTTAACACAACTTTAATTGTTTCCCTGTTTGGCAGGAAAATTTAATGCAATTGGCATCACTATGTATGTATTTTACACACCTTGGAGAAATAATGGCTCATTTACTGACTATATATGCCACAATTAATATATTTTGGATGCAGTCAAAATAAAAACAGTAAGTTGAAATATAATTTTCTAATTTAAAATTATGGGTTTAATAAATGTAGAAACTTGCCAGCTAAACACATAACAGACCATTAACTATATTATGTGAACTAATTATATAGATATTGAAAATTACTCTAGTTATACCCCCTTTAACACATGGCATTTATTATAATCCTAGGTACATGCAAACATAGTAATTTTAGATCATTATTATTTATGATAAGAAATGACTCAGAGAATTTTAAATCAAGAAGACTTTTTTTTCCTTCCCTTAATTGAATTTAGAAGAATGATGAAATTTGGAAGAATCAGAACATTTTAGGCAGTGTTTTATGTACTGCTGGTACATTGTGTGTGTTAAATAATAATAGTTTCTTCTGCCTGGAGCTGGAGTTGTAATACAAATATCAATTTTGAAATCACAAAGAAGCACATGAGTTTATAACAGCACATACTTTTGAAAGATCTGTAACAACAGTATGGAGGATTTGCTAGCATGAGATAGAATTTCATAACTAGAAAATGCACCAGATAACGTCATGACTCAGGCATAACAATCTAGGCAGAAGACAGTAAGCATTTCGCTCCCAAAGAAATATTTTGAAACTCAATGGTTGTTTTGCAAGTGATTAACAATGTTTTGTTGGAAATGTTCTAGTCTGGAGAAGCCTCAGTATTGCTCACAAATACCGTGTAGGCGGCAAAGCCAAGGACAGTTCTGACCGTCCAAGTGTAGCAGCAATATCAAGTGTGACCATATCTGGTATCAGTGTGCACTGTGGTAAGGTGCTTTGCTCAGGCCTTGGTTAATATCAAGCTTTAGGGAGGTATTCTAAAATGGGCAAGCACATAAATGTGGAGTAATTGATAGCAAACATTAATAATTTTTAAAATATTGTAATTGTTTTCATTTCTGCAAGTAGTGGCATACTCTATTTTTAAAAGATATGGGATCTTAATTATATGCTGAAAAGGCACTGAACCATATTATCATCTGAGAATTGACAAGTATCATTGCTTAGGAGGGAGATTTAGAGAATGCTTTACTTCAGTCATACCATTTGTATGGGAACATTTAAGTCAATTTAAGATACATTCATTTTTAACAACAATTGAGAGCACCTAGCACATGCTGCAAACTCAGTATATTTCTGTTTATTAAATTATTTATTGTACAAAGAAGGCTTGGTTAGTTAACTGTAACACTTTTTCTTAAAGATATAAAAATAAAAGCATATTTGAAATATATGTAAATATACATATTTGTAAATATAAAATTAGCACAAAAAATGCACAGATTTTAGTTGCTCAATTCCGGGAGCTTTGACAGTTCTACACTCCAGTGCAATCACCAGCCCAAACAAGAAATAACATTTCCATTACTTTAGAAAATTCTTCTTTCCGGTCACAACCTCCTCACTGCCCCTGGGTGCTTTCTGTCACCATAGATTAGCTCCTGTCCTCGGCTTTCATATAAATGAAATCATAGAGAGTGTACTCTTTTATGTCTAGCTTCCTTGGATTTCTTAGTCTTTTCGTATTGTATGTTCTAGTGGGTATGCGGTATTACCTCACTGTGATTTTTACTTCTATTTCCTTAATGACAAATGATATTTAACACTTTTGTGTGTGTGTGTGTGTGTGTGTGTGCTTACTGGCCATTTATTCATCTCACTTTGTTATGTGTCTATTCAGTTTTTTTACCTGTTCTTATTGAGTTATTTATAATTTCCATGTTTTGTCCAGCAAATCTTTGTGTACCCAAGGTCATGAAGATTCTTTCAGGTTTTCTTCTGATATTTTTATTTTTATGGATTTTATGCTTAAATCTGTGATCCACATTGAATGAATTTTTATGTATGGAATGTGATATGTATTAGAGCTTATTTTTTCCATCCAGTTGTTTCTGCAACATTTGTTACCCATGTTGCAGCAACATTTTTGGGATTGAATAAAGGACCATGTGAGTTGTTTTTTTTTTAATTTGAGTTCATAATAGTTTACATCATTGTGAAGTTTCAGTTGTACATTATCTCTTGACTGTCACCACATAGGTGCTCCCCTTCATGCCTTGTGCCCACCGCTATCCCCCTTCCCATGGTAACCACTGAACTGTTTTCTTTGTCCATGTGCTTGTTTATATTCCACATATGAGTGAAACCATCTGGTGATTGTCTTTCTCAGGCTGGCTTACTTTGCTAAGCATAATTCCCTCCAGGTCTTTTCCATGTTGTTGCAAATAGGATGAATTTGTCTTTTTTCTGGCTGAATAGTATTCCATTGTATATATATACCACAGCTTTTTTATCCAATCATCAATCAGTGGGCACTTGGATAGTGTCCACGTCTTGGCTCTTGTGAATAGTGCTGCAATGAACATAGGTACATATGTTACTTTGGGTTGTTGCTTCCAAGTTGTTTGGGTAGTTACCCAGTAGTGGGATAGCTGGGTCATATGGTATTTCTGTTTTTAGTTTTTTGAGGAATCTCCATACTGTTTTCCACAGTGGCTGCACCAGTTTGCATTCCCACCAGCAGTGTATGAGGATTCCCTTTTCTCCACACCCTCTCCAACATGTGTTATTTTTAGTCTTAGTGATTATAGCCATTTTAACAGGCATAAGGGGATATCTTAGTGTAGTTTTGATTTGCATTTCCCTGGTGATTGGTGATGTTGAACATCTTTTCATGTGTTTATTGGTCATCTGTATATCTTCTTTGGAAAAATGTCTATTTTTTAATCGGGTTGTTTGGTTTTTTTGTTGTTGAGTTGTCTGAGTTCCTTATATATTATGGAGCTTAAGCCCTTATCAGATATATGATTTGCAAATATTTTCTCCCAATTGGTGGGTTGTCTTTTTGGTTTGATCCTAGTTTCTTTTGCCTTGGAGAAGTTCTTTAGTCTGATGAAGTTCCACTTGTTTATGTTTTCTTTTGTTTCCCTTGTCTGAGAAGACATGGTATTCAAAAAAGAACCTTTTAAGTTTGATGTCAAAGAGTATACTACCTATATTATCTTCCAGAAGTTTTATGGTTTCAGGACTTATCTTCAAGTCTTTGATGCATTTTGAGTTTATTTTTCTGTATGGCGTGAGATAATGGAAGGACCACGTGAGTTTGAAATTATTTGTACAGTTCTTCAACATATCTCTTCCCTTAGCTCCTTTGAATTTACTTGTAGTTTGTCTATTAGTGAATCCACTAAACTATACCTGCTACAGCATTTCAACAAGTTGGTGTCACCATGCATTCCAGTTTTCTGTTCTCTTGCATAGGGTACACTCATAGACCAATTACTTCTGTTTGTCAGTATGGAATGACCTTTGGTGAATTTGACCTTTGGTGAACTTCTATCTTAGACATCTCCCCACAATCTCACTTTGTCTGTTTCTCCTCCTCTTCTCAAAGCTAAATGTAAAGACGTGAACCACAGTACCTCACAAAATAGACTATAAGATCTTAAATATTTTCTGAAACTATTTCGCAGAGTTTTTAGAACATGATGCCACTAACATGTTATGGATATGGTAGTGTAATGTAATGGTTGAGGCCCAACGGCTTTCTATGTAAGATTTATAGGGTTCTGTATTCATTTTAGGAACACATTTTGTTGACTCCCATCAGTGAAGTTATTAAAAGGTTGATTTTTAGTTTTTCAAATTAAATAATCTATTTTGTTGAGGAGTCTATTTTCACCCTAGACTGACTTATAAACTAGAAGGCCTATTTATTGACTGATTGATTGATTGATTGAGGAAGATTGGCCCTGAGCTAACATCTGTTGCCAATCTTCCTCTTTTTCCTTGAGGAAGATTGTCGCTGAACTAACATCTGTGCCAATCTGCCTCTATTTTGTATGTGGGATGCCGCCACAGAGTGGCTTGACAAGCGGTGCTAGGTCCATGCCTGGGATGTGAACCTGTGAACCCCCTGGCCACTGAAGCAGAGTGCATGAACTTAACCACTATGCTACTGGGGCAGCCCCCCGCCATTTATTAATTTGAGCTTTATATGGGTGATTTTTATCTTCATTAGGCATTTTTTATATTTTCCAAGCTTTCCATGATAAACATGTATTGCTTTTATAACTAGGAAAGAAAGAGTAGCCAATAACAATATCTGAGAGTGGAATATGTTCTCTAAACTTTTGACAATGCCTAATTAACAGGACATATTTAGATATCAGGGTATTTTAGTTGATGAATTTTGAAGTTAATATAAATAGGAGATGGAGAAAATTGAGCTTCCAGAATGCTTTCAGTTGATGTGTTTAATTATACTGTTTGGCTTGTATAGATCTGTATATTAAAGTAATACTGCTGTGGAATACCCACATGTCTTGTCTGTGGACGGTGAAGACTGTCTGCCGACGTATTAGCTAAAATGTTGTTTACAAGTATAGCTAAGGGATGAAAAACAGACCATAGGAGAAAAAGTAATTCCTTTCAAATTTGCACTTGGGCTGAAATAAACAGTAATAGAGAAATGACAAAGGAGCTAATGATACCGTTGTTTCATGCACCCCAAAATGATTTTTTAAGCTTTTTAACTTTCTAATGTTTGAACGCATAGTGACACAGCTGTTATTGCCTGAGTCCCTCTGGTAAGACAGAGAGAGGGTCAGTATCCAAGTTTGAAAAGTGCTTGTCCATGTCTGGGATTAAACCCTGGGAACTGATTGTGGAGCAGCTTTGGTAACACAGAGAAACACGAGTACCAATGACTCTGCGTCAGAGAGGTTCAGAGGAGTCAAAATGCTGAGTCCGTGCTTCCCAAACTATTTGAAGTAAAGGTCCAGTTTTGGTTTTCATTATTTTGTTTTTTTACCTTACCACATTTATAAAATTTTTAAAAAGTCATAGCAATATCAAAATATTATAAAAGTTTCTAAAACTCTCATTTTCTGTTCTTATCTTATTGTAAACTGATAATAGTTTATGGTCTGGCACTGGTCATTGCACACATTTTGAGTGGCACTGATAAGAAAGCATTGTATCAGTTTAATTGGCAGTATACTGTGTTTTTTTTAGTGCTAAAATAATGGTGATCTTACATTTGATGGTATTAGATTGCTTAATTTCTCTAAAAGCAGAGTTTCTGGAATCAGACTGCCTGGTTAACTTTGGGGCGAGTCCCATGTCCTTTCTAAGCCTCAGTCATCTCAGTGAAAATGGGGATAATATTAGTGCCTACTTCATAGCATTGTTGTGATGATTAAGAAAACTCATGGAAGTTGCTTGGCAGGACATAGTAGGAGTGTCATATAAATTAAAACATATTGGGCTGGCCCTGTGGCCTAGTGGTTAAGTTCAGCATGCTCCACTTTGGCGGCCCAGGTTCAGTTCCCAGGCACAGACCTACCACTCATCGGCAGCCATGCTGTGGCCCTGACCCACATGCAAACAAATAAAGGAAGATTGGCACAGATGTTGGCTCAGAATGAATCTTGCTCAAGCAAAAAGAGGAAGATTGGCAACAGATGTTAGCTCAGGGTAAATCCTCCTCAATTAAAAAAAAAATTAAAACATATTGTCATTCTCACTCAGACTTTTTATCCTAGGAACTCAATGATAGGCCACTGTAGAGAGATAATTAGCATACCAAATCTGGTTGGAGAAGGTCACAGGAGATTACCTCTCCTTATAGACCTGGCTGTCAAGGACCAATAAACTCAAGTTTAATTCAGGGAATACCAATTGCCTGTGCATTTTCTCTTGCTAGCTCTGGGCATCTGGAATGCCTCTCAGATTGAAGGAAGGTGGTCTGTATGGGGTGAAGTAGGTGTTTAGTAAGCAATTGATACAACGTCAAGGTCTGCCTTCCCAGGGAAAGGGCTCTGATAAAAGTTAACATGGGTCATGAGGACTGTTTGGAGACTGATGTGCAAGACAGGACTCTAGTCCCCAAAGAAAACTAGAGTGCAAGCTAATAACAGGACGTTTACCCAGTCAGAAAGTATGGTGTGCATGACAGAATTCTGGGAAAGCTGTGTCTTAGTTGACACTCATTCACAAGTACATTCATATATTCTTATATATTCATGTAAGAACTTACTGTGCACATTGGATATCAGGTGAACATCTAGATTCTCTTTTGCCCTTTCTGGCTGCTAACTCATTCTCATTGGCTCTCTGCCTAGAAAAGACTGAGTTTGCAGGTTAATGATCTTTAATGGAAATAGTGGAGAAAGCAAAGACAGGGAAATAATGAAGAGTTATTTGATTAGGTAGGTTCCTCACCTGTGACTTTTGCAGCTTTTAAAAAATATCTCTGACAAATAATTTTAAAATTTAGATTAGATCTTAATGTTGGCCTAGGGAATCCTTGATTCACTGTCCTATGGGATGCATAAAAATTGGGGTTTCTCAGATGTCTTTGTTGTTCCTATCTCTCATGGCTTTATTGTTCCTCTCTCTCAATAAATTTGAAATTCTTACCCAACAGGAACCTGCCTGAAATGCAGATATGTATATTTCTCCCACTTTATCCATTGTTATTTATTTTACATTTTCCAAAGAGTAAGTAGAAACAAAATACTGAGAAACTTCTTTTTCGTTCTAGGGTTTATTACTTACTATCATATTTCTTTTAAGTATAGTGAACATACAGATTATAGGAGGAATAAAGGGCCGGGGAAGACTTACAAGGAGTAGGAAATTTGTTTTGGGGCTCAGATGTTTGTTCCTTATACATCTGCCTTATTTCCTGTGATTTCATTGGTGGTTTTGAACTCAGTGATATGGGCTGCTTGCTGTACACTGACAGTTGCTTCCATGTCATCACTCTAGTTTGTAAAAAACATTGCTTCCATTTTGAGATGAAAGGATTTCATTTTCCCAGCTGTTGTCCATGCATGCAGCCCCTCAGCAGACACTTATATCTCTGAACACTGAATAAGAATAGATTTGGTTCTATAGTTTACACACTGGCTTTGGGGTGGTCTGAAAAGATCAGAAATCTACCTTTTGATATGAAAGCTCTATAAATTCTCATAAATTTCCGTGTGTTTTAACTCCAGTCTGCATAGTGAATGTTCTTTGGATAACATGAGTTTATTGGATAGCAGTGGTCTTTTCCCCCTTAATTTCCAGATTATACGAAGTAAATAATGATATGCCAATTATTAGATTCATAGCCAGTGAAAATGAGCAGATTTTCTTCTGTGCTTTGGGAAGCTTCAGAGCAGGCTCTGTTAGAAGTCCTTTTGGGGAATGACCATGATGTATTCATACATGACATTGATCTCTGGCTCCGCCACATATGACCACTTTGTTGCATACCTTTGCTGAAGTGAGCAGAGCCATTTTCCTCTCCCAGCAGTTACAAATGCTGCTACCAGTTGTTAGTGTAGTCTCCTCTCTAGGCATGTTTAAACCGGTGGAATGGGTCAATGTGTTTTTCCTTCATGTCAGAGAAGTTACCTAAGAACTGCAGGGGAAAAGGTAGCTCAGTATTACCATTCAAATATTTTTCAAAAAATAAAACCAATTCAGTGACTTTAAAAAAAAAAAGCGTTCTTTACAAAATATAATTTTGTTAAACTGTGGATTTTTTGGTGATTTCCTCCCACTCTGCTTATATATCTCAAATTCTTTTGGTATAGTGCTGAAGCAGTTAATCTTTAAAACTCTTAACAGAAACTTTCTAGGAAATATGGAGGCAACTATGCGTATACTGTTTCCTTTTATTAGTTTACATATACTTATATGAATCCTGCTTACATTTTTTCCCTCCACAACTTTCTGAACCAAGCCAAATAGGCTGCGTCAATTTATAGGGGCCTATGAATCTAGGCAGCATTAGGACCATAGAGCCATCCTTTTTCCTCACTCGCTTCCTATAGCTATAAAATTAGTCCATGTGGTGACATCTGGATTTCAATACTAGTTCCTCCTGTCTCCTCCCCTTCTAACACATACTGTTAATGCCTGAACACAGCTCGTGTCTCGTCACCCCCCGCTCCAAGTCCTGGAGTGGTGTTAAACCTTCTGCGTTGGTTCTCAGAGTACCTTTTGTTGGTGTCGTCGCTGTGGTATTCGCAAGTTGCTACCTTGTTTTACTACCTTTATTCTTTTTTTGGTTAGAGGATCCATATTTCTCTTTATCCCCTAGCTTCTAATTCAGAGTTTTATATTCACATATTTTATGTTGACCCTCTGCTGTGCTCTAGGCTGTAAAGTACGTTGGGGAATCACAGGTGAAAGCTATGAAATGTACTGCTGAGAAGCTTGAACTGCTTTGATGCTCCTTTTACTGCTGGTTGGTTATAATGTTTTCTCGTATCTTATACTGCTGAGGAATTTGTCTAAGAATTAGAATTTTATAATACTCACAATCTTGCTCTGATTTATGCTTTTAAAAATAGAATTTATTACAGTATAGATTTATAATTTTTATGATGTTGATTTTTTGCAATGTTGCCTGTGTTACTTTACTTTGTAAGTAATTTGTAAGTTACTTTGTAACATATAGGTTTAACTTTTCACAAAAGTGCTGTAACAACTTAGAGTTTATCATGGGTTGGAGCAAATGATTAGCTTAAAAGAGGCATCTGTATCCTTTACTATGTCAGACTCCTGTGTAATGGTAGGTAAGGTGTATATTCATATAAAAATTTGCTTACTTTGTGTTTGGAAGTAAATTGATTCTGGGTACTGTCCAAATTGTTTAAGAAAATTTGGATATGGAGTACCACTTTCATTTTAACAATGTGTAGATGTTCATACAACACACTATCACCCAGTTGAATCCCCTTCAATTTGAATTTGGGTCCTTGCCAAAAAAAACTCTTCTTGGATAAAAAGCTGACTGTATCACAATTGATTTTGGAAAGTAACTGAATTTAACAACTCAGAACAGTGGGCGACTTTCTCAAAGAGAACATGGCTAGAATTCTTTTAAACATGAATATCACTTAAAATGTTAGTCTAATGTTGATTTAAATGCTCATATATAACGGATGTTTAAAAGTATTATATACATATTGCTAATCTTTAAATAACAAAATTATGGATCTATATTGTAATAAATTGTAATTTTAAAAGCATAAACCATCCCTAATTTCTGAATAGGGTGTGTTCCAATGCAATATACCAAAAACTGATCGCATGCCACGTAAGAAGCGCTGTGCTAAATGCTGAAGGAAAGCAAAGATGAACAAAATACAGATCCTGCCCTCCTGTTGTTTTCTGTCTCATTTCTGTGACACATCATAAATATAAGTGTCATAAAAAAAAACAAGATGCTTAGATATTCAACCAATGGAGTGTTCAGATCGACTTAAAAGATCAAAAACAGCTTTATAAAGCACTTGGAATTTTTGGGTGACTCTTGACGGGTAAATAATATTTCAAGTGGAAAGATAGATACGTGGAGAGGGCAGGCATAGGCATTCAAGGCCGAGAGGAACAGATAAGTGTGAACATGTTCATTTGGGCAACTTCAGAACTAGTAAATAGTGCAGAATGAGTTTGCCTAGAGCTAAGAATGATGGGGGGAGAAAGGGTCATGAAACTGGAGAGGTAACTGAAGGCATACAATATAGAGCAATGTTTCTCAATGATGGTTATGCCCTCCTTCTAGTGAGAAGGGTTAGAACCTTAAAAGAAGAGAAACTAAGTGTAAATGTACATGTAAGTTTCAAAAAGCCCCACAGATACTTCTCATACGGCCTTTCAGGGGGATATGCTCCCTAAAATCGAACATCACTATATAGAACATAATTTAACAGTGTGTGCCAGACACTGTACTAAGCACTTTGCATCCATTATTCTAAGTACAATTCATAGATTAGAATTCGTAATTCTGATCACAAGCTTGTGCGTAGCGTGTTCCCTAGAATACGGAAGACTTTCAGTAAATATTTGTTGAGTGAGTAAAGGAATTAAAAAAGTAAATGTAAATGTTGTTACTGCTATTCCAGTTTTCCAGATGAGGTAAGTGAGGTTGGAAACATTAAGTGTAAGAGATCAAATGCTAAACTGCTAAAAATGTGCGTAATCTTCAAAAATGGTGGGCTGAGATGAGGGTCGGTTTTATGTCTGGAGGCTCTTTTCTCATTTGGATTAGTTTCTTTTCATCTAATTATTCATCTTGCTTCCAGACTTGTTTTTTCCTCCTTCCAATAACAAAGAGTTTAAAACTGAATCCCGTTCCTATCAAAATAATCCACTAATTCACATTAAATTTAAAAAATAAACACCCCATCATTTTTTAACATTTGTTCACATTTCTAAAATGATATTTTTAACTTAGATAACCAATTTAGATTACTTTCTAATTGGCATTATTTCCTTTACGTAACTAAAATTAAGTGAACATTGTCAGGCTTTTCAGGCAATATTCAAGTGAAATATTTCTAGGTAAAAACTATCATAATGACATTTAAATTCTGCCTAGAACTGCCTCTGCAGTCAGTTTAGTTAAACAGTTCTTTTTTCTAGATTTTTCTTTTTTCTTGTTTTTGATCCTACTGATTAACAAAGTCACGTTTTTTTTTTCCCACTCTGGCTTTCCCAGCGGTTTGGAAGTCTTTCACAAATCATCTTGTAGAGGGGTTAACTTTCTCTGTTCACAGACACCCAATAATTAAACTTTGTATTCTAGACCCCGCTCAATCTTTGGTTATCACTTGTCTAGACCTTCTTTTATTATTCTCAAATAAGAGATAGATGACTACTGAAAACACAAATGAATTATACTGAGCAGCAAAATAAATACTGTCATGCCTCCATCCTCTCATCGCCCCCCGCCCCCCCATAGAATTTTAAAGCTTAAAGTTTTGTCATTTCATTTTGCAAGGTTTGTTTTTTGTGGCATCACAGTACCTTTTACAGGTCAATTTTATTTTTTTAAGAAAAACTTGATTTTTCGAAATGAACATTCCTAAAAACTTGACTGTATTTAATTTAATGTAGTTTTAGATATGCTTGGAGAGTGGGTAAAAGATTAATAAAACATGTCTTCAGGTTATTCAATATGATACAAAAGTCTGATTGATCTCTAGGAAGAATTGATCAAAGGTTGAGTGTAGTAAGAAGGATTTTAAATAGAAAATGCTTGTCAAAAGAAATTTTGGGGGTTTTTTCCTCCTGATTTAGAATGCTAAGTAGCATTTCCCAGGCATTCCCATTCATTCATTCATTCATTCATTCATTTATTTATTTATTTATTTATTTATTTATTTATTTTTTGAGGAAGATTAGCCCTGAGCTAACTACTGCCAGTCCTCCTCTTTTTTGCTGAGGAAGCCTGGCCCTGAGCTAACATCGTGCCCATCTTCCTCTACTTTATACGTGGGACACCTACCACAGCATGGCGTGCCAAGGGTGCCGTGTCCGCACCCGGGATCCCTACCGGCGAACCCCAGGCAGCTGAGAAGCGGAACGTGCTCACTTAACCGCTGCGCCACCGGGCCAGCCGCCAGGCATTCCCTTTTAGTTATTTAAATTATGAGCCTTTTTTTAGGGTTAATTTTTGTGTTTCCCTAAGATGTCTCTCTTACGTTAATACATTCTTTGGATTTTAGAAAAGGGGTAGTATTTAATTTATTTTAGAGCTTTATAAAATACTTCCAAATACATCATTCAGTTCTATGTTTATAATTACTTACGTACTGCTGGTATATCTTTGTCTACTAAGTGCAACATCTGAACCCCCTTGAGATACTTTCTGTTGACAGCTCTTTTTCCTGTGTGCGTGCCACACTTTCCTCTTAATAGTTAGCCAGTGAGTGATTAGTTTCCTTTAAACACTGTGAGCCAATAGGCTTCCAGCTTTGCCGAGAGATCTGGGTGTGTAGTAATGCACACATTAAAAGGTCAGACAGTTTGCAAAGTCTATCTTTGCTTTCACTTCCTCACTGTCAGCTCTAGATGCACAGAACCTCGTAGCATACTATGGATGAGTAAATAACTGGGGTCCTTTCTGGGTGTGTTCAGTGTGCGGGTAACCCTGTGCATTTGTAAGCCTTACAGATCCCCAGGAATTGTTGCTGCTTTTCAAAATCTGCCACGACTCTTTTGTTCTGTCGATCTCCGTTTTACATTTCAGGTTGCTTTTTGCTTGCCACGTTTGCACCCGTCAACAGCTCTTGGTGCCCGTATTCCTGATGATTTGCCACCAGTTGCTGTTGTTTTGACACTGCCCTGGGAAGGAGGCTCTTCCACAGAGCTCCAAGTCAGGTGTCCTCCTCGAGCAGCAGCCCGCCTCCTGCTATACCGTTCCTTGGGATTGGCGGGCAGGGGGAAGAGAGCGAGTTGATGGTTGCAGCTCCAATTATATGCCACATCCACTGTTGCTTTTACCACCATTCAGTCATTTTTCTTGGCTAAGTGCTTTTCAGTTGTATGCCTTTGGTTATTTTCCAGAGTTTAGAAATGTTTGTTCTCAGTAATTTTGCCAGTTCTTCTTTTTTTTATTTTGGGGAGATTGTGTCCTGGTTCTCACTCGATCATTCCTCAAGTCCTGTTGCTTGTTTTTAGTATTAGGAAATATTTAAGTCCCTTAGAATGACATTGAAAAAGAATTTTGTGGAACTTTTTATCCCCCTAGTTTCACTTTGTCTTATAAAGGCTAATTTAAAAAAATTTATTAGGTAAAATAAATAGCAAGTACGTTAATTTGCAGTACAAATTCTTGTCAAAAATTACAATCAAAGATAGATGTGGGAGAGTAGCAGGTTCTTCATGAAATTTTTTTAGAGAGGTTCTCATCAAGAATATCATTATAATCTATGGAAAAATAACTGATAGAATTAATTATTGTATGCTGGTTATAGGAGAATTGCCCAGAAATATTTCCGAGTGCCTTCCCAAGAAATGTATAAAGGGGTAACAAACTACATCAGAAATTAACCTCTGCTCTGAATATATTTGCAGTTTCCCTCAAAGAATGAAATATTGATCTCTGAAATATTAAATAATGCACACCTAAATTTTTGAGATTCTAAGCTGTGTACCTATCTTTTGGTATCCAAGTGTAATATAAGAAAGGTTGATTATTTTAATATCAATAACAACAATAATTGCTATTCATTTACTTATTCACCCATTCATTCACCAACTGTTGAGAACCTACCATATGCCAAACACTGTTGCAGGTGCTTGGGATATTTCATTGCAG
The DNA here is from genome assembly GCF_041296265.1 of Equus caballus. Taxonomy (NCBI): domain Eukaryota; kingdom Metazoa; phylum Chordata; class Mammalia; order Perissodactyla; family Equidae; genus Equus; species Equus caballus. The sequence continues at coordinate 47,194,013 of NC_091703.1, read as the reverse complement.
ACAAAACAAATAAAAGTTCTCATCTTCATGGAGCTTACCTTCTAGGGGAACAACTGATCATTTTTTGAGTGCTTACTACGTGCCAGTGTTTTAGACATTTTGCATGTATTAATTTATTTGAGCTTCAGCATAATCCTTAGATAGACACTATCCCATTTTATAGATGAAGAAACTGAAGGAAAGATATATTAAGTAATTTGTTCAAGGTCGCACATACAGTTTGGGGAATGGTAGAACTGAGATTTAAACCATCCAGGCAGACTGTCTTCAGCATCTGTGTTTTTAACTACTAATCCGTATTGTCACTCATGCAAATTCAAATCATCGAGTAAACTCAGAAGCACATAGAATCCAGTCAGGTGACTTAAATGAGTGTTGCAACAGAGGAGTGTTGAAACATTGACTAGTAGTGTTTGTGGCAAACATTGCTGTTCAGCTGCAATGAATTGTTGTGGTGTAGACGTAGACCCACACCACCTGTCTGTTGGTTGTCGTACTGTGGAGGATGCGTGTTGCTGTGATGCTGAACGCTATGCCACCGGTATTTCAAACACCAGCAGGGTCACCCATGGTGGACAGGTTTTAGCAGTTTCCAAACTAAGACAGACTAGGAAGAAGGACCTGGCCACTGACTTCTGAAAAAATTTGCCATGAAAACCCTGTGAATAGCAGCAGAGCATTGTCTGGTGGAGTGTCAGAAGGTGAGAGGATGGCACAAAAAGACCGGGCAGGGTTCCTCTGTGCTGCACACAGGGTTGGTAGGAGTGAGAATCCACTCCATGGCACTAACAACAAGGACTTAGTATTATCTTTTTTTTTTTCAAGAGAAGTTGGAAGTCTTCATTTTTATATGAAATCTGATTTTTAAATGTTGCAGGATAACTAAAAATTTCAAAAACTCTATACAAGCCAAATAAAACATATTCAGAGGCTGGATTTGACTCAAGGTCTGCTATTTTGCATACCTTACTCACATTTGTAATACTATCATTAGTATGATGGGTCTAAGCCTGTGTCCTTAGCCTTAGACTAAGGAACACTTCAGATAGGCATCTGAAACTGAACTCTTTGGCTTATCCCTCAAATTCCTGTTTGCCTGCAAATGTTTTATTTCTTATGTGGCGATACTGCCTTCTAGCCAGTACCAAAGCAAAAACCATAAAGTTACCCTTGAATTCTTAATTTCTCTCCCTCCTTCTCCTCACTTTCTCTCTGCCCCTGCCTCACACACACACATACACCTTTTTCTTGCCTTCTGCCCTGCTTATGCTTTATTCTGCCTAGAATACTCTTTTCCTCTTTCATACTCTTTCCCCACCCCTCCTTTTCTGGTCCGTCTTGCCCATTACAGTATGACCTCCCTGAGGGTGAAGACCACATTTTAGTCATCGCTGCATTCCCAGGCTCTGGTGTAGTGTCCAGTATGCTGGAGATCCTCTCAGGCATCTGGGGTAAGGTATAGTCTATGGGTTTGTTTCTCCTGACAGTAGGACTAAGGTAATGTCTGTTAGTAATAATGGGGCATTTTCTAAGAGCTGTATTTAGGTAGAGGTTTTGTTTTGCTATTGCTTTAAATTTGGTTAAATAAGAGTGTCTGCATCAAAAGTGTTTAATTATATCGACAATCATCATCTACTGAAATGCAATCTGTACAAAATTCTGCCATTTGTATGATTGGATTTTTTGCAAAGCTATTGAAAGGTATTCTTGCCGTACTTTGGAAATTATATTCAGCACATTCCTAGAGAAGCTTTCAGTGAAACTTGGTATGCGTATCTGTTTAACATCTTTCTTAGCTTGTATCACCTCTGATAAACAAAAATCTCATGCCCTTCTTTAATATTATTTTAAATTTTAGAATGAATTAAATATGGCAAAAACAATTCACAGCCTTTTTTAATAGGCTTTTTCAAACTCATAATTCCCTAATGGCATAATTCTCTCACCCTGTTAATTATCCCATTTCAGAAAATATGTTTTAAATCTTCCGACTCATCTCAAAAAAGCTTGTTGTTCACCATCCTATTGTAACTAAAAATATCATTCTATCAGGCAACACCACCAAATACCCAGGTGGTTCGATCTGATTTCTCAAAAGATCTTATTGTCTGGTTCATTGTACTTCTGGTCATCATCCTCCTGTGATAATTCTTGGTCATTTCTGTAGCTACATAGATGATCCTTCCAGTGCCCTGGTCTTTCACTTTCTTCATTACCTCTTCTCCAGTGATGCTGTCCTCCAGCTTGCTTCCACCATTAATTCCCATGGTCATACCTGAGACCTTGCTGTTAACAATAGCTGCAACCCCTCCACAACTCCAACTTTTAAAGTATTCTACTCTGCAGTCACCACCTCCCCTTATCCCTCACTTAATTTTAGATTTCACGATCAGTAATTGTAATCATTCCCTTGCAAATGTGCTTGGTTACCTTGGCCTTTTCCCCTTTGTCTTGTTCACTGGCAAAACCCAATGCTGATTAAAGTCTGCTTTCCACCAGCTTTCAGCCTGCGCTCTTGCAGCTAAATATCACTGGACAAAACTGTACACCTGTGCTGATTGGTCTCACATTACATTCATGACCAGCAACTTCAGATGAGTTTTTACTGGTGCTTTGTGAGATATATATATATAAAATATAATACATATGTAATATAAAATATAATATATATAATGTATAAAGTATAATATGTATAGACATATATATATATATATATGTATTTCCCCCTATTTCATTCACTGTCCCAATCTCCTGGATAAGGTATTATACTTTTTTTTTCCTTTTAATCTCTAACAACTTCTTTCCCATTCTCATTCTCAGCTTACAGCATTCTTCCTGCTTCTCTGAGAAAGGTGAAGTAAATAGATCATGCTTTCACCCTCTTCTTCCACATCTGCTCTTCCTCCTACCTATATACGCACATGCATGCCTACCCTCCTGTTACAGTGGCTTGACTGTCCATTCTCCAGTCTAAAGCCAACCTCACCACTTGTTCTTTAAATTCCATCCCCGCTCACCCACACAAGGACACCAGCACTTCTGTCTTCTGCATCATCACTTGCCCACTCTCTACTGAATTATTCTTATCGGTATAAAAACATGCTCTTGTTTCTCCTCTCTGAAAACTCCCCCTTTTCTTTTTGACCTCCTTTCTCTAGCTGCTTTTCTTACTGCAAAACTCAAAAGAGTTGTTTATGTGGGCCATCTCCATTTCCTGCTTCCTCATTCTCTTTTTCTAACAGTCTAATTCTTGCTCTTTTAGTTCATATTTTCTTCTTGTTTCTTTCATAGTAAGAACCTGCTTACCAAAAACCTCAGTATATTTACTTATTTATTCAGTCCTCTAATACATAAAACATGGTTGCAGGATTGCTATACCAGTACCTCTACCAAAATAAACCCACTTAGTAAAGTTCAAGACTGAGCACTTTCCCCTTAAGAATGAAACCAAGTCATGCTCCTTTCACCATGTGTCCTGATCATGTTGTGTTGGACGCCCTAGCCATTGCAGTAAGATAAGATAAAAAATAAAAGGCATAGCAAATGAAAAGAAAAACATAAAACTGTCTTTATTTGCAGACAATATAATTATATACATAGAAATTCCTATAGAATTTGGTTTAAAAGTTTCTAGAATTAATAAGTGGATTTAGCAAGGAAAAGGACACAGTGTCAATCTACAAAAATCAATTGTATTTTTACATAGTAGCAATGAAATTAGAATTTTGAAAACAGCTTTTAAAATAGCATTAAAAACATAAAATACCTATAGATAAATTTACCAAAAATATGTGTAAGGCCTGTATGTCAAAAACTACAAAGTATTGATTCAGTAAGCTGAATTAAAGTAGACCTAAATATATCAAAAGAGATCCTTTGTTTGTGGATTGGAAGGATCAATATTGTTGACCATCATTTCCCCCAAATTGAGCTATAGATTCATCGCAACCCCAATTAAAAGTCCAGCGGGCTATTTTAGAGACATTGACAAGCTCATTCTAAAATGTATATGAAAATGCAGACTGTGATATTGGGATAAGGATAGACATATAGATCATTGGAACACAATAAGAATTGCAGATAGAGAGCCACATATAAATTCAGTTGGGTTTCAGCAAGTTGACAGGGTAAGTAATTTGATGTGGAAAGGATAGTGTTTTTAACAAATGGTGCTGAAACAACTGGATATCCATGTAGAAAAATAATGACTCTCAACCCGTTTTTCATACCTTATATGAACATTAACATAAAAGCTAAAATTATAAAAATTCTAGAAAAGAATATAGGGAAAAATCTTTATAACCTGAGGATAGACAGGAATTTCATAGGTAGAATACAAAAAGCAAGAAATGTAAAAGAAAAATCGATAAATTGAACTTCACCAACATTAAAAACTTCTACTGTTTGAAGGATAATGTTAAGAAAATAGAAAGGCAAATTACAGACAGAAAATACTTGTAATATATATATATATCTGACAAAGGATTTATATTTAGAATGTATAAGGTACTCATCAATCAGTGATAATGTGACAAACAATCCAATCTAAAATGGATAAAATTGTAAAGACACTTCGAAAAAGAGGCTGGTGGTGATTCTGTCTTCATCTTACTTGACCTTTCAGTAACATTTGGTACAGTTATACATTCTCTCTTAGGTGAAACATTTTCATTTGGCTTCTGGGCCTCTCTACATTCTCTTATCTTCCTCAGCCTCCCTTGCTGGCAGTTAATCTCAATCTGGAGTCCCCCTGATGTCAGTCACTAGCACTGTTTTGCCTTTTCCCTACTCTCACTTGGGTGCTCTTTTCCAGGATCTGGCTTTAAATACTAAATATATGCTGATGAGTTCAAAATTTCTATCTCTAGCCCAGACCTCTTAACTGGTCTAGAGATTTGTGTGTCCAGCTTCCAGTAGCCTTTGTAACTAGTCTCTCTGCTTCTGTGTTCTCCCTAGAGTTTAATCTTAACAGAGCAGCCAGAAGGATCGTTTTAGATGTTACGTCAGATGATGTCGCTCCTCTGCCCAAAGGTCTCCAGTGTTTTCTTGTCTCACTCAGTGTGACAGCCGGACTCCTCACAGTCACCTGTCAGGCCTTGCAAGATCTAGTCTCCCACCACATTTCCAACCTCACCCCTATCACTTTAACTCTTACTCTGTGCGTTCCTGCCTCATGGGCCTCCTTGCTCTTCCATGAACGAGCCCAGGGAGTTTTGCCTCTGGGCCTTTGTACTTGCCACCCCCTTTGCATAGAACATTCTTTCCCACCGTCCCTGCCTGTCTTGCTCCCTCACTTCCTACAGATCACCTTCTCAATGGACTCTTCCCCGACCACTCTGTTAAAAGTGTCAGTTATTCCTCTTCCTTCCCTCTGGCACTTCTTATGATCACATGCCATACTTCTGTCTTTTCCTTATTTATTTATCTCCTTCCCCTAACCAGAATATAGTTCTAAGGTGATAAAGATGATTTGAGACTGTTTTCCTTTCCTTTGTCTTCCCACTGCTGTATCCTCAGCTCCTCAAATATGTCCTAACACATAGCCAGTGACCAATAAATATTTGGGTTCTTACTGCAAAGTATCAAGACTGCTGTCTTCTGTGGCTTGTAAACTGAGAAGGCAGTTGCACACGGCTCTCAGGGATGATAGCGTTATAGACATAAGAATATAACCACCTAGACGGTGGTTTGTTTTGTTTTGGTTTAAATACTGGCATTAGGTATGTCTGATAAAATTCATTTATTTAGAGAAAAAATATTAAAGAAGAAAAATAGCAAGTTCTATTTTTCCAGAATTACTCATGGTTCCACTGTTAAAAAAAAAAGAAATAAAAAAGCTAAAAACTCTGTTTACATGCACATATTCTGTACACACATACGTACTTACACTACATCCCATAAACAAGGTAGTTTGGGTTTATGACAGTATTTTAGAAGAATTTAGAGGTATTAATACTTTGATATTTTTGGCTTACAAAGGCGGTGTGTTCCCCCAACAAAAAAAATTGAATTCCTGAATTGCTGAGGAGGAAGCAGTTTCATTTCTCATAACAGTGGTTCTCAAAGTGTGGTCCCCACAGACCGCTGATGGGCTCCCAGGAGTCTCTGGGTGGTCTGCCAGCTGGTTTCTTCTATGGTTTCTAATATGACAGTGTCTGTAGTCTGTTTTATGGCATGGATTAATAATTTACTTAATGACATTTCTAAAGTATTTTCTCAGATGCCATTCTTCCCATGACTAACGATGAGGTTACTTCTCAGTGGCGAGTGGGTGTAGGTGGAGTTGGTGGTCCACTCATTCCTTTTTCCTCTCATGAAGTAATCCGTAATGTGAAATTGAGAACTGCTACCTTAGAGATATCAACTGTTCATATGATTATTAAAACTTTGAGAAGTCCTTCACTGGCAGTTTGAAACACTAAAATATGTTTTTTTTTAACTTTAAAATGACTCTCCAGTTGGCCAAAGTGTGGTGACTGTTTTCCTACTGGAAGAGATCATGTCCAAGAACCTAAGACCTAAAATATTACTTTCAGTTGACAGCATAGGATCACTTGGCCTGAAACCCAACAAGCCTGGATTTATTCCTGACTCCATCACCTGGTAACTATGAGACCTCAGATCAAGTTATTTTCCAATATTTAACATCGGTAAAATATTGAAGTATTCATTATACCATATTTATGTTCCTAGAACAGTGTCCAACACATTTATTCATTCAATAAAAATGTTTTGACTGTCTACTCTCATGCTAGGTGCTGGGGATACGTAATAGGATAAGATGTAACTCCCGACCTGAAGGCATTTTGCGGATAAGTGGTAGAGATAGGAAAGGAGAGCCACCCTTCTGGTTCAGTGCCCTCGTTTGTTCCATAGTGCTCTGGGCATTCCGAGAACAGGGGATTAGGGAAGGTTTCCTGGAGGATATGAAGTTTGAGCCAAGTTTCAAAGATTGAGTGGAGTTAGCTAAACAAAATTGGGAAGATTATTCCAGCCTGATGGAACCGTAGGTTCACAGACATACCAGCAGGACTTGTGTGGAGAGCTTTTGGTCTGGTAGCAGAGAACAATGCCTAGGAGGATGGGTAGGAGATGAAGATGGAGATTTGTTTTGGACAGGGACTTAAGAGATCAATAAATGGATACTGCCACTGCCACTGCCACTGTTTTACTATTAGTGTTATCATTTTAGGTGGCTGTACAAATGAATGGGAATTATAGCAGCTCCACTTAAATGAAATAATTTAGCTCACTTTGTTGAAAATATAAGTAGAGGAAAAAATGTCTTTTTCTTGACTCACATACCTGAAATTAATAAATTCCTTTTTGAAGTTGCATATTTCTGAGTTTCTCATTTTTTAGAGAGGCAGTGAGTGGTTCTTGAAAGCCTGTCCACTTTGGAAGACCGATTTGTTTGTAGCTTCAATACATGAAGTTAATTTTCTTCAGTGAGTAAAAACTCAATTTTTCAATGTCCAGTGTGTCCCAACAATGACAGATTTGAATTAGTGAAAGCTGAATGAATGTGATTTTATCAAATAGTAGTTATGCATAGCTATAATCAAGTCATATTTATTTATGAATTTTCTTATTTTGGTTCAGCCTTGGAGATGTGAGTATGGTCTCCCACACTGGGATAGGCTCCTTAAAGGCAGGCTGGGACTCCTTGCTTTCATTTTCCCATTCTCTTTTATTTGTAACTCTAAATAGCATCTAACCGAGTGTTCTGCACAGAGAAGAAACCAAATGTTCAGAATCTTGTCAGAAAGGGACTTTTAATTTACATGTAAGTCTGATTATTGCTCCCTGTGGGAATTTTGCCTGAGAAGGAGAAGAGCTATGTTAAAAGAACTAACAACATGAAAACTACTAATTTCTCTTTGTGTGTGTGTGTCGTTTCTCTCATTTTCATGAATGGAGAATAGAAGGAAATTGATTAGAAATTAATTAAGTTAAAGATTTTGCATTCTCTTTATAATCTGCCTTGGTTTTTGTTGTTTGTTTTTAGACGTACAGCTCCCAGAAGAGTGTGCTTTTTAGGGGATAATCCTAATTAACCAATGAGACAGAAAAGGTCCTTTTTACATGGGCTGAATACCACACAGTTTTAAATGTTTAGAAAAGGAGGACGATGCCATTTTGTAAAATCCTTTTTTGAGCAAAATGTTAGAAAGGGATAATTCTTCAGTTAAAATAATTATATGGCTATAGTTTCTCCTAATAATACCATCTACGAAGTGCCTGCTCTGTCTAGGCGGATGGCAAGCACCCTCACCATGTGTGAGCACTTCGCATGCATTTACCACTGTAAGGTGGAATTAGATTACGTGGATTTTTAAGTAAGTTTGACTTTTTAAAAAGTCTTTTAATTCAAATTTTGTATTCTCTACCATAATGTATCTGTGTGTATTTCAGTGCAGAAATAATGTTGTAATTGCTTACTATCTAATGCAGTCAGCTCCTCTAGAAGACGCGCTGCACGTTTCTTCTTCACTTTCTCTCACCTAAGGCACGGGCCTGCATCTTTGTACCCTTCTAGGAGAAGCCCATGATCATCTTACAGTGACCCTAAGGAGAAGTAATTCTTATTAGCTCATATTTTAAATGAGGAAACAGGGGCCCAGAAAGACAAGTGTACTGAGTCTTGAAAATATACGGGTATCTTTATAATGTCCCATTGGCATGAGACAATTTTACCTGGTTTCAGGACTTGTGGCTAGTGAGGATTTAGATGTTTAGATTTAAAAAAAAGGTGTGGGATAAGAATAAGGGCATGTTTTTTCTGTATTTCCCGTGTTCTCGGAAATTTTCATTTCATAAGCAGTTTTTTTGATTTAGGAAGTTTGCTATTTACTATTCATTAATTTTGGAGGTTTATAAAGAAATGCATCAGAGTTAAACTTTGAACTTACTGACTTGTAAATTAATGAAATAGTGCAAATCTATTAAAAGCTTATCTGTTATTGATCATATAAGGAACTATAAACTAAAGAAGTAGATATCCTGGAAACCTGAGTTAAGCTTTACATATGGATGACACTTTTCTTTAAAACAATTAATTTTTAAAATCGACATTTACTAGTACTTTGCATAAGTGTTTTCTTACTTTTGATGAGTACACAAGGGATTAGTTAAAAGGGAAATTGTTGAAGATAGTATGCACATGTTGGTTTATAGTTTTATAATGTTTTATAATATCTTGTGGAGCCATATCTTAGAAAGTTCTAAAATGTCCTACAGTAAATCAGTATACCCCGTGCATTACTTCATCCCCATTGATAGTATTTCCCATTTTACCACTTTTATCCTTGAATAAACTTGATGAAATATCAAGAAGTTCTTTTGAGTCTACCTCCAAAACATATCTCCCATTCATCTACTACTTCCCATTTCCAGTGCCATCAAGACCTACCCATTTCTCCTTTAGAGTACCGCAGTAGTAACCTCACTCTCTTCTTGCCTCCACTTTTGCTCTATTTCCATCCATTCTCCTTACAGCAGCAAGAGTTCTGAAAGTGCAGTCACACCTTGCCATTTTCCTATTTAGGTCTCTGTTTACCAAGAACAGTCTGGTTTAAGCCATTTATCCAGGTGATATTAATAATATCCTCATTCACACTCAAAAAAGAGTACTAATTTTGAGAAATAATGTGGCCAACCAACTTAAAGCTCCTGAGTGGTTTCCATTGCACCTAGAATCAGTTCAAACTTCTTACAGTAGCCAATGCTGTCCTCCATGAGTTGACTACTACCCTTTTCTCTGTCCTCATTTATTCATTCTTATTTTTCTTTAACTCTCAATTTCCTCTTCAAGACGAGTTTGGTATCTGAGGGTCTTTACACGTGTTCTTCCTTCTACCTGGTGTACTGCTCTCCACCACTCCCTTCCCACTAGTGAGTGCCCTTTGAATGGCTAGAGCCATGTAATCCTTGAGGTCTGAAGTCTCAGCTAAAATGTCACCCAGTAAGAGAGGCATTCCTTGACCGGCTTGCCTAATATCAATGCCTTTCCTGTCATAGGCTCTATTTCAGCAAGCGAGTTTTTTCTTTATATCATTGATTTTTCCTGGTAAAGTTTTTCATTTATTGATTTATTTCTTCCCTATCATCATGGAAGCTCCTTGAAGGGAGGGACCATGGCTGTTTTTTTCGATGATACCCTTGCTCCTAGTACAGTGCATAGTGTATAGTAGGCACTCAATAAATATTTGTTGAATAAATGAATGGAGACAAATTGAAAGCCAAAGCTTGCTTCAGTCTTGCTTCTATAGGACAAGAATCAACATAGCCACCTGCTCTCTCTTGAGATTTTTTTGCTAAAATCAATACTAACTCGCTTTTGAAATAGAAGAAATAATTTGCACATCAAGAGCTTGATGCTGCATTTTTTGACCACACATATAAAGGAGGGAAAAATCTCTCAAGAGAGGAGAGGGAGAATAATTAATTTAACTGTAACAAGCTCAAAGCTTGTGGTTCATTGTGGGTTTGTATTCTGGGTTTCCTTATCACTGTCAATATATTTAATTAATTGTACATCTTAAAGTTGTGGGGCTTCTCTCTCATTCAGTAGGATTATTGGTAATCGATATCATCTAGTTCATTATTTGGGAGCACATGAGACTCTAGTGCAAATACAATATTTAGTGTGTTGTTCAAGTGTGTGAATTTCTATTTGAAAAAGGTGTTTTGTTTTTTTGAAAGGTGTTTGTTTTTGAAAGGTGTTTTGTTTGTTTGAAAAAGGTATTTGTTTTATAAATACTGCAAACAAAATCAGTATTTGTAAGGGTAAAAGCATTAGGAGAAGATAGGACTTTGCAGGTATATACTTTGCAAGTAAATGTAAAGTTCTGAATGCTGTTTTAGTAAGATAGTTTATAAAGTCGTATCAAAACTTCTGAACAGCTAATATGACTAATCATGTCTTTTTCCAAACTGTTCTTTATCTGCATGTACATGTAAGGATTGCATATTTAAACTCAAGTTTATGTTGACTTTTGAATGCTGCTTTTTTGTTTTGTTTTACAGCATAGCATTTTTTTCTGACACAACATAGTTTTCATAGTTTCCCCATGATACTGTAGACCAGGGGCCAGCAAATGATGGCCTGTGGGCCAAATCTGGCCCTTTGCCTATATTTATAAACAGAGTTTCATTGGAATGCAGCCATGCTCATTCGTTTATGTATTGTCTTAGGGCTATTTTCATGCTACAGTGGCACAGTTGAGTAGATGCAACAGAGAGTGTATGGCCTGCAAAGCTGAAAATGCTTACTATTTAGCCCTTTACACAAAAAGTTTGCTGACCTCTGTTGCAGACCATATGAAGGCAGTGACTGTGTCTGATCTGTTCATCACTGTTCATCTTCTTAGGGCCCTGCTGGAGTCAGACCAATTCCAAAATTCTGTTGCTGGTTAAAAAAGCTGAAAGCCTTTATTCTTATTTCCATAACCGTTGTACTAAATTTGGAATATCTTGTAAATTTTATTCAAGTATGGCAAAGATAAATCCTACTTGTCTAATAAAATTTTCTTAGTTATGCATGTCAGAGTTTTTTTTTTAAGTAAACAAATTTAATTAAATTTACTTAAACTGATGGAAACAAATTTCAGAGCAAAAACTAAATTCTTTACTATTATAGAAATACTCATAAATCAGTCCTAGCAAGTAGTTCTTATTTCTTCCTTCAATTTTGACATTTGCTGTTTTATTATTGATTTTTGTTTAAAGTCTTTCACACCTTACTAAAGTAGATTTGAAATGTTTAGACAATGCCCATCCACATATTAAAACACTTTTCTTCCCAGAGGAAATATAGTAATTTATTCTTCTAGGGGTGTTGTGACTTAAATGCATCTTTTTCTTCCTGTTTCTTGATCCAATGTAATTAAATAATAGATTTTATTTCATAACTTTTCAGAAGGAATAAAGAGGAAATTATGTTCAGCAGACTTGTTTATTTTTTTCCATGCCCTTCTAAAGTTTAAATGGGATCCTTTCTCTTTGCTCTAAAGGGAAGTGAAATAGCCCTTTCAAATCAGTGTTCTTGGGAAACGAATGTTAATTTAAAAATACACTTTAAAGAACGGAAACAGTTTTTCCCTGGAAATATCTGATGCTTAAATCTAAGTTAGATGCTACTCTGAAAATAATGCTAAGATTCTTCATAACTATTCAGTCACTTAAAAATCAGTGCCATAAAAATGTACATACACAGTGAAGTGTAATTTGTCTAGTTGTCAACTTAGTCCTTATCGAATAAGGTTTATACCAAAAGAACTGTTTAAACCTTTAGAAGTCATACCTTCTCTTCAAATTGTTTTTGTATGCCTTGTCTGCTATATTCACATATCTTGTTTATGTTGAGAAGTAGTTTTCTCTTAACATTATAAAAAAGAATTGCAGATTTAGAGTGGAGAAGCCCTGATGCCTCAGACAAAATAGCACCAGGGGATGCTTTCATATTTGCATAGAACGTGATAGCTATTTGTGTATATTTTAAACCCAAAAGTGAACTCACGTTCACTTGCCTGAATAATACTTGGCCAACCAATATTATTCAGTGTTTTGGGTACAATGAAGTAGAAATTGTTAAATTTCTACTGTTTTTATCCTGGCGAAATATTCATTTCTGATTATTATGAAAAGTGATTTAAGAAATGAATCTCCTAACACAGATCAGCTCCCCTAATCATTGGGTATTTCATTTTCATTGACAGTTCCCATACCCATCTATATATGAGCTATTGATGGGTATTATATGTACACCTCTTCCATTTTACAACCTGTCATAGGTGTTTTTTAATGCTAGGAAAACCTGTATAAAGAAGAAAGCATTTAAATTTTGGGGAGGCCTTGAAAAGTTAATTTGAGTACCCTTCAGAAAAGCTAGCCAGCAGTTTCTGTATCAAGTCCAGGAAGCCAAATTTTAGACCTTTCACATTACAGTCATGTGCTGCATAATAGCGTTTCGGTCAATGACGGGCCACATATGAGACGATGGTCCCATAAGATTAGTGCCATATAGCCTAGGGTGTAGTAGGCTGTACCATCTAGGTTTGTGTCAGTGTACCCTCTAACGTTCGTTCACCGACAAAGTTGCCCAATGATGCATTTCTCAGAACATATCCCCAGTCATCAAGTGTCTCAAGACTGTGTATAAGTTATGGTGCTTATCTCATAGTTCTTTGATTTTCAGCATAAACTTTAATTCTTTGATTTTTCAGCATAAATTTGTTTAACTTATGTAAAGTAAAATTTTTATAGTAATTACGGTATCTGCCGCCATTCATTTCACATCTTAGCTGAAAAATAAGCACAGTGTGTAAACTGCATGAGATGAGGAACCATGTTTTGACTTTCTTCTTGCTGTTGTTCATTTGCTTTCTTTGCTTTGCTTCTGATTCGCATAGTTTCCAGTTCAGAGCCCAGAGATTGGCCTGTAGTAGGTGCTCAGTAAATATATATTGAACAAACCAGGGACCAGTGTTCAATTAAAAATAATAGATTTGTAACCTCCATGCTTGCTTTTTCATTTTAGCCTCACCTACAAGACTATAGTTTGAAGATTTGCCCTTCTATGACCTCTCTCTTAGTAATATCACTGCCCCGAAAATCCACAGAAAGAAAGAAAAAACTAGTATTTGTTGGGCAGACACTATGTTTTAAGGCATTATCTTTTCTATGTTTTATCCTTGTTTTGCCCTCACTTATTCTTTTTAACATACCTTCAAGGTAACTGCTGTTATTCCTAGGTTTGCTTGTTTGTTTGTTTTGGTGAGTTAGTACAATCTCCGCTATGTTTAGCTCTTGGCCGCCTTCCTATGGAGCCAGCACTAGGACCCAGCAGTCCTCAGCCCTCCTCCCTGTGCCTGTTCCCCTGCACCAGTCGTGCAACTTCTTGTCTTATGTGGCTTTTGCCAAATTGTTTAACTACCGTTTCACTTCATTCTAACACACACTAATGGAGAGGCTGCATTCTGGAAGGAAAGCCGTCTTCTTGTAAAGAGATCTTTACAAAATAGAGCAGTAAATGAGAAGCTGGATGAAGTCCAACAAAGTCCCCAGGAAAGCACAATGGAAAGGGGTGATTAGGTCTGTGTTTGAGTTAGAGGAGACCTCAGAGAGGCTCTGACACCTCACTTGCATTTTTAAAGGCAATAGGGTTTTGTCTTCTCTGTGCTGCTTGCTTTCTCAGAATGTGACTGTGTGAATGTTGTTGGATGGTTGTACCATTTTATCCTGATGTGAGTGAATCTCTTAGGAATTTCCTGGTTTTGATTTTAGTAACAAATCTAAAACATTTTCCCTGCTTACCAAATTATCAGTAGACTCTTTTTTCCTTTTCTTATAGAGATTGTTATTTCACCTTACTCCTAATCAAGAATGAGTCATCCCTAAGCAGTGCAGTATCTTATGCTTTTATAGAGCTTCATAGTTCTCCAGGTGCCTGTACTGCATTATTTCATTTGATCTTCACAATGACCTGTGAGTGTAACAAGATCTATACTATATCACTTTCTTGAGCCTTTTTTTAATAATCTTTTTAATTCTTTAGTGGAATATGGGACTGACATTTGAGCCTAGGAAAACCTGACTTTTCATTTAGTTTTACATACACTATAACCTAATTTGATAAATACTATATACAACATTTATTGGTTTTCCTATGCAATCAATGTTTGGATACAAATTTGAATAAGGGCTACTTTCTCTGACAGACAGGGGGAAGTATATACAAATTATCTCTATTCATCATATAATAAAAGCATAGAGCAGGTTGGAAATGGATAGAGACCAATCTCTTTTACACGTTAGTAATTGCATTGCCTTAATCCCATATGCAACTATCTTTGGCTTTCAAATGTATCTAGAACTATTGGATAGGAGACTGGAATAATTAACTGTATCACCTGCTGGTTTGTGTACCATGGTAAACATTATGGTAAAATAAGTCATTAATGCTGAATAATAATTCAACCTCATACTTCCTTCTACATTCATGCAGTTAATTGGATTTGTTGCTATTTCCACAAATATAACTATGTGGATTTCCCTTTCAAAGTTCCCTCCCATCTGCATCTCATGAAACTGCACTATTTCTTCTTGTGATTATTCTTTTTTATTTCTTCTCTCATTGATGCAAGTGCTTAATTATGGAGTCAAAAGTAAACTACACCTAGGGTTAAATACTAAAATCAGAAAGTAAAAGCCAAAAGGAGCTTTGGAGCTCATTTGGTGTCCACCTCTCTTTAGTTCCCACTTGAAGAACCTGAGGACCAGAAAGATCACCTATTCTATTAAAAACTTGAGCTCCAAAATGTGTGTACACTAAGGCATGCATTATCTCACGGTGAGATGATTCTATGTGAGAAATTATTAAGGAAGCTATTAGTTCTGTATTAAAAGAAGCCCATCTGGTTTTTCTGTTTAAGTTTAGGGTTACTTTCTTAAAGCTTGTAAGAAAGAGATTCTAGTGATATACACACATGTACATACATACCTGTATACGTGTGTGTGTGTGTGTGTGTGTAATTCTCCATGCAAATTATTTACATCCTAAATTTGTTTATTGTAAAGTAAGTCATCAGTACTAAGTAATGGTCCAATAATAACCTTTAATCTTTGTGAATACCAGAAGTTATAAACTTTTTTATGATGACCCTGAAACTTAATTTATCATTTCTGAATAAAGGTAGATAGCATTTATTCAAAGTTTACTATGTGCTGTGTGTCATTATCTCACTTAAACTTCAAAGCATAGACATTTAAAAAAATTTTATGAGATGAAAAAAGTCAAGACGGTTTTAGAAACCTTTTAAAATAATGATTTTTTTAAAGCTTCTTGATTAAACTACTTTTGAAATCAATTTGTATGGTGCTGTGTGTGGAGATAATCTGCTGAGTTAGTCTGACCATAAGATGGAGGTAATAATCGAAATGCTCTGGAATGTTCTGCAGGATACACGGTACTGACAGGAAACCGTACCTTCACTGAGTTGCATAGCAGGCCCTTGCCTTCCTTCTGTATGGATTAGGTTCTGAGACCCAGCGTCAGAAGCTGGAATTCTCAAATTCTATGCTTGGCACTTTCTCCGTATATTTTCTCAGCAAAAAGGCAAACTTATAAAAATACTTTTGCCAAAACAAGGGTGATAATAACAGAGATAAAATTAGCAATTTTTCTCATTCTTCATGATTATTCTTTAGCAATACTTGATTCTTTCCATTTAGTAATTTTTTCAGTCATTACATTTGTCTATGTGTTATCTGTGTAATTCAGTGCTTTTGACACCCTGATCTAACCGTGAAGATTTAGGACAAGACCTAATGTTTATTCCTAAACATTTTAGGCGAAATGAAATCAAGTCATCATGTGAAAAATTAGGCAAAGTTCCAAAGAAAAGTAATTAACTCAGTTTTTACCTGTTGAATTCTTGTCCTTTGAAGAAGTGAGTAATGGCTACAACTCTTTCAGCGGATGACTTTTTGGAAGTGTGAACAGAAAGGAATTTCGCTGGAGGCACAAGGGCGCCCAAGGAATGAGCGGGGGAAAGAGGCGCTGTTAAATGTAGACAAGGAAAGTACAAACTTTGTAGGCTAGCCCAAATTTTTATGCTACTAAAATTTTAAGAAATGCACATGAAGTGTACATGCTTAGATTTTAAGCTGTTTCGTTTCTCATTATTGAGTAACCGAAAGATAACTGTATATAATATTGAACAAATTCAAGATCTGCTGCCGTCTTTCAACAATTTTAGTTATATTTTAGTGTAAATAGTTAAATAATATTTTAGTTTCAATAGTTAAATAGTAAATACTTAAATTTTAAATAGTATTAACTATTGTTAGTTAATGGTTAATAAACTATAATCTAGTTTATTACTTTAATTTCAACTTTAAAAAATTTCCAAAATATCTTTTTGCTTACTTTCAAAATTTGATGTGTTTAGAGTTGAAAGCTGCTTATGAATAACTTATATGCAAAATAATTTAAAGCAAAACTTTCAAATGGTGTTTCTTCTCCTAATTTCACATTTAAATAAGAGTAACCAAAGAATTAGTTCCTTGGCAAGGTTGCTGTTCTCATACAACAAATACAGTCATTGTTTATTGGACATTTTTTAAGCTTTGCAGGCTTATATTGATTGTGGTTTGGTAATTCTTTAAAATATTTATATAAATAAAAATAAATTCTTTGAGCCATGAGATACTGATAACTATAGCCTTATCATATTTTTTAAAACTTGACTTAACTGTGTTTGACTTACTATTCTAAAAAGAAGAGTTAAAATGAAATTCTAAAAAGTTAGGCACATCTTTTATCAATTTATATACTTGTTTATGTTTCAAATGTCTCAGTCAGTGAAAGACCAGTCACTAACAAAGAATGAGGAGATCATATGATGGGAAAATACTACGTCAACTATCTTACGTTTATAGTATTCTGAATGTTAACTGTATTTAGTTACAAATTCATTTCCTTTCAAACACTTGCTTAGTTTTCAATCTTTAAGCTGTGTCTGCATGAAGCAACTGGCTTGGATGTTTTGATCGAAACCTTTTTTTTGGCAACCATTTATTTGCCAGCAATGAAAATGTTTTGAAAGGCGAATAAATGTTTTTGTGGGTAGACTCTTCTATGCAACGTAAGGCTTGATCTAGTGATCCTACCTTCCTGTATTCTGAATAAGAAATTAATCTTGGAGAGCAAGACGAATGGCTTGATGCTAAGCATTTATTATTTAGTGCCAGTTTTGTGTACCTGGACATCTCTCATAGGTTTGTTGTCAGAGTTAAATGAGATAATATATAGAAAGCATGAAGCATAGGATTGTACATTCAATAAATGTTAGCATAAAAAGAGTGTCAGCTTTTGTTTAAACATGGGTGGTACCTGTGCCAATCTCCAGACATTCTCAAAACCCCACTAAATGACAGCAAAATAATTTTAAAAAGCATAAACCTAAGAGACAGAGAAACTGGGAGAGGATTAAGTAGCACATGAGAGATGTCAAAAAATTATGGAAGCCTAAAAGTGGATAGAAATGCTAAAGATTTCACAGACTTGAGAAAAATTAAACCTTAGAACTTGGAAAAGATCAAGAGTGACAGTATCTCTGAAGAAAGAAATCTTTGGTGGATGAAAAGCAGGAGGATTGGTAGAAAGTAAAGGAGCAATTTTATCCCAATACCCTATCCAAACCATATAGGCAGTCAACTACCCCTTTGCCAGTCTGGCAAAATAGTATAGATTTACTCTCTGAAGAGGTTGAATTAAAAAAATCTGGTATAAGAGATGCCAGGCACAAAGACCACCAAAATTCAATTAATAGACATTCTAGAAAGAACCCAGAAAACAGAAGGAAATAAGTTTTCAGAGTAATTCAAGCAAATTTCCCATACATGAAGGACAAGAATTTATAAGTTACTCTGTGAGTACCAGGAAAATATATGAAGACCCTCACTAAGTCACAGCAACAGGAAATTTCTGAATTTCAAGTGGAAAGAGAACAATAGTAAAAGTTTCTCAGAGGGGAAAAAATGTTATATAAACACTTAGGAATGAAAAACAACTGACTTTTCTACGGCAACATTTTTAAGCTAGAAGACAATAGAACATGCCTTTAAATTTCTGAGGGAGAATGATTTTTAACTTCAGATTCTTTACCCAGCCAGATTATCAATTTAATATGAGAGTGGCATAAATAAATTTTCAGACATGCAGGATCTTAAAAACTTTATTTCCCATGTACCTTTTCTCAGGACACTATCAGTGGTGTTTTCAGCTGCAGCCCACCACTGTGGGAGGGGAGAAAGATATTGCAGTTTGAGTTCATTCTAGTTAACTGCCTGCTTAAAATATATATATATATATATATATATGAGTGTGTGTGTGTGTATCTCAATATTCTTCAGAGGAACATACAGAATCCAGAGTCCTTACAATGTATCATTTACAATATCTCAGATAAAATCCCAGATTCTTTAAAATATGGAGTAACAGGAAAACACGACCCATACCCAAGAGAAAATACAAAATGGGGACTGACTCCAAGATGACCAAGATGTTGAAATTAGTAGACTGGGATTTTTAAAGCAGCTTTATAACTATGATCAAGAATGATAAAGGAAATTTCCAGACAGTGTGCTGTACCAAAATAAGGAAGTAGATTAAGAAAGAGCAAGAAGTGGGATCAAGAAAACGAGAATCCAAAATGGAATTGTTGAAGAAAGTCTGGAGGGCTCCAGATAAGTCATCTCAAGAGGGAAAACAAAAACCAAAACAATGAAACTGAAAGAAATTCTTATACGTTTCAAGTCTTTCAGAGAGTTTTGAATGAAATATTGTTAGGTTCACAAAAAATGAAGCAAAAAAAACAAACCGAGAAAATTATTAGCCACAAGAAAAATTTTTTTAATTATAAAAAAAAATTTGATCATACTGGCCAAGCTGTAATAGTGTTTACAGAGTCATAATAATATAAACACTGGGTATTAATTAACAAAAGGTTATATTTTGTAAAAAGATCAATAGAGGAGGAAAGAGATGGTTAAATATGAGGCATCTGAGAACACTAAATCTTCATCTTCCCTAGTAAGAAGTCCTTAACAGTGTTTAAAGCTGGAAAATAAAGAAAACAAGTGTTATAAACATGTTTCAAATATGGAGGTAAACGATAGAAGAACAAGCTAAAAGAGTAGAAAGCAGTTGCCTCTAGAAGCAGAATTACGCATTGGAAAGAAGTGTGGCAAGATATTCCTGTCTATCCCTATAAAACTTATAGTATTATTTGACTTTTAATGTATACATTGTAACATTAGAATTAAAATTGAATATTGGAATTAAATTAGAATTAAATATTTGTAACACGCATAGCACAGTGGCTGGTACAAATTAGGTACTCAATAAGTGGTAGCTATTATTACTACTAAGGTTATTAACTCTTCTACTAGTGATTAAAATTATTGGTTACTCATTTCTGACAGAAGAGAAACCTATAAACCTACAAATCTAGAGAAGTTATTTGATATTTTTAAGATTATACAGTTTACTTAGTGGTAGAGCTAGAACTGGATTCCAGATTTCCTAACTCCAAGTTCCTTCAGTCACAACATGGAGGATTCAGGGAGAATTATCTATGGATAATTATCTATTTGAGGCTATCTATGGCTGACAAGTATTCCTTACAAGCAGAACTGTCCTTTCATAGTGTTGCCTAGAATCTGGCCTGTTAAATGATCCATGATAGACCAATGAATAGAAAGACAAATAAATCTTAGCCCAGATTGTCACCTGGGCTAAGATTTTGCCTCTTCATGACATAGCTTTCAACAACTCTTGCCTTTTACTATTTACTTATTTACTATTTACCCTCAAAAAGGAAAGATCCAGCAGTTTAGCTAGAACCCAGAGGAAAGAGGTATAACAGAAGTGTGGTTAAAATGGAATACTTTCAGGATTTTAATGATTGTGAAATCGTCAAATTAATTTTGCTGTACTTTTAAAACCTTTTGTAACTTTAGAGAAATCTTTCTGCTGAATTTACGTGGGCTCCAGCCAAATGCAAGGGTTATTGACTTCGTCTAGCCCAATTCATTTATATTATAAATGGGAAACTGAAACTTGTTGAGGGGAAATGGATTGCCAACATTTAACATACATTTATAACCTGCCTGTTGGGGAAAGGTGGTCCTGGACTAGAGGTATTATTCAAAAGGAACTTGGGAGGTAAGAGTGTTAGGTAACTGGTTGAGGAAAATAAAGAAGAAACTTGTTGACAAGTATACTTAAAGATATTGTAAACTGAGTATATAAGTTCCATGCCTAGGATAGATAAACACTACTCTGTGAAGGTAATCATAGGTCTTCTTTCTTGGAGAAAATTATTTTGAAGCCTATACTTTAAAGAAGAAAGTACTGCATCCCATAAAGAATCAAGAATTTCTCATAATTTGAGTATAGTAGTGTATTAGTCAGGGTTCTCCGGAAAAACAGAACCAATAGGATGTGTGTGTGTGTATACATAGATTACTTAATTGATTGATTATGAGGAATTGGCTTATATGATTATGGAGTCTGAGAAGTCCTAAATTCTGTAGCTGGCAAGTTGGAAACCCTGGGGAGGCAAAGTCTAGTTCCAGTCCAAGTCCAAAGACCTGAGAATCGGGAGGTGCTTCAGTCCAAGTCAGAAGACTGGAAAAGATGCCTGCCCCAGTTCAAGGCACTGAGCCTTTTTGTACTTTTCAGGTTTTCAGCTGACTGACTGAAGCTCACCCATATTAGGAAGGGCCATCCGCTTTCCTCCTGTACCATTTCAAATGTTAATCTCATCCAGAAATGCCCTCACAGTCACACGTGGAATAATGTTTGACCAAATGTCTGGGCACCCCGTAGCCCAGTCAAGATGACACATAAAATTAACTAACTGTCACAAGTACACAAAGGCGTAAAGATAGAACTGAAATTATTGGAGCTTAAATGTAGAGTAATATGAGAGAAAAACAAGAAATATAATGAGAATGAGGATATAGGGAAAAATCTGAGTCAGTCAGGCTTCAAAGACCACATTGAAGTTGGATAATGAGTTGTCATAGATCCTGGAACAAGAACTGTGGACATTATATTTAAGGAAGATCATTTTAGCACTTAAATCTAGGATGCATCACAATTTGGAGGCGTTGAAATTTAAAAACCAATAAGCGAAAAGCCCCAAAGGCCTGGATTAGGATGAATAGTGTGGAAATAGAGAACAAATTCCAGACCCTGAGCAGATTAAAACAAACAAGAAAATCAACAGAAGTTGGTGAAAATACAATAGAGTGAGGAAAAAAAATGAGTTTGAATGTTAGTGTTGTTGATAGCAATGAGAAGTTGAGAAGAAATTTATTTGTGGGATCAGAGATGAGGCATTTAAGATGAGGCATCAAAGATGAAGCTTAAAGTGTACCTTTTAATGCTCAACCTCCAAATAAAGTATCATAAAATATTTAAAATACAAGCAAGAGTTTTGATATGCTAGGGGAAATTTTTGTCCTTTAAAGAGTTCTTACAAGTTTAATATTATTTTTCGTTTACTTTGAAGAATAGAAATAATGTCAGAAAGAACAAATAAAGAGTTACTATTAATAGTAAAAGAGTTACTATTGTGGTAGAATAATAATGTCTTTTAGCAAAATATTTCCCTAAGTTGCAAACAAATCTCCGTAAGGTTACTATTACCATACTTTTATCCATATAGTTAAGAAAATTACTTTTGTATACTTGTTCAACTAGTGTTTAGTCTTAAAATATTCCTCTGCTCTGCCATTTCTTGCATATTTTATAACACAATTAAATGTATACTACTTTGATTGTAATGAAAAAGTTTGAAAAATGTACCGTTTTTCGTATTATTTAAATTGCTGCCAGAAATACTTACTTTGCTACAGTGAATATTTAGTAGAACTTCCATTTATTGTCAAGGATTAAGAAATTGAGGAATTTCTTAAGGTATTAGGAATATTTTGTGATTTTTGATGTCCTGGTTCTAGTATTGCTTTCACATTAAATTTACCAGTCCTGAGCTCAGCATCCTGTGAAACTGGACTGCCAAGCTGCTAGCCTGTTTTTTAAGCTCATGGTGTTAAAGAAGAATTTCTGTACTCTTTCTGGTAGGCATAGGCACAAATTTCTAGAAGTAAGCCAGTAGGTAATGCAAACATTAATGTGATTGCTGTAATTAGCTAATAAGATTGGTCTCCTCCCTTGGTAGAGAGGAGGAGGTCATAGTTTGAAAGAGGTGGTTTTGGAGCACGGAACACATCAGGGCCAGATCGGCTTGGTGGGGTAACACAATGAGCTTTCAGTCCCAAGGATTCACGTCATGGGAGTCCAAGGCATGCTGGAGAGTGCTAGCAGTGCTAGTGCCGGTATGGGTCCTAGGTTAAGTGAGGGAGATGAGTAAATCCGGTAGATGAAAACGAAAGATGAAGTTTTCCTGCTGGTTATGACAACATAACCATGACAGAAATTCTAGATCCCTACAATAGTTATGTACTGGTTTTGAAATAGTTTTAAAATATCTAAATCTTCCGTGTTTATTTTCCATTTTCTTTCTTTTCCAAGTTAATGTATTTATAAACTGATATTTTGGAGAGTGATATAAATACAGATTATTTAGACGTAATGTGGATAAACAATTGATGAATTGGGAAAACTATTTAAGGACATTTATTTATCCTGATCCATTCTTAACATGAGTAAAATTACTTATATGTGTATAGTACTTTATAGTTTTCAAATCATCTCCATCCTCCATTTAAGAAAATATAAAGTTATTTGACATTGCTGCCTTGTGGTTCTCTCTCTGTGTCCAGACAAACGGATATAGAGCCCATATTCTTCCTCACACTGATTGCATGTATTTTAGACTATGATAGAAATGTTTTTATTTGAAAAAACACATATACACATATTTCTGTGACACTTCCATTTTTTAGAAAAATATGTTCAAATTTTTCCTGCTGAAAACTGTTAGTTTCTTTCTGGGTAGATATGTCATCTTTTTAAAAACCTTTTCCCCAAGATTTCTTTTTAAATGGTTCACAGTTAAATTTAAATTTCTATATTTAGGTAGAATTATGTTTATATACCAACCACCAGTATCCAGGAAATCCAGTGGTAAGGCTGACACATAGGGAGTTTATAGTCTATTTTGTAGTCTGTGTATTTAGACAAGGTTTGAAGCTTACTTACCAAAATCGCTTAAACATTCAAGCAGAATTTCTTTAGTACAAATGCACTATTTGATTTCTTATAATTGTTAAGATAACAGTGTGTCACTTTTTAAAGATTGATTCTCAGGAATATGTATTAGATTTAGTCCTTTCAAAGAAGAATGCATTCATGAACTGCTTTTATATGTAAATATTTTTGTAATGTTGGATAAAGTTGGTTTGGTGCAATCACCATGGTTTGATCAAATTTGGAAGAAGTTACGGGCACATTTTTGTAGTGTTTTCTCCAGCATCTTTATTTTTTTCAGCTGGACTTATTTTATGTTTCTTCCAACTAATCAAAATAAGAGACTGATTTTGCTTGTGCCAAAAAATAGAGCTATCATTTTTCACATTCTTCTATTTTCCAGGTCATTTTCAAGTAAGATTGTGTTTCTAGGACTTCTGAATTCCAGAAAGCTCTCAACTTTGTAGATATAAGTGCCCAGATGAACATTTCAGGGGGAATCTAACTTTTCATGCAGCATGTTTTGTGTTGTGCATTCCAGACACAGTTAACTTTTTGTGTGCATGCGATTAGTGTGGAAAGAAATTAATGCAGTCCAGTATTATGATTTATGGACTGAATCCTTTGCCCACTAAAGACTTGCCAAAACTAAAACTATTTTTTTTCCTTTGGATATTAGAAACAGCTACTGTTTTTGTTGATCTTTTAAAGTTCTGAATGGGCCTATTTCAAATCATACCAGCATGGGAGCTCAGATTAATAATATGCTTATTCAACTAGTGATACTGAGTGAAACCATTGCTCACATGGATATGAGGATAAAATTTCATAAAATTATTTTCAGGTGCATTAGTGCATTTCTAGAAGCTGCACATGATTTTTCTTTTGCATGAAAGAAATCAAGGATTTCTGTTTATTGTATCAGTTACAGGTGGGCTTATAAGTTAATTTAATTGCATTTTTTATACTTTAAAACATAAGACATTTTGCTTTTAAAAGCAGTAGTGTGATTGCTGGATTATTCCCAAAGGTTTTTAACTCTTAGTGTATCTATCTCTCTTGAGACATCATGACTGTGGTACATTTAATTTAGATATTGAAAAAAATTCCTAAATTTCCTTTGTTGTTAGTTACAGCAAGCTGCTGAAGTTTCTCGGCTTCGGGGAGCAAGGGTAATCTCTGATGAAGATCTTCTGTTTTTGATGCGCAAAGATAAGGTAATATAAAACAGTTTTCTTGTATTAAAATGCCATGCTTGATGCTTAATTACACTTATATAAGGAAATCATGTATTCTTGTTACATAGCTTTCAAATTGGAATCGTAACTATTGAACTAAGTCTTAGTCTTCATAGTTGGCACAACAAAATGGTTTCCTACAAGAGAATTGATATTTATTTTTACATGGGCAAAAGTGCTTATGTAAAACTGCTAACAACTAATTCTCACTTATCTTTACATACCTATGTAGACATTTTCATTGCTATATAATATTCAGTGTATGTTGACTCTGCTTTGTTATGATAAGTGGGATATAACTGAATGGCATATTTACTTCTAATTTTATACAGGATTACAGGCTTTCATGGAGTAATTTTTTTAACTTGAAATACAAGGTTTATTCTGTGACCCTGGTTTATAGGAAAAAACAAATCAATCAAGATGACTATTCCAATAGCATAAATATATACCATAATGTCTGGGGTTTTTTTTATAATTAAAGATCTACCTTTCTTACTCTTTGAACTCAGGTATTAAAATATTTCAGCTGGTATTTACATGTCTAATTTTGTCATAACGATCTTTTATGAGTAGCTAGTTGAAAATAATATTTTACATGTTTTTAATAAAAGTTTCATTTGCAGGTTACATATAAAAAACGAACTGTGAGTAACCACGGTGTGTTATAGTAGATGCCATCCGAAGTGAACAAGCAGTGCTTAGTTCCCAGTGTGCCCTCCTCACTTCTCCATTGTTTCTCCCTGCCCTTTTCATACACTTAACTATTGCTTTTCCACCATTTTTGTATGCTTGTAGCTCTGACTTTCGTCAGAAGGCAGTCTCCTCTGACCTTTTGAATAACCTTGTAATATCCTTTCTGCTGTCCAGTTACTTCATATCTGTAAAACCTTTCATTCTGATTGACTGAAGGTTGACTAAACTTGGACCAAGTATTTTCTCTTCCTATGCAGTGAGATTCAGAGTTTTACAAACTGTACCTTGACCAGTCTACTGTAAATTTTATAAATTTTTAGTTCATTAACTCTTAGATAGTATGAGGAATATAATGGAAGAGAAAGGAAGTGTCTTCACTATCAAGAAGCTGTAATCGAGTTTAGGAAATCTGTAAGATTTAGTTAAAGAAGCATTTTAAGACTCAAAGAATTTTAAGGCTGTGTAATTTGGTGGAGAGACTGTAGGATTTGTTGAAGTGGAGGTTTCTGCCTAGGGTGAGACATACAGTCATATGTAGAATGGACCAAATGCAAAGGAACTAACCAGGATGCTGTTAGTGTAATCAAGGCAAAATATGATTAGTATGATGGCTCTGGAAGTGGAGAAGAAGGAAAAATTCAGAAAGATAGTGAAGAGTAAGAGTATGCGGGATTTGGTGATTTCATGATAGTTGGAGGACTACAGAGAAACAGGCAGTCTACAGAGTGGTGCTGTGAGGAAGAAGCCTCAGGGTGCTGTTGGCAGAAATGAGGATCCTGAGCCAAGATTCTCTCTTCAGGCAGGTGGAGAAGGGTAGAGTCAGCATTAGCACTTTACTGAATCTGTCCGGTCATTTTTTTTTTCACTAAAAGCTAAAGTGGTGAGCATAAAAAGCAGTCCACACTGACACTTTTTCCTGCCTTTTGGAGAAGTCAAAATTTCAAATCATATTGAAACTTCAGGAACATACACTAATTGACAATGACTTTCTGTTGTCCAGAGGGACTCTTAACTAGAATCTTTTTAGCAACCGAGAGCATAGCTGTAATATGATAGTTCCAATGTTCTCATCTTTCTCCTCAAAATAATAATTTTATTTATATGCTGACATACTCCAAACAGTATTTGAAGTAGATTCCATAGGTGTAATAGAAGACAAAGTAAAATTTAAAGTACCGAATGGAATCAGAGCAAAGAGAAAAGAAGGGTAGCGAAAGATCTGCATACAGGCGTATGTTTTTTCTCTTAATAATTTCACTTTATATTCAACCAGTATTTTTTGACCGCCTACCATGTTTTACATATTGCACTAGGCAGCTTCACGCATTCTTTCATTTATTCCTCCCAATAGTCCTGTAAGGTTGTTACTTTTCCTTTCGTTGTAGATAAAGAAACTGAGATTCAAAGGTTCTATGTTCTACTTCTGGGGCCCTGTTAAGCGCTAGTTGTAAGACGGTTTTTAACCTCATTTTCTCTACACATAAAAAGGAGATAATTATATTTGTCTGCATCGCAGGTCTATTATGAATATCAAATGATGCACATGTAAAAGAACTTCATGAAATACAATATATTTCATCTACTATTAGGAATCTTCAATCCGAAAGCCAAGAACCAGTAATAATACATTCTAAGTGTAAGCACACAACAAATTAAAAAGTATCATCAGTGACTTTTATTTATTTATTTTTTTTGAGGAAGATCAACCCTGAGCTAATATCTGCCAATCCTCCTCTTTTTGCTGAGGAAGACTAGCCCTGAGCTAACATCCGTGCCCATCGTCCTCTACTTTATATGTGGGACATCTGCCACAGCATGGCTTGATGAGCTATGCCATGGTCCTCACCCAGGATCCGAACCGGCGGACCCCAGGCCGCCAAAGCAGAACGTGTGCACTTAACCACTGTGCCACCGGGCTTGCCCCCGTCAGTGACTTCTAAAGTTAAGCAGTATTGTGGTCTTCTAATAAACCTAAAGAAAGCCATCATTAAGATCCAACTATCATTCATCAGCTTTGAGTTTCATAAAAGTATGTTCTTCAGATTACAGAATGTTTTCTAGAAATATAAAATATAAACCAACTCATTTAAATAAAAGATTTTCAGAGAATAAAAAACAATAAAAAGGAGAGTGCTTAACTTTTTAGAGCAGTTGTTACAAACTCCTCATCTAGATGTTTATAAATCATTTTTAAAAATAAAATTTGGTCTTGAGTGTTTACAAAATTCTATAGTCAATATAGTTAGCTTAGGATAGAAAATTTGATATTTATCACAATTTGCAGAAAAAATTTAAAACTTTTTATAAGATTAAAAACGTGGGGGCTGGCCCTGTGATTTGGAGCATCTGGGTACTTGCAAATGAAACATGCTTTTAAAAGTGTTTGTGTTTTATCTTTTATGTTTAATTTAATGACTACATTAAAAATTAAAATTTTAGAGTATTATTCTGAGACTTGCTGTATTTTCCCCAATGATCCTGGAATACAAGTTTATTAAATTTGGTTATCGTTGTAGTCTTTAATCAGTAAAGTGAATGTATGTATGAGGTTTCTTATTTACTTATTTCATATTTTTAATAGAAAAAACTTAGAAGACTGCTAAAATACATGTTTTTCCGAGACTACAAATCAAAGATTGTCAAAGGCATAGACGAGGATGATCTCCTGGAAGGTAACCTAAACAAAACACCAAACTGAAAACAATATGACACATCTATGCTGGATGACACATTTATGCAATGTTTATGTAGACATTCCCATCAGAGTAAAATATATGTACTTCCATTAAATTACATAGTTTAGAAATTATCCAAATATTTATTAGTTGGCAAGTTAACCTTGTGATTTTTTATGTATGTGACTTCATAGTAATCTGGAATTTCAGTTCTTTCTTTTGGTAATATGTCCTGCTTTACATCAGAATATCATGAAACTAAGAAAACTGTGTTGATTTAAAACATAATTGATTTTAGCAACTGTAGTTTTTCTGTCGTGGATGTAGGGAGCCAGAACTGTTATAAAATATCTTTGAAATGGACACATGGGTTTTTATTAATTTATTATTGGAAGTATGTGATATGTTTTCTGATGGAAAGTCACCTCATTGTGATGTGTTATTTCTGTGCTGTTTGAAATCTAACAAAAAGCCTAACAGAGTAGAAAAGTTTCCTTTTCTCATTTTCCAACTCAATTCCCCATTTTAGAATATTGAGAAAAAATATTATTGTTGTAAAATTAAATGATGCTAAGCAGAAAATAATTACTAAATAATACTTATTGAATCAAAATAAATATGATATATTTTTAGAAATAACTCATTCATTTTCTATTGAATACAGTCATTGTATAGTGGTGTTCATTGCTAATATATGCATTGATAAATAAAGTAGGTAAACAAACTCTACTGGATTAAGGACAGTTCCAGAAAACTCCCCAAACCAACTGAAGAGTTAATGAACTTCGAAAGAAAAAGAGTTATTTGCATTTACCATCAACAAATCAGCAAGTCTAATAACATGCAAAAAAAATTTTTGATCAAATGTTTTACTTGGTGTTGCCTATTTAATATTCCTCCAGTTCTCATAGGATTTAATTCCTGGAAAATAGTTCTCCAGGTGAATTTAAATCCTTCCTTTTATCTAATGCATAAAGAATATAAACTTGGAGCAAAACAGATCTGAATTCCAATGAATCTCAGTTCTCTGCTTTTTATCTCTGTGACCTTGAGGGTCAATTTTCTCATTTATAAGTCAGAAATTATACCACTTACCATGTAGAGTTCTTATGAGCGTTCAACATAATGTATGAAAAGCACCTGATACATTCCTGCCACTGAATAATGATAGCTGTTAATACCATGCTTTGAACACTGAAAAGCTCAGAGTAGTGAGACTAGTATTGAATTGTACTAATACCATCATACCATCATCAGTTTAATGCCCTCTCCTCCTTATTTATTTCAAATATCTCCTCTTTATCCTCATTTAAATTTTCTAATTTTGTGTGTCTTATAAAGTTTTAAAATATTTGATCTAATTTATAAGATAAAATACTCAGGTAAAATACATCTAATACTGAGGTGAGACTTCTAGAATGGCCATGTGAGGAGTGTAGTAGACTCTTTCCCCAGTGTAACACATGTAACTGGTGAAAATTTTTAAAAAATGATCATTTAAAGTCTCTGGAATTTGTCCTAAGATCATAGAGCAAATGTAGAAACATATAATCAAGAAAATCTACTAAATCTCATTAAGAACAGTGAGAGTCTATTGCATTTGAGCCATGACCTGCTCCTCTCTTCCCTTCCCATGCCCAATAACACTGGGCACTTGCTTCTCCAGCTCCCAGTCTAGGGCAACAGTTTCACCCCAGGAGGAACAAGAGGTCAGCATTTCTCATCTCTGGCTCCGTATTGCAGAAACTCTGTTCTACTCAGGTACAACTGAAAGTACTGGAGCTTCCATTCATCTTCTATTCATAGGGAAGCTCTACCCTAGATGTGGCAGACTGAGAATACTGGGCCCTGATTACCCTACTCTAGCTTACTCATAGGGAGTAAAGCTCCACACCAGAAGGGACAAGATTAGAAGATAAGTGGCTACCATCCCTGCCCAGCTCCCCACTCTCAGATCTAGGAGAGTCTCTCCAGGAGAAGCTGATTGCTGTTCCCACCTGCAGCTCCAGTACAGTGATGCAAAGGTTCAGTCCAGACAGAGATGCAGGGCTTAATCACGGAGAACTGTGCAGCTCTCTCTCTCTGGAGACTGATTATTTGGAATAGACCATGTGGAAGTGCATACCTAAGGGTGTTGTAAAAAACAATGGAGATCCTGGTGGTGAGCAGTTAAGAGGAAGCTGGTAGCTCTGTAATACTAATAACAACAAGCAAAACAGTGCATAGGCTAAAAGTTTAACAGAAGAAACAAAGGAAAGAGAAGACTAAGAAGAGTCTTCCTGGCGTCAGAGCAAAACGTAAAGGCTGGTAATAACTTGACTCTGCAGAAGAGCCCAACATTATTTAGATTAGTCTGTGGAGCAGTGCATGCCCAAGAGTATTATTAAAAATGATGGAGCAATCAGTCAGCAATTAGTGGAAGCTAACAGCCATGTGTGATACCAAGAGTCAGACCAGCTCAAAACTTAATGGAGAGATCAGGATAAATTACAGCCAAAGAGAATCTTAGTAAAACCACAGTCATCCCTGGTGATTAAGAAGACTGCATGCTCAAGTCTGTGCCCTCTGAGGAGCAACATCTGAGGCTGCACACTGCAAAGGAAAGAAACGTTATTGAACTAATCCAGCCAAGTCACTAACCAAATAAACAACCAAATAAGCAATGACAACAAGCCCTGCAAAGGGGAAAGAATTATTATCTAGAGTTCCTACAGTATATTATCTAAAATGTCCATTTTCCACAGCAACAGCTAAATACTAGACATGCAAAGAAACAGTTATTTGTGATCCATAAAAAGGGGGAAGGAAAAAAGCATACAACACAAATGCCTTTGAGGAGGCCCAGATGTTGGACTTAGGAGACTAAAACTTCAAAATACCTTTTAAATATGTTAAAAGAACTAAAAGAAACCATGTTTAAAGAACAAAAGGAAGGTATGATTACAATGTCTAACAAAATGGAGAATATCAATAAAGAGATAGAAATTATAAAAAAGAAACAATTTCTAGAATTGAAAGGTATAATTACAGATAAAAAAATTCAGTAAGGGGGCCCAAAAGTAGCTTTGAACTGCCAGAAGAAAGAATCAGTGAACTTGAAGACAGATTGCTAAGGATTATGCAGTCTAAAGAACAAAGAAAAGAAAGAATGAAGAAAAATTAACAGAACTTCAGAGAAATATGAGACACCATTAAGTGAGCCAACATACACATAATGGGAATACCAGAAGGAAAGGAAAGAGTAAAAGGAGTAGAAAAAATATTCAAAGAAATAGTGACTGAAAACTTCCCAATTTTGATGAAAATTATTAATCTACACATCCAAGCAGCTCAACAAGTTGCAAGTAGGATAAACACATAGAGAGCCACATTCAGACATTTTACAGTCACCGGCCACATAATGATGTTTGGTCAGCAACCAATCATGTATATGATGGTGGTCCCATAAGATTATAATGGAGTTGAAAAATTCTTATCACCTAGTGACATCATAACTATTATAACCTCGTAACACAACTCCTTACTCACACATTTGTGGTGATGCTGGTGTAAACTTACTGTGCTGCCAGTCATATCAAAGTATAGCACATATAATTATGTACGTTACATAATACTTGATAAGATAATAAACAACTATGTTACTGGTTTATGTATTTATTATACTATGCTTTTTACTGTTATTTTAGAGTATATTCTTTCTACTTAAAAAAAATGTTTACCGTAAAACAGTATGCCCTGTTACACCAGCAGCAGCCTCATACATCTCTTGTTTATCATGTCTCTCAATTGCATCATTTTCTGTTGTTCTTGATTTAAACTTTTGTTGTTTTGTTCATCATGGCCCCTAAGCATACAAAATCCGCTGCTAATGTTGCCAGGTAAGAGGCCACATTGCATGATTGACCTGCAAACAAAATTAAAGTGATTAAGGACTATGAAGTTGGAAAATGAGTGATAGTTGTTGCTTACCAGTCAGGCATGTCCCATTCCAGCACAGCTACAATCTTGAAGAACAAGAACAAAGTGACAGAAGCTGTTAAAGGATCTGCTTCTTTGAAGGCAATGACACTAACAAAATTTTGAGAAGGGCCCATTATAATCAGACTTGGAGGAACTTTTAATGATGTGGATTGAAGATCAGACACAGAAGCATATCCCTCTCAGTGCCATGATGATCATGGCCAAAGCAAAGATGTTGTGATGTTGGAAGAAAAGCCTGGACCCAACTATGATGTTGAATTTATTGCTAGCTGTGGGTGGTTTAAACAATTCAAGAATCGTTATTCATTACATAGTATGAAACTGAGTGGTGGTCTGTGACCAAGTCAGTACCAGGTTTCAAGGCTTTTAAGGACAAGATGGCAGTCTTGCTTGGAGGCAATGCTGTAGGCTACCAATGGAAACCCTTTGTGATCTGGTACAGTAAGAACCCCAGGGCCTTCAAGCATATCAGTAAGCACTCACTGCCAGTGTACTACAGAAGCAATAAGAAGTCATGGATGACCTAGCTCCTCTTCTAAGATGCCCTCCTGAATTGCTCTACCGGCGAAATGGAGAACTACTGTTTGGAGACTAATGTACCTTTCAAGGTTTTGCTTGATAATGCTCCCGGACATCTTCCTTTTATTAATAATATTCCTCCCTATATCAAAGCAGTGTTTTCCCTCCAAACACCACTTTTTTGATCCAACCAATGGATCAAGGAGTTCTAGCAGCTTTTAAGGCCAACTACCTGAGGAGAACCTTTGCCCAGGCTATTGCTGCAACTGAGGAAGACACTGAGAAGATACTGATGCAATTCTGGAAGGATTATAACATCTGTGACCATCAGGAACATTGCTTGGGGTGATGTCACCAAGGAGTGTATGATTGGCATCTGGAAGAACACATCCTAGAGATTCAACCATGACTTCAAAGGATTTGCCGAGGATGAAGAGGTTGCAAAAATCAACAAGACTGTGCTTGATGGCAAACAACTTTAATTTGGGTGTGGGTGAGGATGACACTGAGGAGCTCCTAGAAGTGATTCTTGAGGAGTAGACTAGTGGGGAGTTGGTGGAATTGGAACAGGAATGCATAGCTGAAGAGGAGGCAAGAGAAAAGAAAACCACAAGAGAAGAAAAAGAACCCCTAAGAAAATTCACAGTGAAAGGGTTTAGCAGAACTTTTGTACTTTTGTAAACTTCAGCAAATTCCTCAAAAAGTTGGAAAACATGGACCCTAACACTGAAAGATTTTCATTAATAGAGAGGAATGTTCATGGTGCATTATCTGCTTACAAGCAAATCTTGACGAAAAAAGAAACAAACCACCATAGACTTACTTCTGGAAAGAGTGACACCTCTTCAAGAAGAGTCTCAGGCAGGTCCTTCAAGAGGTATTCCAGAAGAAGACATTGTTATCATAGGAGATGACAGCTTGTGTGTGTTACTGCCCCTGAAGACCTTCCAGTGGGGCAAGACATGGAGGTGGAAGACAGTGATATTGATGATCCTGACCCTGTCTAGGCCTAGGCTGATATGTGTGTTTGTGTCTTTAACAAAAAAGTTTAAAAAGTTAAAAAAAAATTTAAAAATAAAAGCTTATAGAATAAAGGTATAAAGAAAGAATTTTTTGTACAGCTGTACAATGTATTTGTATTTTAAGCTAAGTTATTACAAAAGAATCAGAAAGTTAAAAAAATTAAAGTTTATAAAGTAAAAAAGTTACAGTAAGCTAAAGTTAATTTATTATTGAAGAAAGAAAATATTTTTTATATATTTAGCACAGACTAAGTATACAGTGTTTACAAAGTCTACGGTACTGTACAGTAATATCCTAGGCCTCCAAGGCCTCCACATTCACTCCACTCCCTCACTGACTCACCCAGAGCAACTTCCAGTCCTGCCAGCTCCAGTTGTGGTAAGTACGCTTTATAGGTCTACTGTTTTTTTAATAGTTTATATCATATTTTTACTGTACCTTTTCTGTGTTTAGATACACAAATATTTACCATTGTGTTATAATTACCTACAGTATTCAGTACAGTACATGCTGTTCTGCTTTGTAGCCTAGGAGTAGTAGGCTATAACATATAGCCTAGATGTGCAGTAGGCTGTACCATCTAGGTTTATGTAAATACACTCTATGATGTTCGCACAATGAGAAAATTGCCTAGCGATGTATTTCTCAGAACGTATCCCCATCCTTAAGCGACATATGACTAGTAAAAATGTTGAAAGGCAAAGACAAAATCATGAGATCTGTAAGAGAAAAGCACCTCATCACACCCAGTGGAACCCCAACAACATTAACAGCTTACTTGTCATCAGCCGTATAGCTCAGAGAGCAGTGAGATGACATATTCAAAGAGCTGAAAGAAAATGCTTGTCAACCAAGAAACATATCCAGCAAAACTAACTTTCAGAAGTGAAGGCAAAATAAAGATATTCCCAAATAAACAAAAACTGGGGGAATTTCTTGCTAGCAGACCAATAGAAAAGATACTCAAGGAAATTCCTCAGGCTGAAAGCAAGTTGCACCAGACAGTAATTTGAATCCACACCCACACAAAAAAACAGGTAAAGGTAATTATGTAGATAAATATAAGAAACAATATAATTGCATATTTTCCTTTCCTCTCTTAACTGATTTAAAAAGCAATTGTATACAACAGTATATATAATTGTAATGTTAGGTCTCTAACACATAGATACATACTTAACAACACAATTGAGGTGGGTGGTAACAAAGCTATATTGGAGTAAAGAGTAACACAAGATGGTAGTTCACATTACAAAAAGAAATGAAAAGAAACAGAAATGATAAATAAGATGGTTAATATAACCAATTCTATAAATATTTACTTTCTCTCCTATAAAGACACAAACTACTGAAACTGAATTAAGAAGAAAGTTTGAGTAGACCTATACTAAGTAAACAGTTTGAATTAGTAGAACTTTTCGAAAAGAAAAACCCAGGCCCAGGTGACTTCACTGATGAATTTTACCAAATATTTGAAGAAGAATTAATACCAGTTCTTTCCCAACTCATTCTGCAAGGCCAGTGTTACCCTGATAGGAAAATCAAACAAACACATCACAGGGAAAGAAAACTACAGACTAGTATCTTTTTGAATATAGATGTAAAAATTTTCAACAGAGTACTAGTAAACCACACCCAGGAACATCTAAAAAGGATCATACTCCCTGACTAAATGGGCTTTATCCCAGGAGTGGAAGACTGACTTAAACTTAGAAAACAATTTGTTATAATACATCGTGTTAATAGAATAAAGGACAAAAGCTACGTGATCATCTCCATAAATGTAGAAAAATATTTTGAAAAAAATCCAAAGTCTTTCTTGAGAGGAACTCTCAACAAATTAGGAAGAGAGGGGAAGTTTCTTAATCTGATACAGGTCATTGTTAAGAACTGAATGTTTGTGTCCCCATGCAATTCTTCTGTTGAAGCCTCATCCCCAGTGTGATGGTATTTTGAGATGGAGCCTTTGGAAATTAATTACTCACGAGGAAGGAGCCTTCCTGGATGGGATTAGTACCCCTCTAAGAAGAGGCACAAGTGAGCTTGCTCTCCATGCCTGCTGTCTGCCATGTGAGGATACAGTAAGAAGATAGCCATCTCCAAACCAGGAAGCAGGCTCTCACCAGACACCGAATCTGCCAGCACCTGATCTTGGACTTCTCAACCTCCAGAACTATGAGAAACAAATTTTTTTTAATAAATAAATAAATATTTTTATTTTTTAATCCATCCAGTCTGTGGTATATTTATTATAGAAGCCAAACTGACCAAGACAGACATCTTTGGAAAACCCACAGCTAACATCACACTTAATGGTGAAAGATTGTATACTTTCATCCTAAGATATTTGGGTTGTCTTTATTTTGTATATGAACATATAATTCATCACATTAAAAATTAAGCTAGGGACCAGCCCTGGTGGCCTAGTTCAGTGTGCTCTGCTTCAGCGGCTCAGGGTCAGTTTCTGGGCACAGACCTACACTACTGATAGTGGCCATGCTGTGGTGGCTGCTCACATACAAAAAGAGGAAGATTGGCAACGGATGTTAGCTCAGGTGAATCTTCCTCACCAAAAAACAAAAAACAAATAATCTAGTTCTTCCTTAATCACTAATTCACACTGGTAGTGATATGCCTTAAACTGATTTAATTGCCTATTATAATATTACATTCCTTCCTGACTTTTTGCAGTAATTTTCTCAGTTATGTTTTACTTTTAAATAATATGATAGTTTTGTTTCTTGAGAGAAAAAGAGTAAGATCTCATCCCTTTAATTTTCAAATATATTGCCTCAGTAATGTATATAATATTCTCTTGTTTTAATTGCATGTCTCAATCCTGATGTTATTTATTTATGTCTTTGTTTTTATTTCTTTTCTTTTTTTTTCTTTTTTCTCTTTTTTTCTTTTTTCTTTTTTTTTTCTTTTTGAGGAAGATTAGCCCTGGGCTAACTGCTGCCTCTTCTTTTTGCTGAGGGAGGCTGGCCCTGAGCTAACATCCATGCCCATCTTCCTCTACTTTATATGTGGGACGCCTACCACAGCATGGCTTGCCAAGTGGTGCCATGTCCGTACCTGGAATCCAAACCGGTGAACCCTGGACCGCCGAAGCAGAACATGTGCACTTAACTGCTGTGCCACCAGGCCGGCCCCTTATTCATTTTCCTAATTAGGCTTGCCATAGCAGGATTCTTTTTCCAAATCTGAGGGCCATTCCTTTTTTTCGTAAGGAATTTCCATCAATTCATTCACACTTATTGTGGTAATTGATATTTTGGTTTTATTCTCTCAGTCTTATTTGTAACAAGAATAAATGATTTAATTCTGCATGACTTACACTTTTGTTTTGGATACAAGGATTCTCCTTTTCAAGATTATTTTGAGAGAATTCCAATTCTGAATTTCATGTGCAGTATTTAATTCATGTAATGATTGGTGTGAATGTGAACTGATTAAGCACGTTTCTTTTTTTCCTTGTCTTATCTTCATGAAGACAAATTGAGTGGCAGCAGTAATACAAACAAAAGACAAAAAACTGCTCAAGACTTTCTCAACTCTATTGACCAAACTGGAGAACTCTTGGCAATGTTTGAAGATGACGAAATTGATGAAGTTAAACAAGAAAGAATGGAGGTATAGTACATCCTTCCCCTTTCATAGTAAGAGAATAACCATTACAATGCCAGTGCTATTTGATGCTATCCTTATGTTCTTTAAATGTTGTCTGAAATTCCCAAATCAATGTCTTCATGTCTGAAGGCAGCATTGTTCAGTGGAGTAGTCCTGGAGAAGGTGTCAAACTCTGCCTTCAGCATTGACTTTGGGAGATGATTTCAGTTTTCTGTTTCACTGTTTCCTCCTTTGAATATGAGTAGACTTCCCTACACTTCCTTCTGGATCATACTTTTACCGATACTATTTTATTCTGTAAAAGCTAATTTATAATTTGATGTTTACTTATTTTTTGCTGCAAATCATTCAGTTGTCTTTGTGGGCAAAGGTAGTTCTTACTGCTTTTGTTTTGGCATAGAGCGTGAAGAGCCGTTTCCAGGCTGTAGTTGCAGGCTATGGTTGCACTCCCTAGCTAAGGTGGTATCCAGGCAATTACATGCTTTATATCACTGTAACACAAGGTTAGTGACAAGTGTTTGGATTCCCTGGATATGTTTTAACAGTGAATAAGAAAATTGTATGCCTTCTATTTACCTTAGCTATCTATTCATAAAAGTGTTTCCTTAAAACCTTCTGGAAAAATAAAAGTAGTGATTGATTTCATTTAAGTGCCTTCCAAAATACAAGGCATTATTCTTATCATGTATCATCTTATTACTGTACTTTACATGTAAAAAATTCATTTTCTTATTCTCTCTAAATTGGGCAAGAGAGATAATTCCAGAACTCTAAAAGATCGTGCTAAGTGCCTACTTTATCATAGTCTCTATGCATGCTAAAAATATAATTATTTTATGTTAAATTTTGGAGGAAGTCCAATAGACATACATGCTTTATAAACTTTAAACAACCTTCTTTAAAGAATTAGTATGCTTAGATCATGAACTATGATCTAAAGGCAGTGTTCTTCTTAGGTATCAATTACCTTAGAAATGTGTGGTTATCTTGGCTTGGGGCAACTGCAAATGGTTTTAGTTCAACTTCGCCTTGGGCCAGAAACATGCTAAGTTGTCCAAAGCAGATGATAAACATATATTTCTGATGTCATTATGGCCTAAGCAGGATATGATTGTTTAGTGGCATGGTTTCACTTATGATGCATTACACAGAGAGCAAATATTGTTTATGCTTTATTTTTAAAACATTTTTATATGATACAAATGGGCATTAAGAAAGATTCATTAAGGAGGGACTCTACATAAAACATTAGTAAAATTGAACAAGTAGCTTTTCAGTTTTGATGGGAAAATCCCTGTCCACCAAGCCCATTGCCCAGAAGGGCATTCTGCAATCAAGGAGAAGAGAAGAAACGGAGTATGTTGTACCACTAAGCTTGTAATAGCAGGCTCCTGTAGACGTGGAAAAATGATGAGTCAGGAAGGTACGCATTAAAGTCAGTGAGATATCTGGAAATGCGGGGTGGAATGCGTTTGGGAACTTATGTTATCTATATACCTCTTCCCTGTAGTTATTTATCACATAGTGGTAACCAGGATAATAAAATATCAATAATTGATAAAAAATAGTCACAATGAAAGTCAACTTCATCTATACAATAAAATAATAACTTGCAGTTTCTGTAAGCTTTATAACATAACTAAACTCTCTAACCAAGATAACAAAGAGTAGTTTTGATATTCTACTCGTCCAAATAATAGAGTTTAACTGAATAAAAATTGCTGAACTTGTAGACATAACTGTAGACAGTAGAAAGTGGAACCGTTAAGAGCATAGGCCTTGCCTGCTTCTAATTTGACAGGTTATAGTTTCAAGCGTAAACCACAACTGTGGCGGTCCATATGAAACCACTTTGGACCCACAGACTGCAATCTCTTGCTTTTAAAGTGCAGTAGAATAATCAGTCCTGGCATCACTTGGTGATTTAATTTTCCTCTAAGCATCACTTACGGCTGCAGGAACTGTTTACTGCCTTCTCTCCTAGAATGTATGAAAATGCTCTAGACCTACCAACAAAGCTTATTATTGTTTTTCTTTCTTTCTTTCTTTTTTCATTTAAATGTAATGTAGAAGAGAAAAGTTTTTATAGACATAAAAACTAACTTGGGACCCTAGCTTTTTCTCAAAACATTAAGGTAGCATACAAAAAACTGAGTTCTTTCCTGTTGTTTTCAGCTGATTTCTATGTGTGCCTGGCTTTGTGTCTCACTCATAATTTACTTCATTACTGTTAAGTATTATATGACTTGAAATATAAAAAATGTCTGAATTTTTACATCCATTTCTACTTGCTAGTCCATCATCGTTAACTAACTCTTGCCCTATTTTTCTCTAGCGCCAAAGTTTTAACACTTGCGTGTATGTATAGTAGAGATCTATAATCCATGATCTCTGAAGAGCCTTCTAAATTATCAAATAATGTTCATAATTGCCTTAATGTATTTAAGGGACTGTGAAAGGGAAGCAGGGAAATGGTAAGCATAATACCACCTAAAAATACTCACAACTCTCCTCCAACCACCCCTCACCCCCACTTACCTCTACCCCAGAATGACACTGGTGTGTTTTACTGTTGATCCTATTTCTTACCTTCTAACTTTTTGAGATCTAATCAACTAAATGTGGCTGAGTCAACCAAAGGCCAGGAAAGGGTCACCAAAAGCTGCAAATAGCTTTGGGTTTTCTTAACACAGGAACTGTGGTCTCTCACAAAGGAGCCTTGCCTAAGACCCAGCTGCTCCACTGTGGAGGGACCTGAGTAGCTTGAGTTTATCATTGATCAGGTAAAATATCTGGTCTAATAAGCCACTAGATTTGTGAAGGGGATGTAACCAATGAATGCTTAAAAAATTGGGTAAATTCTACCTTCTGACTAATCGTCAAATTGATGAAAGTAAACAAGAGAACAAAGATTAGAGCTCACCAGAGAGAGCAGCCTTTCAACAGATTGGGGTGCTGGACATCCCCAGTGACTGTTTATTTTGTGCTTTTAGGTCAGAGGCCCAATTCTGGAATCTAGAGAGAAAGCAGAATGGAATACATAAAATTTAAAGCAGCTTAAAGGCTTTTTAATTGGCTTTAAATTGAATAAGATCCCAGGTGGCCATTTGAATTTAACCTGAAGTGACTGGCTATAGACTTTAAAACACAAAGTTTCTCATAAAGGAATGATCAGAGAAATCAGATATACCATTCAGTTACGCCCCAGGTATAGTGAGGTTATGATCCCCAGGGGTTTTGAGTCCCAGTATTACAGTTTTTAGAGCTAAGTAGACTGGAAAACTCATTGAATAAGCCAGAGAGGTGGTGGCTGTAGAAGTTGTCCATGTTCTGTTTTTGAAGGGTTCTTTCTACTGTTCCCCTCTTCTAGCTATCGTGATTTTTTTTTAATTATAAAGGAAAGTAAAATAGAATGCCTTTAATTAAACTAAGAGTTCGAAAGTAATATCTTAGATAAGATTTATCATAAAAGAAAAAAGGTTAATCCCAGTAAGATAAATGTTTACAGATACCAAAAAAATTTGAAAAGATTGAGTTTAAAAAAGAAACCCAGAAAAACATTTAAAATTTAAATATAATGGGGTTAAGAAATACAGAATTTATATACTAGAAAGATATTGTTTATATACATATATACATACATGATATGTACAAATATGCATGACATTTACGTACATACATATACTATACCCATATGTGTGTTCATCCTGTATCTATAAGAATAGAAATATAATTTTACTAGATATTTGTAAATGTGAAGTTAAAAGAGCAATCAGAAATGATCAAACAAGCTCAAATGTTAATGGTAGCAATATTAGTTCGGAGAGAAGAGAATTCAAGGGGGAAAGCTTAGAAAAGGAACAAAGCCAGTAGTTTTATATTATTGAAAGATGCTCCCTATAGTGAAAATAGTAAATAGAAGATGTTAATCATCAAATTCCAGAGAATTCAAACATACCAAGCAAAAGCTTCCAGTAGTTCAGAGAGAGGTCAAGAGAAGTGCATTTGTTGTGGAGACTGAAACACACGATTCTCAGTATTTAACAGATTGACTTGGGGGAAAAAATTTTACTAATAAAAATTTAAGTTTATCTAATAGATGCAAATAAAACACTTCATAAATGAGTAGCCATTTTACAGTGTCATCCAGGTGGCTCTGGGATTGCGTGGTGCCCCCTCAGGAAGTGAGGAGAGGCTCGCTGTGTGCCAGCCTCCCTTCTCCCCACACCTGCTTCCATCAGAAAAACTTCCATTTCACATAATGGATCTATCATCAATAAAGAGAGAATTTCACTATTTTTTAAAGTCAAAATGATTACAAAAAACCACTATTCAACTGCCCATAAAGAGTCTTTCTCTCTCACACACACAGTCAACAAAATCCAAAATGCACAAATTTATAGAGCATATTACCTTACCCACGAAAAAAAGGAAACCTGAAAATAATAACAGAGATTAAACAAACGAAACCCTAACCAATCGAAAATTAAAAGTGGAAAAAAAACAAATAAACCGTAGAAACAACTAATGGACCAACAAGAAATAAAGTAGAAATTCCTACCACAGACTTTTTAGATAAAGCAATGAGAATAGTCCATATAAAATTTAATAAACATGGACAAATCTTTATTTAAAACAGAGGCAATTTTTTAGCTTTTATTGTTCATTATTAAATTGGGAAAAATGAAAATAAACATGCAACTGAAATTAAAACTTTTACATCAAAATAAACAGATTATAGGAAAAATGAAAATTAAAGCATAAAGTTAGAAAACAAATAATTGAATTTATCAATTTAAGAAATTCTTTGCGAAAATAAGAACAAAATGGTGGAATGAATCTATGACAAGTCTAAATAAGAAAAACAAAAAGAAAAAGATAGCTGCTAAAAATTAGCAATAAGTAAGGATATAGCCATAGACTGGAGAAATCAATTTTTGTATGATTCTGTTCTAATGTATTTGTAAATCTTGATGGAATGGGTATTTTTCTAAGAAAATATAAATGATTAGTTTTACTCAACGAGAAGTAGAAAACCTGGATAGATAAGTAACCTTGGAAGAAATGCTAAATGTTCTTAAAGAATTACATACTCAAAAGTCTCTGAATCCAAACCAGTTTATGGGAAAGCTCTTTTAAACATTCATAAAACAGTTAATTATCATCCTCTATGAACTACCTATAAAGCATATAAAAAAGGAAAACTCGTTGAATTTTACAAAGTATATTCTTGCTTATTGAGTATAAATACAAGAATCTTACCATATTAGCAATTTTAATTTGGCATTATATGTAATGAGGAATGTACCATGACCAAATGGGATTTTTTCATGAGTTCAGGTATGCTTCAGTATTAGAAAATATATTACTATTGTACACCAAATAACTAAGTCAGAGAGGAATACTCATATGATTGTTTTAGTAGATGATAAAAAAAAATCAACAAAATTCACTCCTATTCTTTTCAGAAATTCTCAATAAACTAGAAATAGTAAAGTACTTACATATCATGATAAAGAGTATCTACTCAAATGAACAGACATCATTATAGTGTTAAAAATATTAACAGAGTTCCATTAAATTCTAGAATGCCCACAGTTGTCACTCCTTTGCCAGA
Organism: Equus caballus; assembly: GCF_041296265.1. Lineage (NCBI taxonomy): Eukaryota > Metazoa > Chordata > Mammalia > Perissodactyla > Equidae > Equus > Equus caballus. The sequence continues at coordinate 47,150,909 of NC_091703.1, read as the reverse complement.
CTTCAGGAAGCACTAGCCAGTGAAGTAAAAGCCATAGCTATTAGCATGAGAGAAAAATTATCATTGTGTGCAGACAGTGTAATTTTTATTAGGTAATCCTTGAGAATCAATCTAAAAACCATCAAGAACCAATTAAAATCTTCATTAAATCATATAGATTCTTAAAAATCAGTAATTTCTCCCATATTTCAGTAAAAGTAAATAAAAATAAGGTACACTGTGGAGGGCGGGAGAGGACTGGTCTGTTTTCAAATAAATTTGTGAAATCCTAAATTAAAAAATTTAAGACAGACCTTTTCGGAGGCTTTTGTATGCACATATATATTGTGAATTTTTCAAGAGAGGAAATAGAATCTATTAATATTTTCTGAAAGGATGGATACTCAGAGCCCAATTTGGGGAAAAAAAATCACAAAGGAAGTCTGTTAAATATGCTCACATAAAAATTATATAACTTCTGTATGTCAAAGAAAAAGACGAAATTAAATGGCAGACTAGTGTAGAAATATGACAAAATATTAATATCAATTATTTATATACCTCATTTATTCAATAAGAAAATAACATTCCAGTAGAAAAATTGACAAAGGATATGAATAGACAAATCACAGAAGAAGAAATAAAAATAACTAATAAATATACAAAATATCTGCTTACATATGATAAACCAGTGTCATTTTTGCTTACAATATGGTCAAGAGTAAGGTGAGATTGGGTACACATTAACTGTTGGTGGAAGTGAAGGTTGGTTAAAACCAGAAACAATTTTAAAATATCAGATGCATTAAAAACATTCATGTAATTCCTCATAAACCCTCATTTGGTAATTTATCTAAGATATAATCAGAAATTTTGATCGTATGTGCATTCATATATACAAGGCTATTCATCACAATATCATTGATAATAGTGAAAATGGGACAAGAGAACCCTATTTACCCAGTGAGCCGAATGATAAGGGAATGTATATATTCCCACACACAAAGCAATCAAGACTGGATGGAAATATAACAACATGCTAACTAACGGTGGCTGTCATCAGATGATGAGATTACAAGGGAATTGAATATGTAAATTTATGCTGTTTTGATTTTACATATTTATCATTTATGTTGTTTCTCTTAATCCTCAGTTGATTTCCTTTATTCTTCAGTTCCTCTTTTTTTTTTAATTCTTTTTTTCCGCCAGAAGCATTTAGTTTATATGTGGTGCTACAGGATATGCTTTATGAGGCAAAGTAAATAGGCTCGCATTATATAATTGAGGAATAGGAGGAGAATGTAATCTGCACAGTGTCATGCAGACTCTATTCAGAGCTGTAATAATGATGTAAGAAGTTTAAAATACTTAACATTTTTGCGTGATGCTTTTGATTGCATTGAACCAAAAGACCATTTCAAATTGAGTTAAACAATTAGGGAAATGTACTGGTTCAGGTGAACAAAGTCCAGAGGTAGATTTGGCCTCAAGCAAAGTTTGTTATTGAAGTTCACAAGGTGTCATTGGATTTGTATCTCACTTTTCCTATAATTCTATTTTTCCTACCCTTTTCTGGTTTTGTTGGCCTAATCTTTAGACTGACTAACCTCATAGGAGCACTAATGCTATAGAAGTTCCAGGTCCTGACACAGAGAATGCCTTTGCCCCAAGATTTACTCTGAAAATACTTAGGTCACAGTATTTCCTGAGACCCCTACCACCCACAGTAGCTAGAAGGATGATGAGCTCTGATTGGCTTAGCCTAGGTCATGCTCCATCCCCAAGCTGAGGGTGCGGTCAGCCTCTCACAAAAGCATGGATTCCTGGAGCTTTAGGAAGAAGGGAGATACTGGAAAGGTAGCCACAAAGGTCCTTAAGTGTAAAGAGCCTCTACATTGTGACAGTAAGAACTAATGGAGTGGTGGGTTATAACCTTGACTCTTGACACAGTATGGTAGATGGAGTGGAAATCATTTTCTTTGGATTCAAGCAAATCATCCAACCATTCTTTAATTCATTCAGGATTTATTTGTTAAGATTCTTTAGTAGGTCAGTCGCTGTGCTAGATCTTGATGTTATATCTATAAAAAAGACAAAATACGGTTTATGCCCTCGCAGTACTATGGTAATAACTGGTAAAAGATAATTAAGTACTCTGATAAGGGGAATACGGGCTTAATAAATGGTTGGTATTATTATTATTATTACCATATTAGGTCTTGGATTTTGAACCAGTAGATTACTGGTTATGTAATGGAGCCATGTATTTTCTATTTCACTTGCTGTTTTATTTGAAATTTAGTTTCAACTGAGGTAAAGCACATTACTTCCTTAAGATATTTTTATAACTACTGTCAGACAGGGCCATAGAATTAGCTTCAGTGTGGTTTGCTAAAGAGGGTACAAAATAAAATAGAATAGAACTAGGGCACATTTTAAAACATGAAACAGTGTAATATGTCAGGGTTAGTTCCTGAAAAAGGTTTATCGGGAAAACACATTACTTTGTCTGTTTATTCTTTTCAAGGTAATTTTGTTCAGATAATTTAAAAATACTCTATTAAATCCTTCTTCAGGGAATATTAGTAGAAATACCTTCAGAAAAACCTTTGGTAATTCTAGCTACACAGAACAGCAATAATGTAATTTAGTATATGTTTTTCTGGCCTAGAAACTGCAGGACAGGGAGTATTCCATGACCTTAGGAGAACTCAGAGGTAGGTGTGGTGTGTACTCTGAACCTGATTTCCATTGGTGACTCTAGAGACTCTATCAGATTACTGTGTATCCACACCGGTAGCTGTCTTCTGATTATATAATTGTAAAGATTTGTATATTCGTTGCCATAAAGGCTTGTGTAAACTTGGGAAAGGTGTCTTCTGGAGAAGACATTTTTCAATGAATGACATGAGAAGTAAGTTACACATCTTATACAAATAGAGCATTACCTAAGTCTTTTTTTTTTTAGAGTGGCACCTGAGCTAACATCTGTTGCCAATCTTTTTTTTTTCTTCTTCTTCTTCTCACCAAAGCCCCTCAGTACATAATTGTATATTCCAGTTGTGCGTCCCTCTGGTTGTGCTATGTGGGACGCCACCTCAGCGTGGCCTGATGAGCAGTGCTGTGTCCGCTCTCAGGATCCAAACTGGGGAAACCCCAGGCTGCCAAAGTGGAGGGCGAACTTAACCACTTGGCCACGGGGCCAGCCCCTGTTGTTGTTGTTTTTAAATTTTCTCTAATGTTACAGGGTGTTTAATCTCTTGGGCTATTGCTTTGCTATAGAAAAATTTTAGAGCAAGTTAGTCAAATAACTACTATCTTTACGATAAAAATTTTGGTATCACTCCCATTTTGTCTTCTACCCTCAGACTTACTTAGAATTTTTTACAATTGGTCTCTGGGTGAAATTTAAAAGATTTCTTCTCCCTGCCCCTTTTCCTAGACTCCTGGGAAGCAAAATACATGGTGACAGCATTGAAACAATACTCATAGTCATCAGATTTTCCCTAATCCAAATCAGGACTTAGGATTTGATGTCCACAAATATCTTTTGTTATGAGGACAGAATATTTTAAATCAGCACTTGGTAGTAAAATACAGGAACAATGATTGCCATTCACTTCCACCTTCCCCACATCTAGGAGTTTCAACCTCAGTAAAGCAGAGAACAGTTTCTCGGGGTAAAGCTACGCACCAGCACTGCCAACTCAACGCTCATGTCCGCCAGTGATGATGTGTGCGCAGGCCTCACTGGGCTGCTGTGCTGAGTCTGGCATAAATGGACATTTGACTAACACATCTGATTCTACTGTTCAATTAAGTTTTTTATAGAATCAATCAATATTTTCTTTCTCAGATAATTTCAATTTGTTCTTTTTAAAATGAAAACCTTCTCTTTTAAAAGATACATCTCAAGGGTTTTCTTAGAGATCAGTCCACCAACTTGTTTATAAAACACCTTGGCAGAGAAGAGTTTTAAAATATCATCGAATTTAAGAACACCACAAGATTTACCACTAATTTACATTTAATGTTTATAGTTCTCAAATTGTGGTTGTTGTAATAACCAAAATATTTTTGCCCTGAATATTTTGTGGATTATATTTCCCTATTCTTTCTCCTTCACCCACATTCTCCACAGTAGGTGGGCAGATTGTTGTTACATAGTCTGGCTTTTATTTATCTTTATTGGTTTAATTTCAACAAGTGAGTACTTCTAAATATGAAAATAAATGTATTCTGTGGCAAGATTTTTGTCTTTTCAATGCTATAGTTTATTTAGTGGAATTAGCAGATCATTGCTTGTCTGGTATAGATCATTTGCCTCTGTTCCTTTATTTGCATCCACGCTGAGGAGCTGCCTTTAGTTCAATACATATTGTTGCCACCACTTTATGGTAGATCCTGCTGATCAAGCTGTTTAATGCAGTTAGACTTATTTCTAGATTATTGTGTTCCTCATTTAGAAATAAGAATTCTGAATTAAACTCTAAATATTTAGTGATCAGTGTAATCCATTGCATTTGGATGTCTGTTGGGAACTATCCTTTTCATAAGCATCAGTTCAAAAGGCAGACGAGATCCTGCCAGACTTCTGCTTTGCATGACTGTCCATTTTCTGCAGAAGAGTCTTAACTCCTTATCATGGTCTTAATACATCTTTTATAATCTGGCCCCAACTGGCCTTTTCATCTTCATCTCTCACCATTCCTGCTCCCCATCTTTTCTCATATTGCTCCGAAAACATGTGTGTGTACAGATACACACACAGACACACACACACACACAACTTAAGGAACCCCCTTGGACTTGTAGTTCCCTGAATAGATATTCACTTTTCTTCCTTTCCCCTGATCCTTCTCCATCTGGCAGCGTCTCAGTTCAGATATTTTAGTACATGATAGATTATCCATGGTTGTTTTTCCTTAGTTTAACTTATTAAATAAGCTCCTTGAGAGCATAGACTTGATGTATTTACTTTTATATCTTCTGTACCTAGCACAGTGCCTCAAACATTATAAACTTTAAGTAAATATTTGTCCAAGTAAGACAAATAAAATAGGTGTAATTTTATAGCTGATATATTGAATATTATTAATCTATCCTTTGGATGATTTGAATTTTTTTTCTGTTTTGCTTAAAGAATGCTGTATCAAGGTATATAAAATCAGTTATTTCTTCTGACACAGGATTGCAAAAAGGATATCATAATTAGTTATGTTCCCTTATGAACCTTTTGTGTCAGGAGTTCTTCAACAAATCTTTTACAGGTGCTTCCCAGTTGCTAATGGTTTTCATTGTTTGCATAATTCCAGTTCAAATTATAGAGGTGGCTTTTCCACACTTCCAGCTATAGAAGTTCTCCTAACTATACTGCTTCAGTATTGGCTTGTAATGTCCCAGATGTGTCTATAGGCTGATGCTGAGCGTCAGTTCTAGTTTCAATTAGCAGATTTTCTTTCAAATGGACCAATACTGTCTGTGACTATTGGTTCGTTCTATCTAGTTGACAATTCAGAACATTTGGCAATAAATGTTACGTACTTTTTCTCATGTATTTGCTATTATATGGATTTATAATTTAGCATCTTCAAAGAATAACATATTTACTCACTTTTCTAATCCACTAAACACCTCTTCTGGACAATTCTTTTGGTTATTGGCTGATTTATACTTAGAAAATAGTTTGAATTTGCAGGTGCCTTAAGTTACTGTTCAATTTTTGTGGCACGGAAATTTTGCATCTCAGCTCTTTCTGCTTCATAGACTAGAAAACTGTTGTTTCACTCAGTCCTTCTAACACTAAGGAGCAGTCTACCAACAGGCCACCAGATTCACCGAAGTTACTTTTGCATTTATCTGCTTGATGTACTATATTGATAGACTGTGGGGTTGAATTAACATTCAAAAGCATATTAGATTCATCATTAATTATTATCATCACTCCTGTGGCTCTTATCTTTAGTTACAGAGGGCAGCATTTTGCCATACTACAACAATTCATATCATAGCCATGTAATAAACTTTTTTAAGTGTGATGTTTAATTTTTAAAGTAACTAAGTAATAAGTATTAACAATTTGGACATTTTATCTTTTTCTTTTAAAATATTTATTAAATCTTAATTTTAAATGCCTTTACTTTTAAAACTCCTTGAAGAGAGTTTATTTATTTCCTGTGGTTGTTCTGTGCCTCGAGTAGAAGACAGCCATTAATAACGGGTTCATTGAACTGCTCTCAATGTGGGGAAGCTGTAAGTACAGAAGTGACCACCTTTGGGAAAACACACTATACAAAAGTCCACAATCACTGTGGTAATTGTTTTTATTTTGAAAAAATACCTTATTGTAGATAAGCTCTACCAGAGCTTTTAAATAATCAGAATTTATTTACCAAAATTCAGTGCATACACAAATATCTCCAAAAAGCTACTGTATTCCTTTAGTGTATCTGTAGTGATTATCCAAGTGAGGGAGAGACTGAAAAGGGGAGAGGAGGAGAGGGAAGGAGTGAAGAGGGAGAAGAGAGGAGGAAAAAGGAAAGGAAGGAAAGAAGAAAAGAAAGAAGAATTGAAACCTTTTTTCTTAGAGAGTATCTCTGTTTAAAGTTCCTATTATTCATCTGGGTTTAGTGGAGAGGATATTTGAATCTTGGAAGACTTGTTCCTTGTGGCCATACAATGACTTCATTACCATCAATAGAATAAAATAAAATAGCCTAAAAAGACAGTTATCACTCTCCATTAAGAAAAAATGCTTCCGGGGCTGGCCTGGTGGCACAGCAGTTAAGTGCGCATGTTCCGCTTCAGCAGCCTGGGGTTTGCCGGTTAGGATCCCGGGTGCGGACATGGCACCACTTGTCAAGCCATGCTGTGGTAGGCGTCCCACATATAAAGTAGAGTAAGATGGGCATGGATGTTAGCTCAGGGCCAGTCTTCCTCAGCAAAAGAGGAGGATTGGCAGCAGTTAGCTCAGGGCTACTCTTCCTCAAAACAAACAAACAAACAAACAAACAAAAATAAAGAAAAATGTTTCAGTGGGGCTGACCCCATGGCTGAGTGGTTAAAGTTCCATGTGGTCTTCTTCAGTTCCGTGTGGTCTTCTTCTGCGGCCTGGTTTTGCAGGTTCAGATCCGGGTGAAGACCTACTCCACTCATCAGCCATGCTGTGGAGGCATCCCACATGCGAAATAGAGGAAGATTGGCATGGATGTTAGCTCAGGGCTAATCTTCCTCAAGCAAAGAAAAAAAACGAAGATTGGTTGGTAACTCAGGGTGAATCTTCCTCACCAAAAAGAAAAAAAAGCTTCAAGTGAAATTTTTGGGACTATTTCCTATCATCTTAAGCAGTTCTTATTGATGACCTATCATATAGTTTTAAAGTAGAAAACATAGTACATTATTTGTATAATTAAATATTGCTTAAACTTTTCCTATGAATCGTAGAGACTCATCACGAGGGTTTAATTTTTAATTTATTGTAACCAAACAGTATTGAGTTATCATGGTAGCCTGGATGTTATTTCTCTGGGCTATCGGTCATCTCAAACTCATCAACTCTTCTAAAAAATTCTTCTACTAGTGTCTGATGACATTATTTTAAATCATTCCATCCATGCGTGTGGAACTTGGACACTTTCGTATAATGACGATAGGCTAGCTGATTATATATGGGAGTTATTCAAAGAATTATGGATTCTGAGGCAAGAGACAGCTATAAGAAAATGCATAAATCATTTGTAATAAATCTTAATAATATTGAATCTCATCTCCCAGCCCCCCTCCCAAAAACCAAACCAAAGCTGGGGGGAAAAATCACATTTTATTTAAGATATAAAATATATTTTGTTTAAATTGTACTAAGATTGTTCAATGTTTACTTGGGTGTGGAGGAATAGACTTATCTCATATATTTGTGGGAACGTAAGTTGATATAGCTTTCTGGAGAGAAGTATGGCAATATCTATCAAATACATTTAAAAGGAAAAACCTACGTGTCCTTTGATCCAGAAATTGCATTTCTAGGTACTATCCTAAGGAAATAATTGGACAAAGACTTTTTTAAAAAAATCAAATGTGTTTATTGTTTTTTTTAATAGCAAATTTTGTTCAAGAATGGAAACATTAAAGTTGTAAAGTTTCTTAGTATAGCTTTTGATATAGCCCATAGATTTTAAAAATATGTACTACTTCAGGGTCGGCCCTGTGGCGTAGTGGTTAAGTTCATGCACTCTGCTTCAGTGGCCCATGGTTCACGAGTTCAGATCCCAGGTGAGGACCTACACACCACTCATCAGGTGGTGCGGTGGCAGCGTCTCACATACAAAATAGAGGAAGATTGGCACAGATGGTAGCTCAAGGTGAATCTTTCTCACAAAAAAAAAAAGGAAGAAGAGGAAGAGACACCAGAGTGCTCTCTCTGCCATGTAAGGACACAATGAGAAGGCAGCTAGCTGTCTGCAAGCCAGGAAGAGAGCCCTCACCAGAACCTGATGCTGCTAGTGCCTGATCTTGAACTTACAGCCTCCAGAACTGTGAGAAATAAATTTCTGTTGTTGAAGCCACCTTGTCTATGGTATTTTGTAATTATGGCTCGAGCAGACTAAGACAAAAGGAATATCTGTCCTACCCAGTCCTTCTCTGTGCACTCACTCTACTCTGTTTTGTTCATAGCACTTACCATCTTCAATCTTTTCCGTTTGTTTCTTGTCTGTCTTCCCCCACTGAAATGTGAGCTCCAGGAGGGCAAGAGCTTTGTCTGTTTCATTCACTACAAGATCTCCAGCCCAGAACAGTGTATAGCTGTAGTGGGTGCTCAATAAATATATGTTACATCAACGAACACATTAATAATAATGAAAATATTTCCAAACACCTGTAAATCATAGGTGTTTCATCATGGAAAGCACTTATTTTCGTACTACTTTTTACCTTTAAAGGGATACATAAATTGTGTTTTTTAAAAAATATCTGTTAGTAGCATTCAATGACTATCACAGAGAAGTTCAGCCGATATATAACACTTGTCTTTTAAGTAGAAAAATCATTCGTTTGTCTTGATGTTCTGTAACCCCTTTAATTACTTTGCTTGGAGATAACCTGTGAACCTCTGGGTAGTGTAAAAGATTCTTATGTTCATTCTACACCTCAATTCAAAGTATTGGAAAGATTCTACTACTGGTGATCTTTTTAAAAAATTGACACAGTGAAGACATCCTCCTTTACCAGGTAAGGTGAAAGAAATTGCAGTATCCTCAAACTGAACAAACACATGACTGCGCCACAGTCAGCCCGTCCATATGCAACACTACTCTCCTTCAGGATGTTTTACTTACCACATGCAGTTAGCACACTTAGGGACAGATTGAGGGTGGCAATGTCACTCCACGTAAAATGTATTTAACTTTTGAAAAATAAGTATGAATAGGTGTTTGACTATTTCTTTAACATCCCAATAGATCATTTTGGACACCCTAAATTTTTTTTCCTACTTAATCAAATAGAAACCAAGAGGTATGTTAAAAGTAAGTCTTTAACTGCTGTGAGATTTCTGTAAATATCTGCTTTAATGCCCAGCCATTTTTGCTGTATGTGGTCCAGTTCTCCTGCATTAGGAGGGAGAAGTTCAAGAGTTTTTCTTCATTGCTGATGGACCCTTCATAGTAGAAACTCTCTCTCTTGCTCCAGTTAATCTCTAGGCTTGTTATAGCTTTGCGTGTCTTTACTTTTAATCTTTCTGAGCCACTTGGTTTGGGTGGAACTGTTGTTAACAGCAAATGTAGTAGAGTTTTCTGTTTTCCCCAAATCTTGTTTTTTTCTGTAATTTCTTTCAATTGATGAAAGTACCCTACGTACTTTTTTTGGCATAGCAGATATGTTTTATCTTACTTTATTCTTCTATTTTTTATTTTTCCCTGCTCTTTTTCTTTAATTATCCTTTATTTGTAATTTTAGAGTCTACCTGCATTTAAATCTTTTAGTGGTTATTTTTAAATTGTGAGGAAACTAAATGTATGTGTCTTCAATTTATCAACTTTGAAAATGAATTAGTGTTTTTTTCATTTGATAAATATGCTTCGAGCACCCATTGGGTGCCAGCTACTGTACTAGATCCTGGATACATGGAGTAGTGTTCATAATAGAGTTCTTTCCTTGACAGAATTTGTAATATACCAGAGAAATAGGCATGGTAATGATAATAGCACAGTCCTATGTAGGACTTCCTACATTCCAGACACTGTTCTAAACCCTAACATACATATCAGCTCCTGTCACAGTCCAACCCAGAGGTGGGTTCTATTACTCTCCCTGCTTTGCAGAGGAGGACCTGACGCACAGAGGGTAGGTGGCTTGCCCAGGGCACAGGCACAAGATGAAAGTGCTGGGAAGGAAGCTCGTGGGTCGTGCACTATCTGGAAGAGGAAAGTAGAGGGTAAGTTTCATATTTCTTAAATTCTGGCCTTTATCTGGCAGAAATTCCTTGAGTTTTATTATCTCGGGATAGCTAGCCTCCCTAATTTCAAGGCTGATAAAGATATTTTGTTTTATTCTTGCTTTTCCTTGGCCATTTCAGGTAATTTCTGAACAGAGCCACACATTTTAAAAGATAATGGATTTATCATATTTGTTTTATAAATGTGAAACCTCATTATCTTAAATCCACAATTTTCAAAGTCTTAGTTGATAAGAAATGAGTGTATCTTCTTTCAGAATTTTTAAAAACACATGAAGGGCCAAGGACACTCAGTTATTCACATACTGATGTGAACTAAATTTCTTAGCTCTTAATCATTAGGTGAAAGGGACTTTCTTTAAAGAATTTTGGTCAGCAAGGAGTAGAAGTAAAGTAGTTTTGAACCTTAGAGTAGAGAACATTAAGTGATTTGCTATATTATGTGCTTATGGGAAAGAGAAAATTTGAGACAGAGATGCTAGGAAGATGAGATTTTGGAAACAAAGTGAGAATATGTCAAACACCAACTTTGTGTTTTCAGAACTTTGCTAATACTGGTCTATGTGGAAAGAGAACAGAATTCTCTTAATTGTGCCCCTCTGATCCCTGCGTAAACTGAGTGTCTGTGGGTTAAAGAGGGTTTAGAGATTGCTTGGGAGCCTAACCACCGTTTAAGACAGTGTTTCTATGAGAAGATGCATTCTGAATTTAAAACAAACTTTTGGGATATAATATGTATATAATAAGTAGGGGGCTTCTGTATTTTAGTTTTAAACATGAATTTTTCTGTGTTCACAAATTTTCAATGAGACAGAGCTGCTTGTCATCTCTAGAAGCTCTTTTATCAAGTTTGTTTTCTCTGGAAACAGAAAACTACTCATATTAGAGACCAGTACTGAATAAAAATTTGGCCCCTCTGCCTGATTTCTTGACAGATCATTTAGGAAGATCGTATTTCCTACTGAGTAGAGGACTCCATGACTGCATTTAGGCCTCTATATAATTTATGTCCAAGCTACTGACGGTGTCCTGATGGTAAATTAAAGATGTATATTAATTCAATGTTCTGTTAAATAGAAATGTTGGTTACATATAAGAAAGAGGTCAGTTTTTTCGGGATGAAACCAAATTGTCATGGGAGTTATACTTCAATAGGAGTTACCACAGTTCTTTCTGTGATTGCTGTACAGACTGAACAGAGATCATGGATTCATGGAGAGCCTACGGATGACAGATAAGCTAAATTTATAAATTCACTTGTAATCCATTTGAAAGTTGTTTAGAAAAATAGTTAACAACATATAGAAAAATTTCTCATGCTGTAAGGAGGTGTACCTTCTAAGCAGCCCAAGGATGGAAATACAGCTGGGCCTCAGGAGCTACAACTCAGAAGCCAATGAAACCAATTTTTTATCCTCTCTTTCTGATCTCCGCTTTTCTCTTTATATAGGCTTAATTTTTCTCTACCTGTAGAACTGCATTTTTTACTTGATAGATAACTTGCTGCCATCAGGTGCCCCTAAATTAGCTTCATCACCCAGAGAGAGGCAACTCTCTGGATTTCCAATTTCGAATCTCAGAAAATGGCTTCTGACTGACCCAGCTTGTGTCAGTGTCCAGGCCTGGACCTGGTGGTGTGGCGGAAAGGCAGAGCCATGCTGTACCACTCTGCTGAGGAGACTTGTAGGGTAACCTTGCAGCGATGAGGCAGCAAGAGTGGGCAGACAGTGCACTAGCTGCTTACTACACCAGACCATCCATCCATCCATCACATCATTTATTAAAGCATGCCTACATATATTCTAGATTTGATTTTGAGACTGTCATTGTTTTACTTCAGAAATGATTTTCATAACCTAAATTTAATTTCCTTTTAAGAGCTACAGAAGATACTATACAGCTATCTTAGACTTAAAGGAAGATGGCTAATGAAAGAGTAAATATAAAAATTGCACTAAAGTTCACAGAATGACACAGAAAGTAAAATATGCCTCAGTCAAGCTTGTTCTCTTAAAAACTATCCTCACTAAAACTGTAAAACATTTCAACAAAAACATTGCTTTAAATATGTTATTTTAAATACTCTATTGCTTAAGCAAATATTTAAATACTATATTAGTTTCTCTGCATACTTGACTTGAATTTAATTCTACCTGTCTGCCAAATATCTTGAAACTCCAAATCCATTTTCATTTGCCAGGTTAAATGTTTATTTTGTTTTCCCACATAATCTGCTCTTTACAGTGCCACAAGCATCCCAAATCTGATTTCTTTTTAAGAGGGCCGTGGTCAAGTTTTTTCTTTCTTCAGTTAGCAGTATAGGATGTGCTTCTCTTAAGGAATATGTAAAGGTATGTTCACATTACCTACCTGGGAAGGTGCCTGCTACCTTTGTTAGCTGTTGGAAAATAGGCATTAACCTTCTTAAAGGAAGTTTAAAACATGTCCACTAAATTTACCTATGTTTTTGAAGCTTTCCTATTATTTTCTATTATAATCACAATACCAAAGACTTTTCTTGTGCTGTAGAATGTCTAGTTTTACCTAACAAGCGACTCTGTATAGACTAGTCAATGAAAACGTGTTAGGCTAGTGATTTACAGATAACTCTCATCATTGGATTATGAGGTTTCCCTTTTCTTCTACTCATCTATGTATGTGACTCAGACATCCATTTTTAACTTTTGTTCTTATTTTCAAAGACTATTTATATGCCTTTGAATATTAGTCTCTTAGATATGCTTCTCTAAAAATAACTACTTAATAGCTTTCAATGCATATTTTATTTATATTTTAAAAATAGGTTTAATATTCGTCACCATATGAATTGCATAGTGGTTTTTGCAAAGTTCACTAGTGCATCCTCTTAGGTTTCTTGTATGGGACCTAATTCACTGCAGTAAGGAGCATCTTGAGGAGGAGCTGTTTGAATCCATAGTGGTAGTGATCTTCCTGTCCTTAACTTCCCTGACAAAAAGTACCTGGAATTCGTTTTTCTTTCTCCGCCTATTATGAAAGTGCAGCTTCTGATGAACGCCCCTGTCTCTCTTCCATTATCAGTGTCACAAGGCCTCCTGATTTCCTAAACCCAGTGCCCTTCTGTGTGAGAGGCAGGAGACAGAGAAAAACTTGATGCAATAGATTCAATAGCTCTATCATTGTTACAGGTGAAGTGGTCCACACACACTTTTATAGTTTTAAAATATCTGGCTGTTCCCCAGAAGTTAGGAACCTGACGACTTGTCCCGGTGATATTTCTTCTATCTAAGAATCATTGCAAATAGACTGAGACTGTTTTCCAGTGTGGACTTGAACAGGTTGTCTGAGCTCTTGAATCTCAGGACCCATGGCTCTGAAATATTTCTAGAGATTTCAGGACTTCCCTAAGATACAGGATACCCACAGGACCACAGAATGTCAGAGCTGTATTAAAGAAGAGAGAACTCAGTCACAGTGGGATGAAGCAACTTAACCTGGAGACTCCCATCTGTATTAGAGGCAAAACCAAGACTTTAAGTGCAGGTCTTCTGATTTCCAGGTCAGCATTCTCCTCACTAGTCATTCCAGTCTTTCTCTGATGGTGTAGAAGGTCTCTCAATATTATATAAGAGTATTTCAGAGCTTTAGATTATGATTAAAACTCAGTTGTTGTTGTTCAGCACTGTTAATTTAAAATATATGGAGATTGAGTTGGAATGTCTTCACCCTATAACGTACCTGTCCTTCCTTTTCAAGTATGTCTTGAGTGCTATCTTTCTTGGTTTTTGTTGATATCTTTCTTATTAAAATGAAACAGTGTGTAAATGTAGAACCTCTTGAGAACTATGCAAGGTTCACATTTTTTGCAATTTTAAGTTTTTTTATTAAAAAGTGGAGTATTTTTCAGATATTATATTGTAGCCTGCCTCTTCATTAAAATCCACCCTGCATTTATTTATGTCATGCTCCGAAGATCTGTGTTACTTTCAAGTTCATTGTTCTCAGGATCGCTTCTGCCATCGCCACCCCCAGTCTGCTTCGATTATCTTTTTTGTCTCTGATGAAATTTGAGATTGATGGCTTTTCATTGGCTATATCTAGGATTCCAGTAAAGGGTTAGAATAAAACAGGTCAAAAGCAACATCCTCATCCCGCCCCAGGCAGCGTTTATACAAAATGCATAGATGAAAATGGCAAGGCATTTAAGCATCCATTGGAGTGACTCGTCTGTCGAGCCTCTTTTCATATCGCTCACCTTTGTTGAGTTGCTGTTTATCCTAACCCTGACATATGAATAAATTAAATGCGACCAAATCTGTTTCTTCCTAGACTAGAGTGTCTCAATCTTCTTGGAGTTAGGATACTATTGGTTATTTCTTTGACTTAATGTTGTCCTCTCCTTATCCCCTGAAAGCACTCCATGAAGTTAAAAAATATGTAAAATAAATTGCATTTTTAAGAAAAGTTGGTAAGTGACATGATGGGAGAGAATCCTCACTTAAGTTCATTCGAGGCTCCTGTGACTGCTAAAACTCAGGTGTGGAAATCAGTATGCTAGATCACACAAATCTAGTGATTTTTATATCTCAATCATATACCAACATGATAGAGACAGCTACTTGCTACTCAGTATCCATTCTCTCCTTCCTTTGTAACAAAACTTTTATTGATAGCTGGTTATATTGCCATCCAGACAGAATACCACATTCTTCTTCTTACCTTGCAACTAGGTTTGATTGTATGACTGACTTGTGGCCAATGAAATATAAGCATAAATATTCTGTTGGACTTCCTGTTAGTTTTCTTAAAATAGAAGGATTACCCCCTTTTCCTTACCTTCCTTTGCAGATGTGATATCTGGAGTTTTAGAAGCCATTCTGAATCATGAAGACAAAGCCACAGCCTGCACAACATTATATGTCAATTATATCTTCATAAAGCAGGGGCTGGAGGGTGCAGGGAATAAATAAATAAGTAACTCTTAAAAATTGGGAAAAAAATAGCTACAGCTTAGAAATGTCAGAGCAGATGCTGGAGGAGACAGATCCTCGTGACTTCAGCAAGTGGTCATGTCAAGCCTGAACTGCTTGTCTCCAGAATTCATTTATATGAGGAAAAATAAACTTCTTTCTTGCCTAAGCAACTTTAATTTGGGATCAGATTGTATGCAGCCAAAAATATTTTAACTAGTAAAACCTGTGAATGAGCCCTCTAGATTGATAAAATTGTGAATATACTTCTAGAAACTAAGTAGTGCCCTAGGGTAGACCTGTTCTGATATGAAAACTGTTTTAGTTAGCAGTCATAAATGGAAGGCATTTGATGGTTCAATCTATGTGGCAATGATTGGATTCTGTTTTGCCTGATGCTAGTGGAAATTCAGGTTCTCTCATACAATCTCTTTCTAGTCTGTGCCAGTGAAATGAACTCATAAATTGTGAAACAAACTTTTCTTTTTGCCACATCATGAGAGCAGATAATTCTTAGCTATCGTGTGAACTCGTCACTCTTTATGTGTCAAGGAAGCTGTAGAGATAGCGCACCCTAACCTCGAGCACAAGCTTCTGCATCTCTCACTGTCAGTTCCAAATCTCCACTTGGGACAAGGCTAAGGCCTTTTACATAAGACATTTATTTTTTTCCCCCTTGTTAATTCTTTCCCAGCTAATTGACAAAGTAAGTCTGTTTTTTATATTGAATGAATATTTTGTCATGCAGCTATGATTTTCAAAGAACTATCATACCCACAGGACAAGTGTTAATGTGTTTCAGCCCAGGTCTCATATTAATTTAGAGTTTTGTTTATCAAAACTTATCAACATCAGAAGATTGAAGAAATCATTCAGCATTTATTAGTATGTTTCCTGTCTCTTAAATTCCAGAGGAAAATAGGGGAAAGGATTTGATTTTAGATTTTGTGTTTGTTTGTTAATCAAAATATCCATCCTGCTACTTAAGAAATTAAAATACTGTGCTATAGAAAATAAGTACCATCTGGGCTGTATGTTTTTCTACCTCCTCTAAAGAACACTATGCAAAGGAGGGTATGCAAAGTAACAGGGCATGCTTCATTTAACTATTCTTATGGGATACCTGATGTGGTATAGTAGAAATATTGCTTAAAAGTTGTGTATAAATCAAATTGTAGTTTATTTTATCATATTGTAAGTATGCCAAGAAAACACCAATATAGAAGAATTCTAAGAAGATTCCTTTGTGCTATGAAGAATCTTAATTTATTATTTTGGCAAGGTCATATTTTTCATTGTGTGCATTTTCATCATTTATTTCAATGTTGCCTATGTGTTGGTTTTTTAATTCAACTGCAACATTTGGTCAATCTGGTTATGAAACCTATTGCCCCAGTGGTCATCAGAATTATTAGACTCCTCTGATGGCTAACTAAACTCTACTCTCCCCTCTAGGTCCCTCACCCTGTTCCTACCCTCTGCAGCCTTCTTCTTGCTTCTTACTCTGAAAGAGGATGACTGTTCCAGACAGATAAGACAGATGAGTGGTCACAATGTCACAATAGTGTGCTCCCACTTCAAACCTACAAACTAACACACACACACAGATACTTCATACATATTCTCAAAGTCTTTAGCCAATGTATTTGTTCCCTTGGCATCATTTTACTAATCAAGGATGTCAGTCATCACAAAAGATTATAAAGTCTTTGTTATAGAATGACAAAATTTATTTTGTCTGTTACCAAACTTTTTGCCCTGTGCCTGTCTTCTTTCTGATGTTCTCTTTAGATTGCATGATATTAGGACCAGGACATCAGCTTTGGGGTCAGACACACCTAGGTGTTCAAATCCCAGTTCCATCCCTTGTCTTGTCCATGGTATCCTTGCTACCCTAAACAAGTTACTTAATGTTTCTGAATCTCAGATTCCTCAACTGGACCCGCACCTAGATCTGTCGGGAAGGATTTGTGATAACATATGTAATGCACCTAGCTTAATACCCAGCACATGTGTGTGTAAGAAATAGTAGCTGTCTTTGAAAAAATCTTCTTTATAAAAATGTACATATGGCTAAATTCCTATAGATATGCATACAATTGGAATTTAGTTTAGATACGTGTTCCTTTCATAGTGACTACAATCAGAACCAGTCAAAGAATTTGCAGCATATTTGACATATCAAGTTACTGGAATATCTATCTAACACTGACTGCCATCCCCCAGTAAAATGACTCAGTATCTTCAAAAGGCACTCTGCAAAATAATTCTCTAAAATTTCTTACAGAATCTTGTATTTTGTTAAATATCTTATTTCTCTTAGAATGCATTTCTAAATCTTATCAAAACTGCACATAGCTCAAGTTTTGGGGTTTTCATTTCTATAAAACTAAACCAGTTTTTTCTTTTAGTGCACCACTAAAGAGAATTTCAGGTAGAATTTTTTAGATTATTAAAAGTTTTATAGGTCTCTAGAGTTGTAACGTATAGTTGTAATGTCCAGTTGAACTATTTGGGTAACTTTACTTGGGTAAAATTTGCTTTGGTAATTCTATCTATATTCAGATAGAAAATTTTATGTTTGAGTAAGGAGTTTTCTTATGAGTCAGTAGTATAGTGGAAGGAGCACTGGTTTTGGAGTAGGAATCTTAAATCTTTCCAGCAATATATCTTACCTTGATGAAAAGCCGCAGAGATTCTCATCCAAGTAGTAAAAACACCTGCCCCTGCTTGGCATCTGAGATCTGAAGGGATAAGTAGTATGTGGAGTGGTGAGGCTGGGTGAAGAGTACACAGGAATTCTCTGTACTGTTTTTGCAAATTTTCTGTTAATTAAAGTTATTTCAAAATAAGTTTTTTTTAGGGGCTGGCCCCGTGGCCGAGTGGTTAAGTTTGCACGCTCCACTGCAGGCGGCCCAGTGTTTCGTTGGTTCGAATCCTGGGCGCGGACATGGCACTGCTCATCAAACCACGCTGAGGCAGCGTCCCACATGCCACAACTAGAAGGACCCACAACGAGGAATATACAACTATGTACTGGGGGGCTTTGGGGAGAAAAAGGAAAAAATAAAATCTTAAAAAAAAATGCTTTTTTCAAAAACCACAGAGAGTCAGTGAGCTTCACTTGTTCATCTGTATAATGGAGATGATGATAATAGCTGACCTTCCCACCTCACACAGTTGTTGACAGGATCAGAAAGTAGGGCAATATACATAAAACAAACATGCTGCTCTGCTCTGCTCTGATTCCCCCCCTTGACTTCACCCGCTTTACCACCTCTGATCTTCCTTTCTTCTTGCTGCCAAAGTTGTCCTTTGCTTTTTGAAAGTTTTTGTGGTTATTTGTTTAAGGTGGAATACTGCCTCACATCACCAAGTTACTAAGACTGTCCTCCTTTCTTCATCTTCCTTTGTAATCCCCTCCACACCCTTTGTGGCGTGACTTCTTTAGGCTTCTTACTTAAGAGCGAGGCCTAATGGCCACTGACATTTAATCAAATAACTGTTATAACACATTTACTCATGAGTAAAGGCTGATTAAAAATTTGGGCACTGACATCTGAGGATGGGAATTTCATCATCAAAAATCTTAACAGAAACCATTTTGTTAAATAACTATAATTATAGGTTTTGCAGTTATAGTTTCAGGGGATTTTGCTATTCTGCATTCTTTGAGCCCCAAGGGGCTGTCTTAGTATTCAGGCTACTTGAAACACTGAATCTGCCAAGTACAGTCGGGGCTGCTTCAGGAGATAAGTCCCTGCAGGACGACTTCTACCAAAGATTTTGAACTCATAATTATTTTAAAGATGATTTCTGTTTTTGTTTATTTTTAAATTAGGTAGACTTTTTAAAGATGAGAATCGAAAATAGACATCAATTTTCTGAACGTATAGACATTTCTGCTTTTTTCTGGTAATTAGGAATTTTCATTTATTACATTTGAAACAGAAGCAATGTTGATAGCTGTGATTGCTGTTGAATTCTCATCATGATCGTATTTGGTCAAGTATATTTTCTTCAGTGATTGAATCTTGACGTACTCAGGAAATCATGTTCTTTTGTTTTATGTTGACTCGTGCCCTCAGCTAGATCAGCCTCTGTGGCAGGTTTCTATTGATGAACTTGCTCATTTCTGACTCATGCAAACAACTCAGCCAATTATGAGAAAAGACACTTCAGCTTTAAAATGATGAAGAGCATTCTCTTTAAAGGAATAAACAATATGATTTGGTTTGTTTTGTTTCTAATCTTAACTCAGATGGTGTCCAGTTGTAAAAGCCTATTTTTCCTCTATAATATATATTCCCCTAAGAATTTTTCCCAGAGTGGTGATTTCATTTCTTCACTAGTGTGTAATGTAATAGACTTCATTATTTATCTTTTCATAGTTTCATCTTTCTCTTTGAATTTTTAAAGCATGTGTGATTCAGATTTACTGTTAAACATATTTTTTGTTATCCCCATTTATTTCAAAATTTGTTTACAGCAGTATTTTCTTCCACTGAAAATCCCTAGATGAATAATTAACCTTCGTACTGGGATACCTTCTTAGTTTACTATATGAAGAGGTTTTTTTTTAATATTTTATAAAGTGAGAGATTGAAACTATCAACATAAATTATGAACAGTGAAGACTATAAACTGATCTTTCTAACCCTCATTGAGCCAGTTCTCTCTGCTACTCCTAAACGTTTCTGTCAGCAGTAGTGTAGCTTTCAGACAGGGAGGAGGACCCTGACGGGAGGGTAAATGTGGCGTGTTTGTTCTGGTGCGTGTTTTAGGAGCGCTCTGGTCTGGGCCCCACAGATGACCTTGTCGTTTTTGCAGCAGACCATGATGTCAGAACCAAGGAAGGATTTAATACAAATGACACAACGTGATTGCATTTTAAAAGCTCACTGACTATTGTCTGGGGATTAGTTGTTCCTTCCGTATTGTGGTTGTCCTGTGACTCTCAGGTTTGAAATGGCCTCTGTTTTGAAACCAGATAGAGAAACACAGTGCTTGTTCCTTACAGGGCAGGCCACACAAGATAGCACAGTGGTTTTCAAATTCTGTCCTTCAATTCTTTTTTTTTTTTTTTAAAGATTTGCACCTGAACTAACAACTGTTGCCAATCTTCTTTTTTTTCCCTTTCTTCTTCTCCCCAAATCCCCCCAGTACATAGCTGTATACCCTAGCTGTGGGTCCTTCTAGTTGTGTCATGTGGGATGCCACCCCAGTGTGGCCTGACGAGCGGTGCCATGTACACGTCCAGGATCTGAACCGGCGAAACCCCAGGCTGCCGAATGGGAGTGTGCGAACTTAACCACTTGGCCACGGGGCCGGCCCCTGTCCTTCAATTTTTGATGTTTCATTGAGAAATACTTGCAGAGGAGAAGGCAAATGGAGGGCTCTAAGTCTCCTTCCCTCACCTCTATCAAAGCATCTCAGCCTTTAGCAGTTTCATTTGTGAGAGTTCATGGTAAAAAAGAGCATAGACTTTGGAGTAAGACAGACCTGGTTTCAGATTGCAGCACACCTTACTTGCTTAGCAACCTTAGACAAGTTACCTAACATATCTGAGCCATCACTTCTTCATTTTAAAAATAGGAATCATGGGGCCGGCCCCGTGGTGTAGTGGTTAGCTTCAGTGTACTCTGCTTCAGTGGCCCACGTTCACAGGTTCAGATCCCGGGCATGGACCTACACCACTGTCAAGCCATGCTGTGGCAGTGACCCACATCCAAATTGAGGAGGATTGGCACAGATGTTAGCTCAAAGCTAATCTTCCTCAGCAAAAAAAAAAAAGAAAAGAAAATAGGAATCATATCTGCCAATTGAGGTTATTGGAAGAATTAAAAGAGATAATGTAAAGGACCAGGCATGGCACCTAACACAAAGTAGAGACTCAACCAACATTAGTCCCCTTCCCCTTAGACTAGTGGTTCTCAGTTGGGTATGATTTTGCCCCAGAGGGGACATCTGGCAATGTTTAGAGACATTTTTGGTTTTCACAACCCAGGGAGTGGTGGGCAGATGCTGTTGGCATCTAGTGCGTAGAGGTTAGGGATGCTGCTGAACATCCTTCAGTGCATAGGACAGTCTCCACAACAAAGGATTATTCAGCCCCAAATGTCAGTAGTGCCAAGATTGAGAAACCCTGCCTTAGAGGTATTAACTTTTCTATATAGAGAATGTAGAAAAAATATATACCTTCCCCCAGTGTTTATGAAACTTACTATGTGTCAAGCTTTGAGGATTTAGCAGTGAATAAAATAGACATAGTCTCTGACGTCAGGGAGCTGACATTCTAGTTGGGGAGAAGTAGACAGTAAGCAAATAAATATATAATGAATTGTGGCAGATGGTAGTAAGAGGTATGAAGAAAAATGAAGCAGGGTAACAGATAGAGAGTGACCTGGGGGAGCTGCTGTTTTGTATAAAGTGTCATAAACAGCATCTCTGATAAGGGGCCCTAAAGGAAGTGAGAAAGCAAGCCAGAGAGCGATGTGGGGTTAAGATATTCTGGACAGAGGTGTAGCACATGCAGAGGCCCTGGGGTGGGAATGTGTTTCACATTTTCAAGAAACGTTAGGATAGGCCAGTGTGGCTGGAGTGGAGTTGGTGAAAAGGAGAGGGCTAGGAGATGGGATCAGAAAGGTAATAGGAAGCCAGATTATGTAAGGCTTTATAGGCCATTCTGAGGATTTCGGCTTTTATTCTGTGTGTGATGAGAAACTATGAAAGTTTTGTCATAAATGACATCCGATTTTCGTCTTTCAAAAGACCACTCTGGCTGTTGTGCTGCACACAGACTGGCAGGAGTGGGAGGAGGAAGGAGGAAGGGTGGGAGAAGGAAGCCCCATGAGGAGACTGTTGCAGGAGTCCAGGGGGGAGAGGATGATGGTGGGCTGCACCAGAGCAGCAGCAGTGAAGGTGGGAGGTGATAGAAAGTGTTTTTTCCAGATATATTTTAACGGTAGAGCTGATGCAACTTGCTTGAAGGGAATTAATTGATGAATTAATCTAAGGTAAAAGTTTTATTTTCACATGTAAACAAAAATCCTTATCAAAAAAACTCAGTTGTATCACGTAGGAGCAACAAAGGGGATTCCGAACAGGGCCCTCCCGTGTTCCTTCCAGAGTCCATCTATCCGTGAAGAGGCGGGTGAGAGCCCTGCCGTGCTGGCAGGCTTCCCCTTTACGGGGTTTTCCTTTAAAGGGGCCAGACTTCCCACTATGTGAGTGAAGCCAGCCTCTGTTCCGTATGCATGCTGGACTGCTTGACAATTTGATCTTGGCTAAATCAGAATGGAAAGGTCTACAGCTCTAACTCAGCGTTAAAGAGAAAGTATGAACTAAATTTTGTGCAGTAGTGGCTCTGTACACATAGTTTCTAGGCAGTGTTGTAAAGTTTTACCCTAAATGACTGAAATATTTAACAGTATATCTTCATATATTTGCTGGACTTTAAAGCCATGTGGGCTCATCTGGATAGTATGTAAACCTATGAGAATTTTTAGGAATATTATGAAGAATACCTAAAGAACTTACACAAATTAACGTAATATGGTCACTTTTGGATATACAGCCAAATAAAAACCACAGAAAAGGGTTACAGCATCCTCATTAGGCAAATAAAGAAGAGATCAATCTTCTATTGCTTTAAAGAACTAGTTTAGGCAGAAACTCACATAGTTTTTTATATTACTTGCCAACTTAGTTATTACAGAGCATGTTTACAGTTTTAGGAAAACATTAGTAAAAAATAGTACTAACACTACATGAGAATTTACAACTAAACATGGAATCAGGTTGTATGGTACTAAGTTATTGGGGGAAAAAAAGATACTTTTCTTAGAGAGCACACATTTTATCCCAGGACAGGAAATAGTTTATTGTGTATCATTTTCCCCACTACTAGCTTAATAAATTCAGATTTAAAAATTTTAAATGGGGTCCAGCCCAGGTGCATAGTGGTTAGGTTCATGCACTCTGCTTCAGTCGCCCAGGGTTGGCAGGTTCAGATCCCCAGCACCGACCTAGCACTGCTTGTCAAGGCACACTGTGGTGGTGTCCCACATAAAATACAGAATGATTGGCACAAATGTTAGCTCAGCGACAGTCTTCCTCAAGCAAAAAGAGAAAGACTAGCAACAGATGTTAGCTCAGGACCAATCTTCCTCACACACACAAAATTTAAATGGACATTAAGCCAATTTTAAATGTATTATTTTGATTTTAATAACAATTATGTTTTCCTTATATAACCAATTCATATTCATTCTTGATAGTTTAAAATACATAAGAAAGAAAACCTTGGTTAATATATTTAGGATATAGATATTAATATACCCATAGGGTATAGACCAAAAAAACCCTCACTATTTTGAAACAACTCTATTATGAATTAATACAAAAATACCTTTTTGTGTTTTTCTCAATCACTGGTGCTTTGTATTTGCTGAGAATTACTTATTTTTAGCACAAAATTCCTTTTACATCACTTGAACATTCTCCTAGAGTCGACAGCTATTTCTTTAGGAAACTTCATATGATTACTATAATACATTCTTAATACCTTGGACACATAAAATTGGTGTATTATAAAGGTCACTCTGGGGGAACAAATTAGCACCAATGGAAACCTTTATTTTTTAGGCTGTGAAATAGAAAATATACTGTATTTTTATTCAATTATGTAATTCGGAGAAAATTCTGGGTCAAACTTAAGTGACCTTTTGACTTCAAGATTGCATCAATTAGGGTACTGAGCTGACTCCATAAATATTCCAGGAACATTCTCCCCAACCCCCCTCCCTCTCCCCCCCCCAGTCTCTCTCTCTCCCCTCAACTGGTTCTCTTGCTGAGATCATGTACCCAAGCCTATGCTGTTTCTCTGTGATTTTTTACCTCTCGAGTAATTACTTTGATTATTTTTGTGTGCTTGAATGTTTATTTAATGATCTCCTCTAAGTCAAGCAATAACTCAAAAGGAAAGACTTCTTCACTTTTAAAAATCTTTTTTTTTTCTGATTTTACTTAAGAAAAAATTAAAACATTACTGAAATGTGTGACTGCAAAAGGGAAAGTTCCCTATAATGTTACCCCCAGAGATAAATACTTTAAAAAGTATAATATATACGCTTCCAGAGATTTACACATGCTCACATGTATGTGTATGTTTAAATATAAATGGGATCAAGGTTCACACATTCTAGTTGGCAATTTGTTTTTTTCAGATGATAAAACATACTCGAAGCTGTAATCTTTGATGAGACAAAAGTAGCACCCATAGAAAAGTGCAGGGGCATAGTACTGTCTAGAAGAATGAATATGTTTCAGAAGAGAGAAATCAGTGTGACCTGGGGTCTTCAGGGAAAGCTTCCTGGAGGAGGTGCTACCATGTGCATGGGGGGAGGGATAGCCAGCACAGTAATGAGTGAAGGGCAGAGGACAACAAAACATGGTAGATGTGACAAAGGGCGACCTGACTAAAGCAAAGAATATGTTAGATTTTAGTGAGAACAATATCTGCCTTCATAGACTGGGCCGGATGATAGCTGCATTTGGAAGCCAGGCATTTGAGCTTGAATTTGACGCAGTAATCAACTGAGAGCCATTTGTTGAAGTTTATGAGGCAGAGGAAGGAAAGTGGTGTGGGGACGGAGGAGGTCTTGCTATGTGCCAGGGCCTTTTCTCCATATTTTTATTTAAAGTGGTTCTACCAGATGGGTCGGGAGAGTTAAAATATTTGGAAGGAACCAGCCAGGAACCTATTAGAGTCCTCCAAGCCCCCAGTGATGAGCTTTGCAGGGGGCGTAAAGGCAGGGAAAATCCACCAGATGTTTTGAAGAAGGCTCGCTTGACGTTTGCGGAGCAGAATCTATTAAGTTACAAACTGACCCAGCAAGCAGAAGGAGTGCTCGCCTGGCCACCAGGTGCCTCTGCAACAATCCAGGTAAACCCTTTAAAAGCTTCCTGGACCTCAGCTTTCTCATCTACAGTTGGGGATATAGTTTCTAAGTTTCTTCAGCGTTCTGTGGTGTTTCCTGATCTGTTAGTATTCTTCTGCACATGGACCCCAACATACGTGAACAGGCAGAAACATTCCGTAATTCGCATGTTGTCATGTTGCTGGATGCTGCCGCCAACCACTCCATTTGAAGTTTTCAGGCTCAGCAACCAATTCCTGTCTAACATGAAGTAGCTGGTAGATTACCATGGGCATTTGGCCTTTACCTTGTAGAAAGGACTTTGCATTTCAATTGTAAGACTTTTAAGAGTAATCAAAATAAGATTTTTTTAAAAATCTGAGGTGGAAGTAAGAGCAGATAAACTTTTGCCTTGGTTTAAAAGTTATGTTCTGTGAGTCTGTGTTGCTAAAGAAAGATAAATGTCATGTGTCTTGAGAAGCTGCCAAGAGATATGCCAGTACATAGCTTTTGTAACCTTTACAAATGCTTCAGTGAAAGCATGCAGAGAATTTAAATGAAACTACGTGCTGTATGAGCAATCCAGCCTCAGACCTCAAGCTGGTGTAGGCAGGGGCGCAAGGGCTGATTGTCATTGCTGAAAGCATTTTTCAAAAGCACAAGCCATTGCACATTAATTGAAATTAAAACTGTTCACTGAAAATTTAAATTAACAAATATACACTGAGAGTCTGTTGTGTTTAAAGAAAAAAACTGAACAAACAAATTATACTAGTTATTGCGTCTGTAGGGATATTCGCTTCCCTGTTTTCATTTAGGTGGGACCTAGAAAATGAGTTCATCTGCCATGGAATTCTGCCTTCTGATTTTGTTTTACAATAACCAGAAAAAGCTGTAACTTCTTGGTAGTGAGATGAGTGATTATTAGCATAACTATACTCTTCTACCTTTTTAAAAAGTTATTCCAATTAAATTTCAAAATATTGTTGGGTGTGTGGGAAATTTTAGGAGTAATTCGTTCAAAGGTAGTTTTTCCATATATTCCCCTATGTGGTAATACTGTGCTATGTTGTAACAGTAGTAAGGTTTAATTTCAGAAAAGCCTCTGAGTATGTAACATGTTTTTATGTGTGTTCAAGAGCACTGTTGATACCTAAAGAAACCAAGGAGTGGGCAGAATGGACAGATTAAGCAGAAAACAAGCTGGACTTGCAGGTACAAGAGCCTGACTAATCCAGAGCTGACCTTAGGTTGATGCGGAGTCTGAGATCAGGAGAGTACTGTGTAATTTGAGAACATTCAGTGTGGACAGAAGCTGTAATTAACCAGCTAGGGTAACTCAGTGATGTACCTCAGAGTAGGTCATTTAGGACCCAAGTTTTACTTCTAGCTTTGCCTATTTATTAACTATATGCTTTAAAATTGTTTTTAACTTCTCTAAATCTCAGTGTCCTCACCTGCAAAATGAAGCTATTAAAACTGTTGATCCGTAAGGTTGTTTTGCTGCTCTGTGTAAAGAGTAGGCATTGTTATTCTGATCATGCTGTTTTACTAGGTTTATGATTCCCCCCGCCCCCACCCTGGTGTCTTTTCCCAGCGATTTCTTACACTACCAGGAATAGAAAAGGATTGCCAACGTGCACTTTAGTGAGGATTGGAATGGGTGATCTGAACAGAGGCAGAAGGGAAAGTGGAATTAGGACAATACAGAAAGTAAGAGCCAAACTTATTTGATAGTTGGCCAATGTCTTGATTTATGAATCTCTGCCTTAAAAAACTGCCTACCCTCTCTGGAATTTGTACAATTTGATTACGCATATTTCTAAATAGGTTCTTGGACCCAGTTCCAACATCTCAGGGGGGGTAGGCTTCACCACACTGACAAGCAATTCTTGGTCACCAGCAGGGTTTCCAAGAATTCATCTCAGTTCAACTCAGTTCTGACACTATCTGCCTGGAGATAGTATCAGATTCCACAGGTTAAGAGTTCAGTCCTACAAGGCTGCCCCTGATTGGGGATGCCAGTTGCAAGCCCAGGTTGGTACCTGTGCTTCTGACCCACAGGCTACAGATGGGAGGTTCCACGACCTGCCTCCTCCTTGGACTTCAGATACAAGTTGCAGGTCCAGGTTGTTACCTGTACTTCTGACCAACCGGCTCTAAATCAAGAGGTTTCCAAGACCTCTTCCTCAGCTTTGATGAACTTGCTAAAGCAGCTCACAGAACTCAGAGAAACATTTTGGTTACCAGATCACCGACTTATTATAAAAGATTATAACTCAGAAACAGCTAGGCAGAAAAGATGCATAAGGCAAGGTATGGGGAAAGAGCTTGGAGCTTCCAAGCTCTCTCCCATGCCAGTCTCCCAGCACCTCCATGTGTTCATCAACCCAGAAGCTCTTCGAACCTTCTCTTTTTGCGTTTTTATGGAGGCTGCATTAGGTAATCATGGTTGAGTAAACCGTTGGTGATTGGTGATTGAACTCAATCTGCAGCCGCTCTCTCCTCCCTGGAAGTCAGGGGGTGGGCCTGAAAGGTCAACCCTCTAATCACAGGGTTGCCTCCACTGGTGACCAGCCCCCATCCTTTGGTGCTTTCCAAAAGTCACCTCATTAACGTAGCAAAAGACGTCTTTATCACTCTCCAAACTTAGAAAATTCCTAGGGTTTTGGGAGCCAGAAATGAGGATGAAGACCAAATATATATTTTTTATTATACATCGCTATATAACAATTACAGTTCCTGATTTTAGATCAGCCAACAGGGAATTATATGCATTTCTTTTGCCTCAGTCCCTTTCTTTTGGTTATTTGAAACAATTGCTGGGGAAGAGAGAGAAGTAAACAAAAATTCGCATAGTGAGCATATCTGAGTCATCCTCAGCATCATCAAATCCCAGGTGGTGTCTCTGATTTCATCTTGAGCTCACTTGACTGTGCTGTGAATAGCATGTGTGCACTGTGTCATATAATATTCAGGGACATTAGTATTAGTATGAGTGCTTCCCAACATTTTTCATGTCATGGAACACATAGAAAATGAAAATATTTTTATGCCACACCAAGGTAAATGGACAAGGCAACTTGTAGCCAGATACCAGCCTAGAGATTCTGCTGCCTCAGCCTTGTGTGACATCCAGAAGGTAGAGGGGAAACACTATCTCTACACGCCTGTGATGTGTTTGCAGCACACCCATGCACTATTAGGTCCACCACAGTTCCTACACTCTGCACTAGGTTATCCCCGGGTTGTGCCTTCTGTGCTGACCAAGGGCCTCACTAAATTCGTTTTCTCATGAACAGTTTGGGCAGGTTAATTATAGTGGCTCCATGATACATTGTAGAGAGACAGTGTATAGAGTTGAGAGGATTCCAAAGAAAAATACTGGAGTAAAAACCTACTATAGGTTAGAGACGGCTTTTTGTAATGAAAATAGGCTTGTTAGGAATTGGGAGTCCTGGGCTTCAGTTCTAACTTGGTCACCTTTTGGTAAATCACTTCTCTCTGAACCTCAATTTCCTTATCTTTAAAATGAGAGGGGTTGAACACTATAAGCTTTAAGCTACCCTCTAGCTCTCATATGCTGTGGTTTTGTACTGCCTCTAAGTCTTTGCTGTTAAGTTGGCTGCTTTGCGCTGTTTGCTGTGTGCTGGACACTTTGTAAATAGTTTCCTATGCACACCGCAGGGTCAGCTTCATGGGTCTCCTGAGATCAAAGGTTGCTGTTTGGATGCTAGAGGTATTGAAATCAAACTAAGATGCTCAATGAAGAAAAGAGAATAGACACTGCAGAGAGTGTCCGAAAGGAATGAAGCTAGCTGGACTAATCTACAGCCCTTCAATATCTTTCGCATGCAATCAGATGATAGGCTTTGCAGTTCAAAATCTTCCAAGTAGCTAAACGCCTCACTTAATTAAAGCTGGCAACTCTGGCAACCGTAACCTCTTAGGGTAAGTTTTCCTAACTTTCATTTCCAGGAATACTTATTGCGGATGTGTCAACTATCTAAGCATACATACAGAAGCCAAATCTTGATTGTCCGACTTGGTAGAAGAAAAGTTAGTGTTAAGAATCCTTTGAGAAACTTTCTTTTTCCGTGGTTGTCTGTGTCCTTTCTGTCTAGCACGTGTTGGGTGGATGAGACTGCCTAGCTAGAGAGTAGCAGAGAAGACCTGGAGGGGTGCACAGATGATCAAGGCCTGGCTTCAGGATGGTGATAGTCATTCACCCTGATCATAGACTAAAATGGTGACATTTGTTCATTCTACCAGTGTTTGTTGCTTATTTACCATATGTCAGATATGTTCTAGGAGCTAGAAATTCAAACCGGAGAGGTTCCTGCTATATATAGTCAGACACAGACAGACAGACAGATATACATACAGACAGACAGACATAATACATACATTAATGATACAATGTTATCAGTCTTAGAGCTTTTTCTAATAAACACATTAGTAACAGATTTGTTGTGTACAAAACACACAAAGTCTCCCTTGCTTCCTGTTTTTCATTAGCAAACACTTATTGAGTCATGTGTCAGATACATTAAAAAGGACAAAACTAAATTGTGCATTCAGATATCAAAAAATATTTCTAAGTACGTAAACATTCAGCCAATAATAGACCCTTAGGGAAACGTGATGTTTCCTTAACATGAGGGTACGTATGCACATATATATGTAGACATATATACATATACATGCATGTGTGTGTGTGTGTGTGTGTGTGTGTGTAATATTTACTTGTCTATGTTCAAAAAGGATACTTGAACCTAGAGGGTAAATAGACAAGAGAAGTCTAGGTTTGTGTCACTGCATATGTGTGTTTGTGAGTATGTGGGAGGGCGGAGATTAGGAAGGAAAGGAGGGAGAGAGGGGAGGAAACAAAGAAGGGCAAAAAGAATCAGTGGTCTTAGAAGAAGCCACAGGAGTTAGTAAATTTTACGTTAACTCCCACCACCCCATCTATCTTTTCTGTATTAAGCTGCAGCCAGTACACTATTATTCACTCCAAAAACTGATTTATCATTGGAATTAAGTTGACCACTTACCCAAATCAAACAAAATGAAAAAAGAATAATTTCAGTTTGAAAAAATATAAAAACATCTACAGACATTGGAAGTGGTACTTATGTACTCCAACAACTATGATAAAGAAAACTTGCTGAAAGTCCTTCCAAAGCAGAAAAAAATTTTAAATCTCAGGGAATTTTTTCCTTTACTGGCCAGAAACTCATTCCAAGAAGTACTAGCCTGTCTCATTTCAAAATGCTTCCCTTGCCGAGGAAGCGGAAGCGGTCATATTCTTTCCCACCAAACTATGGGTGAGTTATAATTATCCTACCTCTTGTGGGACAATGAAGCGGCAACATCTGCTATACTGAATCCAAAAACCCACGGAGGAAACTATACCACACTGTGAATCATACCTGGACTCAGATTAAAGGATTTGTATTGTGTTTACCTTTTTCTTTATTTTCTTTGCAATTTGAAATATGGATTTGTTAGCTCTGGCTCCATGTTCTGAGAGGAAATATATGGGTTCCATTTGTTGACTCCTATTTTAACATTGAAAAATCCCAGCTTTAAGGCAGATGGGCAGTAATAGTCAATAACAGTTTTTCTGTTTATCATCATCGCCTCACAGTTTTCTTTTTCTTTGAAAGGGGGTACAGTTAAGAAAATTTAGAAGTGCACAATCTAAGAAGTGAAGCCATTTCTTTTTTCTTTCACTATAGTGACCATAACAGAAGAGTAGAAAATGGTATTTTAAACTTTATTTCCAAAAGAAAAAAACTTCAAAACTACTACTTATAATTTCATGTATTTTGGTATTTATGTTGGTACTAAACTGTTTACCTAGAATAAGGAAAGGAAAATGGAATTCCAATTCTAAGTTTTAGCTGTGAAATGTATATTATAGTCTGCTAATTTTAAAAAAAAATTTGTTTTTATCATTGTTAGAGAGCAGAAAGACAAACTCGAATTATGGATTCAGCTCAATATGCAGAATTCTGTGAAAGTCGGCAATTAAGTTTCTGTAAGTATGTGTTTAACTTTGCTTCATTATATGTTTAAGAGATTATGTGTTACAGATATACTCAAGTATGACACAATCTATGTGAATATGATGAGAAAATTTGACCAATTTGAGGAGAAATTGGTGAATTTAATGTATGCATACTTGTAACTGTTACAGAAACAGCCTCTGCATTGTCGGGGAGCCTAGAAAAGATTTTACCCCACTCTACTGTTTTGCAGTTAATAGTATTAAGAGATTTTAAAGGGTGCTAGTAATACATAGACAGCCAGTTAATTATTCACGTTACTTTTAGTCAGAAAAATTCCATTTTTCTTAGTATTCCCATTTTACTTTCTTTCCCAGTTTCTTAGTCATGTTTACGCTATTGCTAATTATACTTGACCCATAATGGACTCTAGCAGTGGTCATGACATTTCAAAGCCCCTAATATTAATGAATACCAAATCTCCATTTATTTATGCATACTCATATTACCACAAAGGAACATATCAATAGTCTCTTCCATTTTTGTCTGTAACCTGCTATGGCATGCATTCAGCGTTAGCCAAATTCATTAGTCCAAGCTCTTGGAATACTAATAACCTAGTGGTGAAATTAGTACTGTCCCATCACTGCCCACAGGCTTACTAAAAGTACATTAAGGCTCATGATAAATGGTGGGCTAGATTTGTAGGGAAACGTCTTTACAGCAACAGTTCAGTGATGACTAAGACTCTGGGGGTAAAGGTCAAAGAGTAAGTGGGATGAAAAGTCCAGTTCAAACTCTGACCAAGTAGCACATGACCCTGGTCTGAGGGATTATAGACACAATGGTGTCTTTAAAGGAAAAGCTATTATGTGGTCACAATAACAACGTAGTTGATTTGGAAAAAGGAAACGAGAGCTTCATTTATAGATCATAAAGTGCAAATAAATGACACATTTCAAATAGTGCCCCATGTAAATGTCAGTAAAATATAGGAAAACATGTTTGGGAGATTTTTTCCCTAACTAAATATACTTTGCAGTCTGACTAACAATTTGGCATCATACATCTGTGAAGCATTAAGTAAATGACACTTCAGATCATGGCAATTTCAGCAAATGAGAGGTTTTTGTATTGTAATTTTTAGGTTTAAAAATGGCATTCAAGTCTTTTATAAGTATAAATCTCCAGTTTATAAAGTAACACTTAGTGCTATTGAACTATTTTTTAAAATCATATTTTAAATTTAATTCACTTAAAGGAAAAGAAGTACTATTTCACACTAAACCATAAAGTCATTGAACTGTCCTATCGCACCTTTTGTTTGAAAGCCAGATTTTTATTGGCTCAGTTTTTTGTTTGTAACTCAAAAATAAACTGTATTAGATTAAAAATTAATACTTTCCCTTTCTGTATAAAATAACTGTAGTATAAACACTATATTCTTAATTTTTTATTTTCTTTAAAGAAGAAGGATTTGGGCACTTAAAAATATTTCTTTATATGGTACCCATAGGTGCTTCATTATGAAACCTTAGTGGGAGAATCTGTTTTATAGGCCAAAATGTTGTGGCTGGGAATGCTTAATCCAAGTGGTTCAGCAAATTCAGAACTGATTTCCCATCCTGGTCAGAGTGTTAGGCTCTTTTCATTCCTCTCCTGATAAATTACCAGGATATAGGGGTTGTGATCCAGCCATATGTGTCATCTTCAGTATTTGACCATAGCATTCACTAATTGGGACTACTGGTACATTTTAAAATAACAAGTCTATAACTTTATAGGCTGAGGCTAAGTTGTAGAATCAGAACACTGATCAAATTCACCAATCTTTTTTTTGGGGGGGGGCGCCGCGGTGGGAGATTAGCCCTGAGCTAACTGCTGCCAATCCTCCTCTTTTTTCTGAGGAAGACTGGTCCTGAGCTAACATCTGTGCCCATCTTCCTCCACTTTATACTTGGGACATCTACCACAGCAGGGGGTGCCAAGTGGTGCCATGTCTGCACCTGGGATCCGAACCAGTGAACCCCGGGCCGCCGAAGCAGAACGTGCACACTTAACCACTATACCACCAGGCCGGCCCCACCAATCTTTTGTTTTTATATTTATATAAGTCCAGATAGTCATTTCCCTTAAAGTCTTTTAAAATCTAATGTTAATATCAATGTTAATATCAATTCACAAAGCTTTAATTTAGTTTTAGTTTGGTACATCTTTCTCTTATCCTTTCCTGTCAACCTTTTGTTTTGTATGTGGATTTTGTAAACAAATATCTAGATTTTCTTTTTAGTTAATTTGAGAGTCTCTTTGTATTTTAATTGATGAATTTAATTTATATGTATTTAATTGCTTAGACATTTGGGTTTATACACACCGCCTTATTTTGTGTTTTAAATTTAATGTGCTTTTTTATTTGCTTTTCCTCCTCCTCTTCTGTGTTCTGTCGGATTGGTTGGGTTTTCTTCATCCCATTTTTCCTCTACCAGTTTGTGGATTATATATTCTATTTCTTTTATTTTAGTTGCTATCTCTAATTTTTTTAATACGCATCCCTGACTCAAAGTTTTTTAACTTGATAAGTATCTAAACATTCCTTCTCAGCCTAATTTTGTTTTTCCCAAGGCTCTGTAAGGGCTTAAAGCACTCATTTTTGTCTTAAAAATGGCTTTATTTTGCCTTTGTACTTAAATGATAGTTTAGTTGGGTAGGAAATTGTAAGCTTATTTGTTACAAAAAGAAATTTGTTAAAGCATGATTCTGTGGTCTTTTAGCCTCTTTGTTGGTAAGATTTCTGCTGTCTGCTTGTTCTGTATTTTCCCTATGGGAGAAACTAAGAGAATGAAGATATTGCCTCCAAGGCCTCTGGTATATGGGGAAATGAGCAGGCTGGCAATCAGTAACTGCCCAATAAATGTGTATAGAAGGAAATAAAGAAGGAACCTCTGCTATAAAAGGTTCCAGGCAAACCCATACCCTTTGAGGAAAGCTATTTTCAGTTAACCCAAAGAAAAGTGATTTTGAAGAGACTGAAGTTGCAGAAGAATTTCTTCAGACTGGAATAAGCATAACAGAGGGCCCTGAGGGAAGGATCAGGAATGGAAAGACTGGTGAAAAAGGATGAGGCAGAAATGATGAAATAGTCTGCAGTGAGAGAATGCAATTTTGAGATAAACTTGAATTTTGCTAGTGATCATTGATGAGAAAGACTAAAAAGAAGTGTGTAAGAATTAACTAACCTTAAATTTCCATATGAAATTATTATGTCAAGTTATTTTAATTCCAGCACAGACTGAAAACCCAAATAGTGTCAGCTGATAATCCAGGAACTTTTGACGTTTGTTCAGGATTCTATTTACATCATTGATTAGTTTCCAAGATTACCCTTTCTCCTGACCTATTGAGAAGAGGAGTGAAGGGGAAGGAACTCATTCATTGATGCCCGCTCACCTCTTGATGGAAACAAACGATCATGACTAAGGGTACCTGTGCCTCTTTTGCTGGAACCAGCAATACCCTGGAAGGGTCCATCTCTGAAGCAATCCTTCTTCAGGTGACAAGGAGGGAATTAGCTCAGAGAATCTTCACCTGCTGCTGGAATAGCAGTAACCTAAGTGGTTTCATGGGACCTCTATGCGTCTTCTTGATATATAGAAAAGTTGGGGCCTTACCCGTTTATTAGAGAAATATATTTCATTCATTTGTTCCTTCAATCATTCATTTCTTCTAGAAATATTTATTGTGAGTCTGCTAATGCTAGGCACTCTTCTAGGGCTGGAGACACAAGGGTGGATGCACATGGTCCTTGTCCCTGCATTCTCAGTGCTTAAAGTCTAGTTGAGGAAGCTACTAATTCTGTGCTGAGGTAGACAGATCTGATGGAAGGCTAAGAGCTATCCTTTCCCTCACTTTTCAAATAAATTGTTTAGAGCATGGTCACAAAATATCTGTTTCTGTGTTCCTAACAATCTGTCAAAGGGAGACATGAATAAGGTACATTTTATTGATCTTGCCAAATTGCTGCCTGTTAACTTCAACTTCAGACGTATTCCACAGATGTTAAACAAGTGTTTGTGAGCTATTGCAGCTTACTAGTTAGATGGAATGTTGCCTGTCAGAGAGTATTTGGAAGATTGGTTACTTTAGGGTGATAGCTTTAAGGAGGATTATCATAATTCTGCCACAGTTGACAGCTTTGGATATGTGCTTCGATAGCAGGACTTAATGTCTTCTATGATTTATTTAAAAGAAAACTCTTCTGTATGTGGAATCTATGAAGACTGTATCTATAAGGATCAAAACATCATGCTTTGAGTTACCGTGAAGTGTTTTATGGACCTGTGGGACCAGATTAATCAAAAGAATAATCAGTGGATTTTTTTAAAAAGATTATGATGTTATACATATGATAAAATCTTCACTATCAGTCTTTTTCCTCTGGGTTACTAGTTAAATTAGTAATATCTAATGAAGACCCAATGTCAGGTTAGACTCTGCTTAGCACTGGCAGTTTAGAGATAGAACAGAAGGTCCCACATGTGCTTGGTACTGTTAGGCATGCACAGAGATGTGACACATGGTGTTTGCCCACAAAGAACTTATAATATGGTTTAAGAAATTATAAGCAGACATGAAAGGATATCTGCTGATGTAAGTGTTCAATAAATGACGAGAGTGGGGAAGTATCCCTCTGGGCTGCCTGGGCAGGATTCATATGAGTGAAGAAGAGTGATGGGAGGGCATTCCATGGAGGGAAAGGAGCAAGGGCGAACATGGAGAGGATCCTCCTCCAGGCCAGGTGACATTTTAATAGGGAAAAATATAAAGGCAGGTTGGAATCAGAATGGATGGTTTTGAGAGTCAGGCTTAAGAATCTGAACATCTCTGTAATAAGGAAAATGTAACCACAGGCTTAGATCAGGCCAGATAGCAGTTTATTCTATTTAATTCTAAACTCGTGACTTTGAGCCTATTCTAGTAATAGGCATGTTTTGAAAGATATTAAAAATACAACTTCTCTGTGTTCCTTTTTTCATCACAGGTTCTTTGTTGCAGGATTTTCTTTCTACAAGAATAAATTAAAGTTACATGAAGCAACTCTTCTGAGTGTTGTTGTAACATAAGCTATGGCCAGTGGTAACTTACTCTCACGCAGTATGAGAAATGCTAAACGTTAGTGGTTTCGTTTACTGTGTCATGTAGCATAGATACAAAATAAAGGGCCCAAGTGGATAAGGGATTTCTTGGGGCTAGAATCTCTGGACACTAGTAAAACTTGGAAAATGTTGCATTTTATATGCATTAATTTTCATATGCTATTTTCAAGAGAGATATTTTTCATTTTGTGATAGTAACATGCAGTATTAAAACACTTCGAAAAATAAAATTTCTGTACTTGTTTCTTTAATGGCTAGACAAGAAAGCTTCCAAGTTTCGAGACTGGTTGGACTGCAGCAGCATGGAGATAAAACCCAGTGTTGTGGCTATGGAAATTTTAGCATATTTAGCGTATGAAACTGTGGCACAGGTAAGGATTCTAAGCTGTCATCGCAGGCCACACATGGCTGCTTTCTCCCGTCCCTGTCCATGATGAATTCTTCCACCTGCTGCTCTGCTGCAACTGAAAACAGCCATGAGTTTTCTCCTATGACAATCTTATTTTCTGAAATTTAGTTCGTTTATGTTTCTTTGCATCCTCAGTTCTGATGGGTATTAGGGTAAAAATGACTGTTTCTTGCAACTTTATCCTAACCAGAAATGGAATCCCTGCATACTTTTTCTCAACATTGAATTCTAAGTACACATCTGCCTTGTTTAGAGATTATTTTTGGACTTTGAAAAATACCTTTCTAGATATGTACAATCTGCTGAGGGCTTGCCAAAATCTGACTTTGAAATCATTGCCCTCTAACAGTTCCTCAAAGCATGGTCCTTAGACCACAAGCATTAGCATCTCCCTGGTTCTTGTTTGAATTGTAAATTCCTAGGCTACACCCCAGAGCAGACCTACTGAATTAGAATCTTGGGGCTTGGAGCCCAGAAATCTGTATTTTAAAGTGCTTCCCTAGTGATTATGAAATAAAGTTTGAGAACTACTCCCCTAGAAGCTCAGAGTATATCATATCTATTCATTGGTAGGTCCATTTACCAGTCATTGAAAGCATATGCCCGTGTCCACAATACAGATTTTTGGGCAAACAGTATTATCAATAACATTTGAAATGTATTGCTCTTAGTTTTGCCACTTTGGTGACATTGATGATTATCTCCAGCTATGTGACTTGATTTTCATTGCTCTGATCTCTCAGTTAGTGGATCTGGCTCTTCTTGTGAGGCAGGACATGGTAACCAAGGCAGGAGACCCCTTCAGCCATGCCATTTCTGCAACCTTCATTCAGTACCACAACTCTGCTGAGGTAAGTATCAAAATATCTCTTTGACACATCTGTGGACTTTTTCTCATGTCTGGTATTTACATTAGTAGTTCTCTGAAAAAGATTATGTAGGAGTTTATAGCCCTCAAAGAATCTTAGTGCATTCAACATTCAGATATTTATGAGCACCTACTCTGTGCCGAGCACTAACAATCCACTGAATACAGTGATTTTTTTCACCTTTTCTTTCCTTTATTTAACTTTCCTCACTCTTCGGTGAAAGAGGAATAATTGCAGAGCATGTCTCATTCCCATGGGAGATGAACAACTGGTTTAGGTAATTGAATAACATTGAGAAGTTACTTACTTCTTTGTGCCTCAAAGCTGAGAGGTTTATTATTATTCATATGGTAATAATTCCTGACATTTATTGATAATTTTACATTCCAGTTATTGATCCATCTCTAAACATGACTTCAAGAAGCATGGCTCCATCTCTCCTTCGTGTTTAGATTGGCCCTATCCTGTGAAGATCACATCCCTTCTGATCCAGTTTATGTTGCTGAGATCCCCACCTGTGGGGACTACAAAGTCTTCTTGCCAACTTTAAGGCTTTGTGTAATAACTGTATACCACTTGTGGTATAAAAATTATTCTTTGTAAGCAGCATGTGCCTAAAAACCAGAAATGTAGTATCATCTATTGAATGAATTTGCTAATACTTGACCTTTTGTACTAATATAAACAGCAGTTTCCTATAATTCAATCCAGTAACCATAGAGAAGGCAGCAAGGAGGTTAGGTTAACATCTACAT
This sequence comes from Equus caballus, assembly GCF_041296265.1. NCBI lineage: Eukaryota > Metazoa > Chordata > Mammalia > Perissodactyla > Equidae > Equus > Equus caballus. The sequence goes on along the minus strand of NC_091703.1, from coordinate 47,112,414 downwards.
GTGTAACTGTAAAGTGAGCTTTGGATCAACTTGAGTGAAATATGTAACCTAAAAATGGCTAAGTCCCTTTGAGAATCTGACAAAAACTATAAACCCTTTCTCCATAAGCATATTTGCAAATTTTGCTTACAATTTCAAGTGTATTCAGAGACCCTCTGAAACCATTCTGTGGATCTAAGGGATCTGTGAACTCTATGGACCCCAAGTTTAAGTATTTCTGCTATAGGACACTTAGAAAATATATAAAAGTATATGCCCATATAGCATCTTGTTACAAGCCAAAAGTCTGACATCTTTTTATGCCCCTTGGAGAATCAAATTGGCTTGCAATCCAAGTAGAAATTAAAATGTTTGTGCCTGTTAAAAATTCATTTTTTTCTTGGAAAAGGTCATACATCATTATCAGTCAACATACTTTAAAAGTCCCTAAAGCTTACCCAGTTGATTAAACACTATTTGTTTTCTTTATGTTACAAACCCAAATTATGATGTCAAAGAACACCCTTTAAAATGTCTTTGATACATGTTCACTTTATGAATATGTGTATAAGTATGCTTTTCATTAACATCAGACAAATTTGATGTAACATTTCTAATTGAAGAAATTTACAGTGAACATAACAAGCCTAGTTTTCCCTTAACATTCAAGGGATTGCTTGCATGGCTAGGAACACTCTTTATTTCCCCCCCTTCTTGGTTCTCCAGGGTGGCCAAGCTGCCCTGGGCAACTGCTCAGCAACCACAGCCGCTGTTCCCAGCTACCCGGCAGTTAAGAAAAATGGCCTATGTGTGCTGGATTTCCAGGGCTCTCTGGGAGGTGGGAGCATGAGTGTCGGAAAGCATCCTGACTAAATATGTTAGTACAAGCCTCAAGCTTTTCCCTGGCCTGACAGACACCCCTCCTCCTATGTGACTGGTGGTCAAAGTGAACGTTCAGAGGGACTAGAAGTCTTCCTGCCCTTTGTTACCTGACAAAACACGAAGAGAATGGCCATTCTAAAGTAGTAATCTTACTCATCAACATTTCAAATCAGTGACCACATCAAGGGCCTGCTTTCAGGGCTTCACCAACTTGGGTACAAAGGGGGACTCTGAAGACTCATATCATCTGTATTCAGGGAGATAAAGCATTCTGTAAAACAAACATTCTGTAAAACAAGGACATAAATGAACAAGGAAACAGTTCAAGATAGTGGCATAGACAGAAGGTGCAGAGATAAAGAAAAAACCTAATTACAGTCAGACAAGACTCAGAGAAGAAGCTGGGTGTTGAAGGAAAGATAGGACTACTTTGATGAGATCATAAAAATGGGGAGAGGGGCCGGCCTGGTGACGCAGCGGTTAAGTACGTACATTCCACTGCTAGGCGGCCCGGGGTTTGCCGGTTCGGATCCCGGGTGCAGACATGGCACCACTTGGCACACCATGCTGTGGTAGGTGTCCCACATATAAAGTGGAGGAAGATGGGCACGGATGTTAGCTCAGGGCCAGGCTTCCTCAGCAAAAAACAGAGGAGGACTGGCAGTAGTTAGCTCAGGGCTAATCTTCCTCAAAAAAAAAAAAATGGGGAGAATACTCCAGGCCTCAGAGGCAGCATAAGTATAATTGTACAAGCTAAAAACAAAAACAACTCTGATTAAAATATTCAGGGAAAGGGTTCACTGAGGAGGGGTAATAAGTGAGATTAGAAAGTTAAGGCCTTAGACTCTTAGTTATTAAGGAAGAGTTGAAGGTTTCTTGGCTAAAGGGTGATGAATTCAAAAGGGTGTTAAGATCCAAATAGAGGTGCCACGTGCAGTGGAATTGGAATTGGAAACTCAAGGCATGGAGTTAAGACACAGTACATTCTGTTTTACTAATTATCATTCTTGAGCACTAATCATATGAGCTGGTTAAGCTTGAGTTTCTCATGTTAGATCAGCAAGTTTAATATTAATTCAAGTTAATTTTCTAGATCTTTTTTCTAACATGTGATTTATTCTCAGGAAGCAATGATCCCTAAGAGTTATCTTATTTTTCCTGAGAACATCTCGTGCCAGATTCGCTTTATTCCTACTTATTTGATAATATTTCTAGGCAAGCAGATCAAAGAAATACTCTTGAAACCAACAGCTGAATTTCAGCAAAACATTTTAGAAAGTTTAGCATGATATTTTAAATACATTATAGAGAATTGTAGGTCAGTAGGTAATATAGTTAGTGCGGCTGATAGGATGAAGAAAATATAAATTAATAATACCATATCTGAAAAACATTTAGAGACTTAATGGCCTGTAAATTTCTTAGGAGCCAATAATGTGATGTTACTGGTAAACTAAGAACTTTTTTAGTTTTGTTTAGTTTTTTGCACCATCCTATAGGGTAGACATTGACACAGTGGAAGATGTCTAAAGGGGAGTAATTGGGGTGAAGGAACCTGAAAACATGTCTCATAATAACTGGTTGAAAGAACTGAGGTGTTTGACCCATAGAAGAGAAGAGGCTGTGAAATATAACAGTCTTCAAATACTTGAATTGCTTCCGCATGGAAGAGAGAACAGACTCGTAGTCATAGCCAAAGAAACCAGATAGATATGAGAGATGTTATAAAGGAAAGAAGGAACTAGATGTCGGAGGAGCTAGAGGTATCTACACTGACCCTAAGATATTGAATTTGAGTTACTGGGAGAAGGCTGGTCACCACTGATACAAATAATGTCTAGAAGGCATCCCATGTGGGGGGAAGTTTAGAGGTTCCTTTTGAAACACGTTAAGTGTGAAGTGCTAACAAAACTTCCAAGTAGAAATGTCTGTATCTGACAAAATCAGCAGGAATTTTGGAAGCTGTATCTGAGGAATCCTGATTTTATCTAAATGATCAGATTAAAAATTGACATGTTTAGGCCCTTAGGGACAAGATGGAGTCATCATTTCTGTGGACTGGAGAAAAATAAATTGTGTTTTTATGTTTGTAAGCTTCAAATAGTATTAAATTCATGAGATATTAAGCAAAATCGAATGTTGGTAGAAGTCCTGGTCACTTGATTTCAAAACCACATCTCTTTGGGCAGGGGTCTTGCATGAAGTCCTACCCAGACTCCCCTGAGAACACACCTCCTCCTACACCAACAGCTCCATCATCTGGATCACAGCACTCAGGGAAAACCACATCAGGATCCCTAGGGAATGGACAAGACTCAGCTAAAACCAAGCAAAAGAAAAGAAAAAAGGTCAGTTGATAATTTCTTATTCTTATTTTTCTTTTCTTTGTTTTTTTTGGTGCAGAGTGGAAAAGGTCTTATTCAGTTCTTTTCAGAGATATGGGAAATATGCTCTGTTTTTCTCATTATTCAAATTTTTAAAAGCAGCCAATTTACGCTTAACAATACTTAATGACTTCTACTCTTTGTTTTTTGCTGGGGAAGATTCACCCTGAGCTAACATCTATTGCCAGTCTTCCTCTTTTTATATGTGAGCCACCACCAGAGCATGGCAACTGAGAGACAAGTGATGTAGGTCCACACCTGGGAACCAAACCTGGACTGCCGACCTGGGGCCCACCGAATTTAACCACTAGGCCACCAGGGCTGGCCCATACTCAAACTTTTTTAACAGACTTTCTTTCTGGCTCAAGCAAGATACTGATTTTTTTCTAAATTTTACTATAAAACTTTTCAAACATACAAAAGAGTTAAAAGGATTATACACTGAACACCATATATCTGTCATCTAGGTTCAGCAATTAACATTTTACTATATTAACTCTATATTTATTACATTAATGTTTACTGTATCTATGCATCTAATTGTTCCTTTAAGCATCCATCAATTTGTCTTATTTTTTTTTGATACATTACAAAGTAAGCTGTAAACATCAGTATACTTCATGCCTAAACACTTCATTATGTATAATTTGTTTATGGATCTGCTAATTTTAAGGTAAAATTTATACACAGTGAACCATTGAATTCTTAAGTATATCCTTTGGTGAATTTTGACAAATGTATAAACCTGTCACATTCTAAATCCCTCTCAAGATATAAAACATTACCATCAGTTCAGAAAGTTCCTTCCATACCTCTTCTCTGTCAATCCCTACCATCATCCTCAGAAAAGCAACCAGTGTTCCAATTTTTTCATCGTAGATTAGTTTTTTCTGTTCTAGAACTTCATATAAAGAAAACATAGTATGTTCACTCTTTTTGTATGAAATTTCTTTCATTCTGGATATTTTTGAAATTTATGTTTTTCAATATAAGTACAATTTATTCTTCTTTATTGCTGAGTAATGGTCCATTGTTTGAATATATCAGTTTATGTATTCTCATTTTGGTGGACACCTAGACTGTTTCCAGTTTTTGAGGTATTATGAATAAACCCATTATGAGCATTTTTGTGCAAGTCTTTATAGAGAAAGGCTTTCATTTCTCTTAGGTAAATAGCTGGAATGAAATTATGGGTCACAGAATAGGTGTTTGTTTTTTGAAGATACTGCAAAACTTTTTCTCCCAAAATGGTGGTATCTTTATACTTCCACCAGCAAAAGTGCGAGTTCCAGTTGCACCATGTGTTCGTCAACATGCTTGTCATTTTTACTTATAACCATTCTTAATGGATAACTCATGATAGATTGAATTAGGATTTCCTTGATGACTAATGATCTTGAGCGTTTTTTCATGTGCTGATTGGCCATTCATGTATCTTCCTCAGGGAAGAGTCTCTTCAAATCCTTCACCCAATTTTTTGAGAGAGGGTTGTCTTTTATTACTAATTGGGAGGAGTTCTTTTTATATCCTTTGTAACAATCCTTTGTCAAATGAATGTTTTTCACATATTTTTGCTCAGTTTGTGGCTTACCTATTCACTGTCTTAATGGTGTATGTTGACGAGCAGAAGTTTTGAACTTCTGATGAAGTCTGATTTATCCAGTTTCTTCTTTTATTAAGTTTATTGCTTTCTGTGTCCTGGCTAAGAAAGCTTTGGCTACTCCCAAGTCATGATAATATTCTCATGTGTTTTCTTCTGGAAACTTCATAGCTTTAGCTTTTATGTTAGTTCTATTAATCAATTCATATTAACTTTTGTGTATCGTGTGAGTTGAGGCCAATTTCATTTTTTTACCTATAGTTATCTAGTTATTGCAGAACCATTTGTTGAAGACTCTTTTCTCCCATTGGATTGTTTTGGCAGCTTTGTTGAAAATCAAATGACCATGTATCTATGTCGAGTTACTTCTGGGATTTCAGTTTTGATTCATTGACTTACTTGTCAGTTCTTTTGTCACTATCACCTGTCTTGATTACTGTAGATTTATAGTAGGTCTTAAAGTCAGGTAGTGTAAGTCCTCATATTTCATTTTTCAAGCTTAATATGTCCTTTGCATGTCTATGTAAATTTTAGAATCAACTTGTTAGTTTCTACCCTCAAAAAAAAACAGAAAGAAGGAGAAAGAAAAAAAAGGAAAGCCCAGTGGGATTTTGAAAGAGATTGGACTGAATACTTACGTCAATATGGGGATATAAATGTCTTAACAACGCCAAGTCTTATAATCCATGAACATGGCATATCTCCATTTATTCATTTTTATGAAATCTCTCTCTTTATCATTGGCAATACTATTCATCCTGAACTATTTTATCTGGTTAATATAGCCATTTCAGCCTTCTTGTGCCAACTGTTTACATGATACATGTTTTTCTATTCATTTCCTTTCAATATATTTGTATCTTTAATATTTAAAGTACACCTCTCATAGACAACAAGTAGTTGGATCTTGCTTCCTTTTCCTTTCTTTCTGTGTTTATCTTTTAATTGTAGTCTTTAATTCTGTGATATTTAATGTATTTATTGACATAGTTGGATATAGGTCAACTATATTGCTATTTGTTTTCTGCTTGTTCTGTTTTTCTCTGGGTTTTTTTCCTGTCTTCTTTTGGGTTAATTGTATGCTCTTTTAGAAATCTATTTTAATTTATTTACTTGTTTCTTAGTGATATCTCTTTGCATCATTTTTTCAGTAGTTGTGCTAAGGATTACAATATACATCCTTAAATTTTCAGTGTACTTGGAGTTATTATTGTACTACTTTACTCACATCAAATATAAGACACTTATTTTGTGGAGGTCCATCTACTTCACTCCTGTCCTTTATGCTATAGTTGTCATACTTCTTATATCTACATATATAATAAATCATAATACCATTTTTGCCTTAAATAATCAAATGTATTTCAGTGAAACTAGGGGGAAAACTAGACTTTAATACCATTTCCACTGTTCTTCATTTCTTTTTCTTGTCGTTGTTGAGAAAGATTAGCCCTGAGCTCACTACTGCCAATCCTCCTCTTTTTGCTGAGGAAGACTGGCCCTAAGCTAACATCCTTTCCCATCTTCCTCTACGTTACACATGGGATGCCTACCACAGCATGGCTTTTTGCCAAGCAGTGCCATGTCCACACCTGGGGTCCAAACTGGCGAACCCCAGGCTGCTGAGAAGCGGAACGTGTGAACTTAACCGCTGCGCCACCAGGCCGGCCCCCTTCATTTCTTTTTGATGATCAGAATTTCCTTCAGGTATCATTTTCCTTTTTGGTTCAACTAAAGTTTATTTAGCATTTCTTATAGTGCAGGTTGGCTGGTGATGGTTTCCCTTAGTTTTCATATTTCTGAAAATTACTTTTCCTTCACTCCTGGAAGATATTTTCACTGGATATAGAATTGTCAATTGGCAGTTTTATTTTCAGTACTTTAGTGATATCATTCCGCTGTTTTCTGGCATTCACTGTTTTTAATCTTATGTCAGTAGATTTTGTACCGTTGTTTCCTTGTCTGTAACGTATTGTTTTTTCTCTGGATGCTTTCAGGATTATAAATGTGTTTTTGGTTTTCAGCAGTTTGACCATGAGATCCATAGTCATAGTTTTCTTTGTATTTATCCTGCTTAGGGTTCACTGAGCTTCTTGAATATTGGTTTATATCTTTAACCAACTTGGGGGCATTTCCAGCAATTCTTTCTTCAGATATTTTTTCTGCTTCATTCTCTCTCTCCTCCACCTCTGAGACTCCAAGTGCATATTTGTTAGTTACTTTGATATTGTTCCACAGGTACCTGAGGCTCTGTTTAATTTCTCTGTACAACTTTTCTTTCGGTTCTTTCGGTTGGATAAATTCTATTGATCTTTTTTTATGTTCCAGACTCTTCTTTTGTCAGCTCCAATCTGCTGTTACACTACTCCAGTTTTATTTCTGATATTTTATTTTATGGTTTTATAATTTTCATTTGATTTCTTTTTATAGTTTCTATTTATCTACTGGGTTTTTTTTGTCATTTTTATTACAAGTTTGTTTCCCTTTATTTCCTTGAGCATAGTTATAACAGCTACTTTAAAATACCTCTTTGATAAATTAAACATCTGGATGATTTTAGTTTCCATTGAATGTGTCACACTTTCTTGTGTTGTTGTGTGTCTAGAAATTTTGAATTATATACTGGGCATTGTGAATAATATGTTGTACATGATGGTGGTGGTGGTGTGTGTGTATATATGTTAAGCAGGCAATTTACTTTTCTAGACTCAACTCTGAACTTCAAAATCAAGCTCTTTTTCAGGGGCAGTAGCTGGAATCTCTCTTCACTTCATTTAGCTTTTGCTGGGTCTCTTGGATTTGATACCACACAGGAGTAGTTTAAGGTTTAGTCAAAGATTTGGCTAAAGTTTATACAATGAATTTGGGGCTTCCCTTCTTTGACTCTGTCTTTTTGGGGATTTCCTTCCTCACTTTACACCTACTCTGGTTGCCTTGAGCTCTGGCCTGTAGTTCTTCAAGCCTCTAAGTTTGTGCACCCCCTATACTGACTGGAGCCTGCCCTTAAGCTAAAACAGTAAAAAACAGGAAACAACCCACTGCCATTCCTTTCTTCTAAATACAGACACTCCCCCTTCCACTTTCTGCCTGGTTTTGATCAATCTCTATTGCTTTCAGGTACTTTGTTTAATAATTTGTCCAAAGTTGATACTTTTAGTTACAGCTTGGTTGGTACAATAGCAACCATTTGCCATTACAAGTAGTAGAACCATGCCAAGATATAATTTTACAATTGATAGTAAGCCGACTTGAATTTCAGCCTCATATCTGGTTTCCCCTTTCATTTACAAAATGACAGAGCTCACTCCTTATTTTTTAAGGGAAAATCTAAACTATAAGGAAGTTCTGTATTGTAAAGTAGTTTTAAAGAATTTCAGCTATAGTGCTCTCCAACTCATTCAGTAACTAAAATGAGGGTAATAAAATGTTACCTGAAGACCTCTTCAGTGGACTTGCTTTACAAAGTATATAAGAAGTAATTAACCTGGTAATTATGCATACATAAAATAATTCTTTACAAATCTTTGCAAATTCTTAAAGTTTTTTTCTCTTAAATATTTAAACATTTCTCTCCTAATCTTGTTGAAAGCTATTAAATTAGAGTTATTTTCCAGCAGAGTTTTCCTGAGTAAAATAAGTATTAGCCCAGTCTAAGTCTGAATTCTCCTAAATTCAAAATTACTGACATCAGAATTAATAATGTCTCACTTTAGAGCTATTAATTACTTCTCTATTTATTCATCCACATCTTTACATTCAGTTTCTTGCTATATTTTGATTTCTGCTCACTGCAAACATAAGCTATAGTGGTAATATGGTACAATTCATTCTACATAAAATAATAAAGCCTCTATTATATGCCAGCTGTGTGTACTAGGAGCCAGGAGATTCAGTGTATAGCCATATCCTGATACCATCATTGTAATCTTTGGCACGTCCTTTATCTTCACTCACTCATCTATAAAATAAGGTAGGAGTTGGGAAAGTTTAGAATAGGTGATATCTTTTGTTCCTTCCAGATTTAATAATATATGAATCCTTGAATTCAGTGATTCTCTCCTGTCTTCTCCTTAAATACCTTTTCTAGTTTTAATTTCCTCAGTTAAAGCTTTCCCTAGTTATATAGAACTACAGTTTTAACAATTAACATCTTAATTAAACTTTGAAATGAGAACATTAACTAGATTATATGCTGTAACCATTGGCCAAAGAATGACCCACCTTCTTCTGAAAAGAAAGCTTCTATAAGATGAAGGTCTGAGAGAGAGAAGACACTTGCCTGGCCAGTCGGATTATGTCAACCTTTGTGGTCAGTAAGTGGCAGAAGTACTAGTAATAGTAGTACTAACCTTTCATTTTCTCTAGTCTGAGATATTTACTCCTCTGTAAGACTTAGTATTTCAAGTTTAACAAGAGATCTAATCCACCATTATGTGTGTGGAATGAAGAAGAGGCAATTATCTGAGATTCCAGGTCCTTGGCAATGGGAACACTGATACAGGAAAGGACACTTTTACCTTGACAAGAACTTTTAAATTGGGAAGAAAAGAGTTAGGACCTACAGACCTTTGTAAGAGATCCAGGGGCAACAGACATTTCAATATGACTTCCTTGTGCCACAGTTGACAGTGCAAACTGCTGAGAGATTTTATTCACTGCAAGCCAGCAAGGACAAGCAGAGGGACGATATTCAAATCTAGGAAGTATAGAACTCCATATGATACTTCAGCTTCCAGTACCCAGCATCAGTTTTTGGATGAAGTGACATGAATAAAGATGAAATGGAAGAATACAAGAATGGAATATGAATGCAACCAAGAGGAAGAGGAACTGACATATGAAGAAATGTACCAAGCTTTTACTTTAGTAAGCCTTTACTTTACTTAAGGAAATAAAGTTTAGTCCTACAGAGCTTTTGACACTCTATAGACGAGAGGACTCAGTATGTTGTCAAATATATGTAATTCGTTTTGAAAATTTAAAGAATATCGTAAAATGTAGGCACAATCAGAATAGGAAAGATGAATTGATACATAACTCTAATACCCTTCATATGTGTTTACAGCAGATGTAAGACTTTTTAATATTACATAACAAACATATAAATTTAATGCTAATTCTTCTGATACAATTTTGAAGAATATTATTAAAATGTTAGAGTCACTGCTAAATTAAAAATTCTAAACTTGAGGGGCCAGCCCAGTGGCTGAGGGGTTAAGTTCATGAGCTCCACTTCGGCGGCCCAGGGTTTCGCCAGTTCGGATCCTGGGCGCAGACATGGCACCGCTCATCAAGCCATGCTGAGGTGGCATCCCACATGCCACAACTAGAAGGACCCACAACTAAAATACACAACTGTGTACCCAGGGGGTTGGGGGAGAAAAAGGAAAAATAAAATCTTTAAAAAAATTCTAAACTCGGTATGAATTTTGAATTTGCACAGATTACAAATACCTTGGTGAGGGACTGGATATTGCCACAAATGTGAAGCTGTTTGTTGAGGTGGAAACAATACTGGGAATACAACATTTTAGATTTAAAAGTTCCCCTCCAGAGAACTCAGTGGGCAAATCAGGGAAGTATAGAAGTGCACACGGTAACTTTATGCTAATGTTTAAGTTGCTTATTTATAGCAGATAAACCTGAAATTGGCAAAATGGAAAATCTAATGACATTCTTCATAAAATTGAATATTTTTCTTTTTATATAAGTTAACTTCATCTTTTTGGCAAAGATAACATGATTCACCCAGGCTGGCGTCCTTGTCTCCGTATCTTACAAATAGCAGTCACAGGTAGTTTCTAACTTAGGCTTCCTGCTTCAGTGTTCTCAAATACTATTTGATTGCCATGCCAGAGATGCTGAGTGATTTTGACCGAAACGTTCTATACCAAAACCAAATTTATTTGGGAAAGTAGAGGAAGAGTAGAATTTCTATTGACCATGGAGAAAAGAAATGGAAAATAAATCCAATTTGCAGGGGGAAAGGAGATGCCATAGAAGAATACACAGGCAGGGCTTTCCACCCTATTTAGTATGCAGGATATTTACCCTCTTGATGTCTCTTTTTTTGTATTTCCGCCTGAGTTTCCACTGGAAAACTTACTTTAGATTCCAAATTCAGCTAAATATTTGCATTCATGTCCACAAATGGGTGGAATGCGTCAACTTACTCCACAAGCATCTGTTATACCTTGCAAGTTAATGTCTATATTAGTCATATTCATATTTTGGAGCTGAACGGACTCACAGAAGAGGCTTTACACTTATCTGATACCTGATAATTGCATTTATTCTAACATATTCCAACTGAAAAAAAGTATTTGGAATGAGAATTGAGAAAGCATCAAAAAAAGAAAATCCTGTGCACCTTTGTATAGTGCCAAAGTGAGGGGTTAAGATAACTTAATCCGTGTTACTATGGGCATAGCAGATATGTTATTTAGGGTATTGTTGGAATTAAATTGAGAAAGATACCCTAGAGTAAATTCCTATTCAGCTTATTTCAAATCTTGTTAAAATAGTAAAAATAATCAAGATCTGTTTTGCTTTATATTAAAGTCTTTTTTTTTACTTTTGAGGAAGATTAGCCCTGAGCTAACTACTGCCAGTCCTCCTCTGTTTTCCTGAGGAAGCCTGGCCCTGAGCTAACATCCGTGCCCATCTTCCTCTACTTCATTTGTGGGACGCCTACCACAGCATGGCGTGCCAAGCAGTGCCATGTCCACACCCAGCATCCGAAGTGGCAAACCCCTCGCCACCGAGAAGCAGAATGTGTGCACTTAACCACTGCGCCACTGGGCTGGCCCCTATATTTAAGTCTTTTTTTTAGGTTCAACTTGGATAATTAGCAGTGCTCTCATTTTGTTGGAATTTTTAAATTATTTTACTAATTTCTAATAGCAAAAGCATGCACAAGATACAAAAAGTATATTTTGAAAGTGCAGAAAAATACGCAATGAAAAATGTCTTCTCTACCTCCTGTCCTCCAGCTACCCATTTATCCTCCAAGAGATAAGCACTGTTACTGGTTTTGGGTGTACCCTTGCAGAAATATTCAATGCTTCAATGAGTGTAAATGTATAGCCTTCTTTTTTTTTAACCATTGGTACCATAGTGCCACCAAATTGGACACCCTGCATTTTTTCTCACAATATAGCTTAGAGAGAGCTCCATAGGAGTATGTCTGGAACTGCCTCATTCTTTTCAGTGGTTGTTAAGGTTTCTGTTTTGTTGAGTGGATGTATCATAATTTATTTCAGTGTTCCCTCATTGATGAACATTTAGTTTATCAATTCAAATAGTGCTGCAGTGAATATCCATATATATATTATGTGTGTAATATATCTGTAGGATAAGTTCTTAGAGGTGAAGTTGCTGAGTCAAAAATGGTTTACTTTTTCATTTTGATAAGATTTTGCTGAATCACTATCCATAGAGGTTGTACTAGTTATACCCCACAAGGAAGTATGAGAGTGGTAATTGTAGGAAGTATTAGAAAAACAATTATCATAATTATGTGACTGAATGACCTAGAATGACTTCTAGTCATAGTAATACACAAGCCACTGTTTCTTTCTCTTAACTCTTAACTCTTGGTGCCCTGACATCTGGTATCCACTGCACTTTAAAACAAATTAGCTTATCATTTCAGAACATGGAGGTTCCATTTTTAACTCTTAATTTAAATAATAACCTAATACTATTAGTAGCTAACGTGTCTGGCACTAAGTGGTTTAGGTATATCAACTCATTTAATTTTTACAACACTCCTATAAAGCAAATGTAATTATTATCCCAATTTGACAGATGAGGACACTGAAGTGCAGAGACAGTAGCTAACTTGACAGAGCTGGTGACTGCTTGGGCTGAGATCTGGACCCAGGCAGTTGGGAAGCCAGAGCCTGCAACTGAGCCGCGAAACTCTAACCCCTCTATTGAGCATTTTCATTTTTTTAAAAAAATCACGTTACACACATTTCTTGAGTTGATATTCATACTCTCATTGCAAATAATCTTTGTCTTTCTTCTGTCTTTTTGTACTTCAAAACCCGCCTTTTACAGAAGAGACAGATTAAAATAGGAAGTTTTTGTTTTATTTTGTTTCTGCCCTGAGGGCACCTCGAAAATTAGGAACCAAGTTGAAATGATCTTTTATGACAGTCCCCAGTACTATAAATAAATATATAGCAATTTTACATTTTTCATTTTAAAATTGATGACTCTCAAGTTATTTCAGAAATATACCCAACAAGCTCCCAAGAAACATTTATAATAATAAATATTTAAATGTTTTTTAAAAGAACAGCTTCCTGTGGTTCTTTCAACTAGCCGCCATGACACTTTTCATCTGCACGCAAGTGGCTGTATTCTCCTGTACCTTGATGGGCAGACCTGGGTGAAATATTGTGGGCATGAAGCTTGCGTTTGGTAGATCTGCTAGGAATGGGCCGTGTGCAGGAGCCTTGGATTTGTTACTGGATTTTTTAGTTGCAGTATATGGCACAGTGATGTGCATCCTAAGGGGAAAACGTCCAGTTTATGAAAGTTTATTTTCATATTTTATACACTGCAGTTCTGTTGTGTGTTTTTGATTTAGTAACAATTTATGTGTTTTTCTGTCGCAGAGCCCTGCGGCCTGTGGTGTTGAGGCCCACAGCGATGCCATCCAGCCCTGCCACATCAGAGAGGCCGTTCGACGCTACGGCCACAAGATTGGCCCCCTTTCCCCGTTCACAGTACGTAATAACAGAGTTATAAAAAGTTATATTTATAATCTGAAAGAATTTTGATTTTCAAGTGGTCAAATGAAGAAGCAATGGAATTGTTGAAAGCAATTTGTGGTGACTGTAATTTTGTTGTATAAAAGTGGCATAATTCTCTTGGGAAATAAAAGTTAGTCATTTTTGTCTCTTTTTGGAAGGACAATTTTTTTCTACAAAATATTATTTTCTTTCAATTACAAATTATGCTTTTTTGTTGGGGCTTATGTTTTCTATTTTTCAAAGCTTAGGTTTATAAAACTTTTTTGTCAAATTACATGTATCCAAATATTGCCAGAAGCACTTTATATTTTAAAATTGGTTAGATTGGCAATACCACTTCTATCAGATGTCCTGCTCCTAAACATACTTTGAGTTGGAAGAAGAAGAAATGATTTCTTTACTGGCTTTGAAGTAGGCTGAAACGCAGACAGTCTTTCACATCTTCAAATGGTTTTAAAGCTTATAATCAGGGTTTGTTTTTTTTTTTAATGGAGAATTAAAGACTTTATATTTCAACAGCCTAAAGAAAGTGTGTGTGTGTGTATGTGTGTGTTAATTAAATGCTCATTTTGTGGCCTTTTAAAAAAAAAATCTTTATTCATGTTAATAGAACTTTCTCCAAGTCCTTTTCTGTTTGTAAGGAATTGGTTTGATTTTCAGAAAGTGAGGTTTGATTTATATGACTGAGGAACAGTAGAATTTACCTTTTTTTTTTTAATATGCCCTTCTGCTTTAACATATTAAAGCAGAATATATATGTACAACATTATAAATACATGCATAAGTATAACATGGTATGTGTTTTTTTCCTAAGAGTGGATTTTACTGTTATCTGTTGATAGAATTCATGATTCCCTCTAAATTACATCATCTGCTTTTTTCCTGAGCTTCAGTTAAAGGGAGTGCTTTCTTCTCTTTCTTTGTTCTCAATACTTATTGTTAATTGTACTGATTCTTAGTGTGACAGCAAGAACGTGTCAGAAGCTTTTTATATGTGTCTCCAGGAGCTTTTTGTAATGGCGATGATTCTTTTCACTTTTGTTTAATATTTAAAATTTGTCTTATGTATTGTAAGAACATGATTTAATACTACTGATTAAATCAATATCCTTTTGCATGAATGCTTTTAGATGATTACAGTTGAAAGAAACAATGAAATCAAGTTTCTCTTGGTTTTTTTTTTTTCCTACGTGATAGCTGAGACTATTTTAAGTGATAAGCCAAAAGGAAGATGAGATCTAGAAAAATATGAGATGACTGGAAGAATTTAAAAACCAACTGGAATTGAAAGAACCAACTTATAACAAAGGATTAAAATATCAAATCTATAGATAAGAGCCAAATAATGACTAATAGATTGAGCAGTAGAATGGAGAGAGAAGAAAAAGGAGGCAGTGTTGACAATAATCTAGATGTAATTAAAGAGTAGCAAGGGGAAACAGGATTTTTGAGAAATAACCTAAAATGGTAACTAAAAGTAATAGATAACATTACATAAAGGAAAATGTATGTAATGGAAGGGGAAAATCTCCCAATCATGAAGTCTGTGATATTTCTTCATGAAGAAGTGATGACAGTGGTGGCTGCTTCATTCTTCAAGTTTTTATTTTTAAACAGACCAGATGGATCACTTAAGAACCGTCTTGGTTGATGACGTGTGTGTGTGTGTGTGTGTGTGTGTGTTCGTATTCAGCCAGCCCTGGTGGTCTAGTGGTTAAGGTTCAGAGCTCTCACTGCCACAGTCAAGGTTCTCTTCCCAGCCAGGGAACCACGCCACCCGTCTGTCATTGTCATACTGTGGCAGCCACATGTTGCTGTGATACTGAAAGCTATGCCACTGGTATTTCAAATACCAGCAGGGTCACTCATGGTGGACAGGTTTCAGCAGAGCTTCCAGACTAAGACGGACTAGGAGGAAGGCCCTGATCACCCACTTCTGAAAAAATTGGCCATGAAAACCCTGTGAATAGCAGCAGAGCATTGTCTCATATGGTGGAGGAAGATGAGAGGATGGCGCAAAAAGACAGAGCAGGCTTCCACTCTGCTGTACACAGCATCGCTAGGAGTCAGAATCAACTCCACAGCACTAACAACAGTATATGTGTTCATTCCGCCATGGGTAACTTGGCACTCAATTGTTTGTGTACTGTTGCTTTTCTAATCTAAGATTGTAGTATATAGTCAGAAAATATACTTGAAACTAAGTTCAGATATAGTTTAAGCTAATTTTTATCTAATCAACATGCAATCAATATGCTTTTTAAAACTAATGTTGCAATTTTTAAATGCTTACTTTAAATGGATCTGGAAAATACAACAAATAAGCCATGACCTCGAAGGTTCACTTAGCCGCTACCAAAGCAGACAGGCGAAATCAACAGCAGATGGTAAAGAACCTCCACCACAGAGGGCACCGAGTGTTCATCACTCCTCAGAAAGGACCCACCTTGAAAGATTTGTTCCATTTCCTAGAGCTATAAGAATCTGCCCAGCCTACAGGACTGACTATGCCTACTCCATTTTATATCATGAGTAATGTGATCAGGGAGACACATTTTCATGGTATCTATTACATTATATAAATCTGCTTTTTAAAGTTAAAAATTCTCTTTAAAGTGGGATAGATTTGCAGGCTGTATATGCTGACAGTGGGCCATCCCACCCTGGTCCCACATGCCTCCAGCTGCTGAAAGGAGATGCTCCTGACGTTGGGTGATGCTGATGTTCAGTTCCCTGATGACCACTCCCTGAGATGGTATTTTATGCTGCAATGGGGACACTTTGCTACCTAAGCTTTCAGCTGCAGCTGCTAAGAAGATAAGGAGGAGTATGCACTGCCCTGTAGTAACCATAGACTGAGACCTAAAGTTTCATTCCAAAAGGCTGAGCTAACTAGCATCCAACATAAAATTCCCTTTGTGAACTAAAATGCCCGTGAACAAATTTATGAAATACACAGATGTTGTCTTTGCAGCATGTCATTCTGAATCCTGGGTGCTTGCGTGATGTCTGTATAAATGTGATATCTAATTTAGAGTATTCATAACTTGACTCATCTAGCCAATTCCTAGTAATTTGAAATAAATTTGGAGAACTAAAATGACATCCAGTAGTTACACGGAAACTTAATTCCAACATCAGTCAATAACCCAATAAAAGTCTGCCTTTAGTGAAGCATCATTCTGTCTTCTACTAGGATTTCTGAAATAATTTTATACAAAATCACAACATGATCAATTTCAGGAATATAAGTTATTGGAAAAAAGTTTCAGAAACTGATGAGTATATCAAAGTTGGTGCTAATTTTTTTAAATAAATTAATACTAGCTGCATTTTCCTGTTTTTAAAGTTTCTTCATTTTACTGATGATGAAAGTAGTGCTAGTATGTTAAGAAAATTAAGAAAATATAGAAAAGTAAAGGATAAAATAAAATTTACATTAAGAAGGGCATCTGGGGGTCAGCCCAGTAGCATAGTGATTAAGTTTTTGTGCTCCTCTTCCAAAGCCCAGGGTTCACAGGTTCTGTTCCCGGTTGTGGATCTGCACACCACTCATCAGCCATGCTACGGTGGCATCCCACATACAAAATAGGGGAAGACTGGCTCAGATGTTAGCTCAGCGACTATCTTCCTCACCAAAAAAAGCAAAAAAGAAAAGAAAGAAAGGCATCTGGGCCCCCAAAAAAGGTATAGCAAAACCTTTAAATGAACTTCCCTGTCAGAAAATTAATTAGTATTTAATTGTTCAAAGAATATTTTCTTCTCACAGCCTAAAAAGTCAAATGCTTCTGGTTTTTAAAAAAATTTTAAATTTTAAATTTACTTGTGCAAGTTTAGAAGTAAAAAGCATTTTAAAATTTTGTGAATGAAATGGATTTTATAGTTAGAGCATTTTGATTTTTCTCTCAGAGAAGATACCCCAAAGAGTAGCCCAGTGTACTGGCTGGCTGTCCTCTAGAAGTTGGTCGGACGTCTCATTTATCTGGATCCTTGCTGTTTACAGGACGTGGGCGGTGCCCATGCTTACCTGTCCCAGAGCTCATTCACAGCCCTCAGGGACGTGCTGTAAACGGCTGATCCACACCAGCTCTATAATTTGAAAGCCAGAGAAAGGAAACTGTTTGTCGAGTGAGATGACATAATCCCATGTGCAGTGCCTGAATCTATTTTAATTTCTCCTGAGTGATATTCACAGTAGAAAGATATGTTAACCCCTTGTGTTTGCATCTTGTCAGGTGGCTTTCTATTGAGTGAGACGATAAAATTGTTCATTTAAGCATGGTCATTAACCTGAACAATCCTGTGCATCCTTAGAAGTATGTCACTTTAGCATCCACTCAGCTGTCTAAAATCCTGAGACAGAATCAGAGCATTTTAAAGCTGGCTAAGACTTGAGAAAGCCAGGTTGTCTCAGTCCCAGAGAAGCTTTGCGGTGTACCCAAAGGCACCTCGTAAGTGAATGACAGGGCTGATGCTGGAGTCCAGTCTCCTGACCCTCAGTTTACTGCTCTTCCACGACGGCCAGTTACTTTGATGTGTATAAGCCTATTAGGGGTGCTAGCAATGCTCTCATGTCATTGCTTCTTCAGGAATGTTTGCAGTAGACACAGTGCGATAGAAAATAGGAAATTTTCTTTAAGAATTCCTCACTTTAAACTTTTAAAACCAAAAATGGCATAGCAGATTGCTTTGACTATTTTGATCTAGAATTTCACATTCATGAATAATTCTGATGTCATGAGCACATTAGATTTGTCTGCATTCTGTGTGTTCAACCTGGAAAATTAAGTGTCTCAAAACATTAGACAAAAGTGTAAATGCCAAGTAGAAATTGGATAGGAGTCCTTAAATCTTTGTGTTTTGACTGGAAGTAAAAATTTTCTCAATAAACTTTTTGCAAGTACTAAATCTATCATTATAGATAGGAGCCAGGTATCTTTTGTTTTTTCTTCTTCTTTTTTTGGTGAGGAAGATTGGTCCTGAGCTAACATCTGTGTCCATCTTTCTCTCTTCTGTATGTGAGTCACCACCACAGCATGGCTTGATGAGTGGTGTAGGTCTGTGCCTGGGATCCAAACCCACAAACCCCAGGCCACTGAAGCAGAGTGCACCGAACTTAACCACTGTGCCACCAGACCAGCTCCCCAAGTACCTTTTTATAGTTGTGGGCCACTGATTCTCAGGAAAAAAATCAACATGTGGCATATTTATCAATAATAACGTAGAAGTTAAATGTTCTCTAGAAAAAATGTGAAACTTGTAATTTAGTTGTTTTTAATTTTAAAATAAGGTGGAGGAGGATTTCAATTACAAAATTTATTAGATCAAGTTATATGAAATTGCATTTTCTTTAGGTCAAAAACAGTTGAATATCAGAAATTTTATATGGTTCAACTAATATAGTGTTCAAGTTAGGATTAGTTAGGGAGAGAATGTTTGAAATGTGGAAATGAAGTTTGAAGAATTTAGGAGAGGAAATCATTAGAATCTGAGACAAGTGTTAGTTGGTCAAATAATAACATAATATTTTTTAAAAACCTTTTCATCTGCATTATGTTAATTATCCTCACAACACAGCAAGATGAGTGCTATCCCCACTTTGTAGATAAGAAGACTGAGATTCAGAGAAAAATTAGGTAACTAGCTGAAGGTTACATAGTAGCACAGTGTTCCATCTATGGACAGGAGCTAACTCCTCCCTGGTTCACTGGGACCGTGAGCTTCAATGAGGTCTCACCAAGCCTGCTCATTAATCTTCCTCTTTGAAGACTGGCCTCTGCTCTTAACTCTTTGACTGGCCTTAGCCTGAGAATACGAGAGAGCATTTCCTAAACTGTGCTGAGTAGAAGACAAGTTTCCCAGGAGATATTAAAAGATGTCCCACAAGGAAGGGGTTTCTTTACCAAATATTTCATCTCATTCAGTAAGGACAGTGAAGATGTTTTAAAATCAAAGTCAAGGGTGACAATTGTAATATTATATTCACCAGTGTATCTACTTTATCTCCATACTTTGTTTTATTTACACTACATTGAGAAGTTTAGATTCACAAATACAGCGGTTGTTAATAATGTTCTACCCAGGCCTACAATGGTCTTGGCTCAAAAGAGGAATAGTAAGAATTTTTTGCTTAAAAGTTGTTTCACTAACAGTTATCTAACAAGTGCTCACATTTTCAAACTAGTCATGTTTAGACAAATCAGTATATGAATTTCTAATCCAGTGTAAATCTTCATAGTTTTCTGGAAAATATTTTTTAAAGTATCTTAAAACATTATAAGCTTCTTGAAGATGTCATAAAGAAAATCTCAGTCACCTGCAGACCCTTCTCTGACAAATATTTGCTTAAAGTTTCAGGGTCAAATTATTTACTTTGCCTGCTGAATCTAAATTGGGTGGAATTCACTACTGAGACTTTTTCTGCTGTTGTAAGCACAGCGTCGTAATTCAGCATTGCCAAATAGAACTGGCACCGTCGTGTTGTATTGTAAAACTCTTAGTGTTCTCTTTAATCATCAGGCAGAATGGAGAAGGGAAGAGAGATCTTATCTCATTTGAACTTTCTGCAGTGATATCTTAAATTGGGCAGCCAGTGAATTTGTTTATAAGGAATTATCCACTTTCATCTTGCAGAATTCTGGTATTATTAACAACTGGTTTGTTTTCACAGTAAACAGGGACTATTCAAATACATTTTGCTTTTTTCTGCCTTCATTTATTTTTTTAAATTTTTTGGTGAGGAAGTTTGGCCCTGAGCTAACTGTTGCCAATCTTCCTCTTTTTACTTGAGGAAGATTGTCACTAAGCTAACATCTGTGCCAATCTTCCTCTATTTTTTGTATGTGGGATGCCACCACAGCATGGCTTGATGAACAGTGTGCAAACTCTCTCCAAACCCCTGGGCCGCCAAAGCAGAGTGCTCAGACTCAACCACTACACCACTGAGCCAGCCCCTCTGCCTTCACTTTTAATCAGCAGTAAAGACCTCACATTTCATGAGGTGATATATTCACCTACACAGTTTTATGTAATGTGTTATTTGAACTGCTTCAAATATCAAAAAGCAAAACTAACAAGCCAAAATTCCAAGACGTAACTTCCTAATCAACAAAACATTTACAAGGAATTCAAATATAAAACATGAGATGATGGAACCTTTATTTTGAGTAGCACAAAAATTGTAAATGGATATTCAAGTCAAAAATCTATGAGTCCTCTTGGAAATCCTGCAAAGAGTCCTAGACTTTTCAGGAACATAGTTTGAAAAGGAGAAAATCAGTGTTCTCCAGTGGAGAGACGGGTGTGAGTAAAGTGGAAATGAGAGTTCGTAGCCCTGCTCAGCCCTGTGGATCTTCTGCAAGTTTGCATCCTTCAGAGTCTTTTTATATTTGAAGTAGTTCAAGAAGTTAATGAATCTCTATTCTTGTAAAGGCAGGCTGTGTCTTGGAGAATAGAGGAATGCTTTGAACATGACTGCAAGGACGGAGGAGTAATTGACAACAAAGAGGAAGTTTTTGAGCAGAAGGTTCTAAAAGGACCACATCTTAAGATTTCAAAGTGTTATAGTTTCTAAGTTTTTGCAGTCTTCTGAGGGAATGGAGATAGAGTAGAAAAATATTTCCAGTGACTGCCAAAAGGAAATTATTTTTTCTTTAAAAAAGAAAATCACAGGATTTGTTTAACTCATAAATTCATGAAAGCAACAGAAGGATTAGTTGGGAGGAACTAAACTAAGTCGGGATATTTCTAAACTTAAAAATTGTGCTCTAAAAATGACAAGAAATTTCTTCTAAGCCTATGAATAAACAAGAAGATTGTAAATATTGAGTTAGACCTATAACTCAGACAGTATATTAAATTGCTCGTGTTTACCTGGCACAAATACTATTTAAATTTTTAAATTAATATTATATGTCTAAACTAGGTGAATATTAGAAAAGAACACATTAGTTTTATTAAAATAGATTCTTTATTTACCATTGCCAGAAACGTTTAACGTTCATAAGTGTGTTTTGTTTAAGTAAAACATTTGTGTACTATTTTATTGATAGTGTGACAGAAATCCCCTCCAGACAACCATGATGAGAGCCTCTTGAACTGGAGATGATTTACTTTTTGATGATTTCTTAAATAGTGTTATATACTTTAGTCACACAAATACAATCATTGAACTGGCACTTAATTTACTGATGTAGTTGCAGAGTTAATCCTACAACATAATAAGTGGATTGTTTTAAGTGGAAAAGTTACACCTTCCAAAAATGAAACTGATACCTTGTTCTTATTGTGCCCAACATATATTTAAGGCTATAGCCAAGGTAGGAAAAATATGCAGGAAAAAATAATTAGGTCTTGTTTTCCTGGCTGGTGTTTTAATTATGATTTGGTTTAAACCAAATCCCTGAGGCTGTGTATGCACAGATCAGATATTCCCCACATACCGCCTCTGTGTGACCCCGAGCTGTGAGAAGAGAAAATCCACAGCCTAGATGTCAGTCAGATGTTCGCTCCTGCCCTGGCACCCAGACGGGCGCTCCCTCCGATTGGAGTGCACTTGCAGTTCTGGGCATGTACCCAAAATTCAGAGTAGGCTGTCCAGATCTGGGAATATTTTGGCTGATTAGTTGGCAGAGGTCATGAAGGCAGAGCCCATGTCAGGCTCCAAATTTGCCCAGGTGCATTCAAGGTGACAGCTGGGCAGCTGTGCCCCTGGTGGAGATGCCGGGGAGGGAGTATTCGATTGACTCTCTGGCTCCCAAAGTTCACAGCCTGACCTACAGGTTCCTGTCAATTCCAATTCAAACACTTGTGCAGATTTTACAGTTTCCCATAAAGAAGGTAGAGACTCCATTTCTGGCTCTGATTTAATTCTACATTCCTCATCTAACCTAAAACACCCACTCCCATATTCTAGACTGATTAGGTAAGAGCCTAATAAGTAAATAAGTTCTAGTTGACAGGCGTTCCTCATCCAAGCAAGCTTTTGGGGGTTTAAAAAAGAGAGAAGAAGAGAGGAGAAGAGAAAGAAAAGTAGCCTGGGCCCTCCCCTGTCCTTTTCTCTGAAGCAACCGTCTGCGGAAGACAGAATTAGGGGTTGATCCTCATGCAGATAAACTAACTTCACTTCAGTTTTTGGTGGCAAGCGATATCTTTCACACGCACAGCCGACCCACAGATGGTTAAAATAAGACATGAATAAGGAGGCAGGACAAGACTGTGCTGCTGCGAATCAGTCTGTCACCCAGCTCTGCGGGGAAGCAGTTCGCAGCACACGCCTTCCTGATGAGATGAATGCACACTTCACAGACGAAGGACAACACTTGCTTTCTGAGTTTGGACTCGGTACTAACAGTCCATCGGCAGAATCCATATTTGTACAGTTGAACTACACGTGATTTAGAAGTGGAAGGACCAGTGTGAACGTCCCCTCATGTCCTCAGATCCTTACAGCTCTGATGTCTCCATTTATTAGTTCAATAAACATTTGCCAAACATTGTGTTAGAAATATGTGGCAATGGGGGTGTGGTGTATGAAGGTGAGTAACTGGACTTTCCGATACAGCAAAGATGTGCCTATAAGCAGTGCCGTGTGATTGGTGTTATCGCTGAAGGGTGGACAGAGCACCTCGGGTGCAGAGAAGGGGCACAGTCTGCCTGAGGGAGTCCAGGAAGCCTTGAACCATCGTGAACACTTGAACTGAGTTTATGAGACAGAGGCGAGGGGAATGAGTAAGAATTTTGAAAAGATAGTTCAGCCAGAAAGAAGAGCAGGAATAAAATGGAAAAACAAAGATAGCTATATGAAAGCCAGGTGGCTGCTCTGGCCAAGGTGGGGAGCTGAGTGTGGAGGATGTTAAGGGGGGGCAGAAGTGTCGCAGGTAGGTGAGGACGTTTGAGAAGGACTCTGACTTTCAAGCCACTGTACCTAGACCTTCTGATGGAGGCCAGCAGTTACCTAACTGCTCTGCAGAAACCCCAAATGGTTTTACAGGTATTCTGCAGATCATGAAGTGTTTTCTCTAAATAAAACAGATAAATTTTTATCTCTGATATGTATTGGGTTCTCCCTAAGATTTTGCTTGAAAAATTTCTTTTTGAGCAACTGATACAGTCACCAAGGAGCTAATTTAGAGTTTTTGAGCAGGGGGTTGATATGAACAGATGTGTGTTGTAGAAAAATAACTCAGGTGGTGGTGTCGAGGAGGCCTGGAGATAGGGGTTGTAATAGGCAGAGGGGCATCATAGGTGGCTCCTGCAGTATCGCAGGCAAGCGGCCAGAAAAGCCTCTGCTGAGGCACTGACATTGAGAACAGAGGCGACAGAAGGGATTGCAGAGATATTTGCCATGAAGAATAAGTAGCACAAGAGCCTATGAATGTAAGAAGAGTAAAATGTAACAAGTTTATAATTGGGTCAGTGCATCAAGCAGACAATTAAAAATAGTCTCAAGAATAAATTCAGTACTCAGATGCTTACAAGGAATTTGCATGAAGTTTAAGAGCCAACAAGAAAACTAATTTCAAGGGGATTTCCTGGGGAGGGAGGCGGGGAGGGTGCTCAATACAGAGATCACCTGAACTTAAAAAAAATTTAAAAGACATTCTAGCTTTCTGTTTGAACTTCTGTGAGTGTTTATGTATATGACCAGAAAGTCCCACATATTATTATGCTGTTTTGATGAACAAATTGACTTTCTAAGCCATTAATGAATTTGGTCATGCATTCCTAAAGGATGACTATAATCTAACCAGATTTCGAACTTTTTTTCGTCATTAAAGCCATGCCTGCAGTAGCTTTGTGCTAGTGTAAGTTCCAGAGCATCATTGTTCTGAACTTTGATTAGCAGCTTTCATCTGTGTGTGAACCCATTGTCTCCACCACCACACCTGCCCCCCACAAACTATGAGGAAAATAATGGGAGCAACATTGACTCAGACATCAGATTTTAGAGGACTGATGGAAGGATGAGTTGTTACACCTTTTCCTCAGCTTAAAGGAAATCCAGTCTTTCTAGTCTTCCTGATGGTGGTGATGCTCCTCAGTGGAGACACGCGCTGCGCAGTTCCTCGTCACCCACAGAATCACTCCACCTCAGCAGGCGCTTCCACGCCGTAAGAAGCCCCGTCTCAGTTTCAGACTCTTTGCCCTTCCCTGCTAAGAGTCCCTCTTTTAGATTTATGAAAGAAAACATTTCTTTCTGTGAAAGGTTTTTGTACACCCGCATCTGGAAGTGTTTATTTCAGTGGCATGTAAGCTATCTGTGGATTTAGTTAGCACCAGACCCCCTTTTGTGTACTCCTGCCTTAAAAATTTTATAAATGATCTTATTGAATTTGTGCCAGTGTGCACATGGTTTGGCTGATTGCTGCATATATCCTTTACCTGCCAGTCACCTTTGATTTATGTTCCTTCTGCTAAGCTTTTACCTTCCAGAAGTGGTGCCACTGAACTATCCTCTAAATCATCTTATTGGTTAAATTACTCCAAGATGAGTTGGTATGTTTTTGGTTGCCTACAGACAGATGAATTTATATTTTTCTGCCCTTACCCACTTCTAGTAAAGCCAATTATAGAGAAGGACTGGACGTGTTATGTCATCGGTCTCTTCATTCTCCGTGAATACCGCCTGAAACACTGGGCCGAGTCAAGACAGAAGTGACAGAGAAGTGTTCTCTGGCATCCACTTCGGTTACAAGACCTTCTTTGGCAAATAAGTCTGTGCCTTGAACTGGATCTGATATGGGGACTTTTCATTTCTCAGAAAAGGGGAAATAAAGTCTCTCAAGCAAAATAAGTAAACTTCATCAGAAAGATAGAGACTTTATGGGCTTTACATAGCTTTACTAACTTGTGAGTTTTATAATGTTTCCTGGAGAAAAGCAGGTGGCTTGGCAGTTATTTAAAATGTTGGCTATTTGTGGTAGTGGTTTCGAGGGGTTTCGTATTTCTAAAGAGAGATCCTAAAGAGCTAATTCTGAAGAGTGTTTAACAAATGATACATCATTTTAAACTAATTTTCTAGGAGTCCACTGGTCATTGAGCATGCCATTTAACTTGATGTTGTAGGTTCCCAGCTGTCACCACTGGGGGTGACCTTAATACTTAAAGTGAATTTGCTAATGAGGGAGCCAATATTGTGCTGATAGAGCATGGCATTACTGATATAATTTTTAAAGTGGGTTTTAGATACTCAAATATCTCACTTAAGCTTTGCAAAGAATTGCTCTTTTTCTGTTCTATGTGATGGTAGAGGGGTATTTTTAAATTTCGTGATTGTACTTCAAAAGATGTGGAAGCATTTAAAATACTTGGATTACCCAGATCTTGGTATCATAGTTCACAAACTATTGTAAGCAAAGTGTAGAACTTCTAGGCTGCTTGGCTGTGGTCCCACCAAGCCTGGAGGCATTTATTCCAAAAGACTCAGGAGATTTCATTCATACTCCTGAAAATTTATGTGAACTCCCTGTGTTCTCCCAAGGTGAAGGTGTCTCAGGGCATGTCAGTCATCTTCACATTGTTTAGTCAGTCCTGGTACTGACATGCTTTTCAAAGAAGCATCGCATGCAGGACTGTTGTTAGAAAATCAGCACGAGAGATGTGAGCACTGTGCTTCCATTAAGATGTCACTTTTATTAAATCTTTTAAGTATATATAATTTACATATGTGGAGCATATATATGTATGTGTGTCTGTATACAGACATATACATATTTATAGTCTTATTTAAAGGGATTGTCTTAATTCACCCCCAAATTTTACTGTTTCATGTAAGTCACCATTTAACATTCTATTGTCTTTAGTGGTTTTTCAAGGGTTTTGAGTCAGATGACTCGCCTGAGCCTCAGTTGTATCATTTGTAAAAATTAGCAGTTTTTAGTAAGTATTAGTACTAACACTTGAAAGCTTCTGGCACAGTGCCTAAAGTATAGAACATGCTCAAAAAAATGCAAACAGAATGGTTTCTTTTAAAATTGTCATCATCTAATAGAATTCAAAAGTAAAGATGATAAGGCTAGTTTGCCAACTGCTAAGAATTGTAACGAGAGGCACAGCCTGACAAATGAGTGTGGGGTGGAGACCCACACCTACTGACTGGCTTTCTTTGTAGCCTTCAGAAAATTCCCTAAGGTTTTTGTGTCCGTTTCACATGCATAAAATGAGTAATAATGTGTTCTTCATAGTTTCAGAGTATCTTGAGATCCACAAATGCTGGACTCCTTTCCTGCCGCAAATTTCTGCCCTTGTGTGGGCAAACAGGGCCATGCTGAGGACCATTTTACTTCCGGTGGTGGTGGCATTATGACCACATATGGGAAGTGAGGCTTAGATGCAGAAAGACTATGGTAAAAAATGAAAAGCTACAGAAACTGTGGGTTGCAAAAAGTGACTGCCAAAACCTTTTCCAGGAATGAGAGCTAAGAGAAGTTGAAAGCTTTAGATTGAAAGGAAGGAATGAAAGATGTAGTGCTTTTCAAACTGGCTTAAATTATAAGTTTCCAATTTGAGAATCCAGGAAGGACCCTTACCCAAAAAGGTTCCTACTCCTGCTTTCACTGTTTCCTAAACATCTACTGGGGGGGAGAGTCATTGTCCTCTCTTAAAATATATTTTGTACACATTTGAAAATTTAATGTTTCAAACCTCTAGGTGAGAGGACCCACAATTCAACAAAACTATTTGATGGTGATGCTTTAAGTTGGTGAGTAGTATGATCTTTGATCCATTCTCTTAGTCCATTTCAGCAAAATCTTACTAAGTTATTTAAGACAAATTAGAATTTATACTATTTCCAAAAATCTCCTAAGAATTTAATTTGAAATCTCTATTCCCAGGTTATTCCAGCATCCGATAGTTATACACTTTTCTTCCAACCTAAATTGAAAATTTTTCTTTATTTCTCCTCAGTGTAAAGAAAACTACTGTAATGTTATATGAACACTCTCTGGGGGCCTTCCTAATTTTGGTAGCAGTATTTCTCTCCTGTTTGCTTGGGAGATTTTGTCACTGTCTCCACTTTAATCTCAAGACAGCTTCTGAGTGGCCGTACTTCTTTTAGAGGTCAGGGTCTAGAGAAAGAATCCTCTTCAGACTTGGACAGATCTGGACTCAGGAGTTCCTGGTGATGCAGAGCGTGGTAGGAGGAGTCCAGATCCCATCTCTTTCTCACTCCCTTAACGTTCTCTGAACTGTATTCTCCTTTTGAATCAAGCCCTAAACTTTGACCCACTTCTTCCAGGATACTTTGTATTTCCTGGTCTGATCCAAACCTGATGAGGACCTATCCTCAGGTGGACCAGGGGACCATGTTTTAATCATCTTGGTATCTCCCTCAACAAAATATAATGCTTTTTGCTTATTTGGAGCTCAACATAAAAGGTAGATGAATGGGTAGACAGATGGACAGAATGATGGTCTGAAGTGAGAACAGCCTTCCAATGGACAAAGTCCAATTTTAAACTCCCTGATCAGTTTTAGGCCTCTGAATTTGGTACGCCCTATATAAATGGATACTCCACTACCTAAGATTAAACAGTTTATAGATAACCACAAGGCAGCAAAAGGAATGATGTGGTTGCTTCGTTGTTGCTATCCAGCATTAATTATTGATCTCTCTGGAATCTAAGGAAAAATAATACCCAAGTCACCTCATGAGTAATATCTGTTCTAAAATGAATATGTTCTGTGGGTAGTTATGCACCAAGCATGTTGAAGCATCCTTAGCATACTGGGAGAAGTAGGAAGCGCAGCTCCTGGCATCATGCTGGAACCATAATTGGATCTAACATAGACCCGTTTCACTGACTGACCTTTGCACGCAGCACCCTGGTCAGCACTGAGGAGCAGAGCTCCACACACTCAACCAATAAGGAGGAACTTTGCTCTCAATTGTAAGGCCCCAAGGCCTATCTTTTAAGGTCACTCTTCAATCATTTTGCAGAGTGGTATTTAGAAATTAGATAATATATAAAACATCCAATCCTCGCGGTTATTATTTTATCACAGAAACCAATCTTGTTTACATAATTGCTCTTGATGGCAAGGGTTTTTTGTTTTTTTTTTTTTATTAATGTTATGATAGATTACAACCTTGTGAGATTTCAGTTGTACGTTATTGTTAGTCATGTTGTGGGTACACCACTTCCCCCTTTGTGCCCTCCCCCCACCCCCCCTTTTCCCTGGTAACCACCGACGGCAAGGGTTTTTTTTATATCCAGGAGAGCAGTATCCAACTACTGGGCTCTGGAAGTAGCCTCGTTATAGAAGATTATTCTTTGTAATGGTACTTGATGAAGTCAGATTGTACGTCTGTGGCTATTAAATGAGCTATTAAACTGAAAACACTTTATGAGAACTAAAGGTGATAGCTAATAAACAGTTGTTATGAAATTGACAACAATTGTAAATGTGAAGCTGTACTACACTGTGTAGTAGAGGAGCACTGAATCATCACTCTCCATTCAGGAAGATCTTGTCTGAAAAATTTTAGACACCAGAAATAAAACTTAGAAAACAAGATTTGAAGAACCCAAAATAACAGAATTATTTGATATTACAGCATGTCTATTTGTTAGATGATTATGTATTCTCATAGACACAACCTAATTTTTCTGATAAACGTACTTTTGTTAGTGAGATGCTCCTATACAGTTTCGGCTACATTTTTATGATACATTTTTATGCATGACCATCAATTAGGAAAAGAGTCTAGACACCTTGTTGTCAAATTTGGAAAAACTGTTTTCTTCTTGGATAACAACCTCATATGCTGCCATGAAATATGTCAGGTTCCCACGGAGACTGTAGTTGTCTGCATTCTTAGTGAGGAGCTTTTCTCTAGCCCCATTAAGAAATAAATTCCCAACATATAATAATTTGTCCTATATGGATAAATAAAATCACTGGACAGCTGCAACTTGAAGTTGGGATTCACATGTTTCCTCGCTGTAAGAGAACTCATCTTTCTTTTTATGCCAAAGAAAAGCAAACATCCACAGGGATGCTGCAGAGCTGCCTTCCTGGGGAAGAACAGAAGAATTCTCAGGATTGTAACAAAGGAAAAATAATGCAAAGGAATGTCTCCTGATGTACACTGTCAGGTGAAAGGATGATAATTCTGATCCATAGGCAGGTAGAGATGAGACTTGGGAAGGAAGAGAGAAGAAATCACCTCTCCCATGTATAATCAGGAAACCCAATTCCCTCAAACCTGTATCTTTTTCTGGGAGGGTATGTTTGGTTGGCTCCTTCTCACTGGCCAGGGAAATCAGGACCTCTGATGGGCAAGGAAGAATAAAGGCCATGAGTAATTCACATATTTTGTTAGGAAGAAGTCACGTTCCAATCACTCAATCAGCAGTAGTTCTCAATTCCTGATAGGTAGGTAGTGCCACGTTAGACACTGGAGAAGACAGGAAGGGAAAAGTGAACATCTGCTGAGTCCCATCTCCTAGCACGGTAACTGGCACACCGAGAGCCAGTATTCGTTTCCTTCTCTGTTAACTACCCGCACCAACACCTGGGGACAGGAAGGGAGCTTGAAGTTTAATTGTGGGGAGGGCAACAGTAACTTACTCTGTAGACACATGTTCAACTTTATTTCATTGATTGCAGGTGCTTTAGGAATTGAGAGGCAAAGGGGAACACCACAGCTGGAGTAATGGAGAATCTCTACCAGTGATTTTTGTGGGGTGGCAGTACTCTCCTAGTCCCAGGTGGGAAGGACTCCTGCCGCAGGCCCCCACTGTGTGGGGTACTGCCTGTCACAAACACTGCTTAGGCCCCACTTCTCCACGCTGAGCTCTTAATCAAAAGGCAAGCACTGATGAATGGGTAAAGAAACTGTAGTGTACACATACGGTGGACTTTTATTCGAGCATATAAAGGACTGAAGTTCTGATATGTGCTACAACATGGATGAACCTGGAAAACATTATGCGAAGCAAAATAGGCCAAAGACAAAAGGACAAATATTGTATGGTTTCGCTTATGTGAAATATCTAGAATAGACAAATTCATAGAGACAGAAAGTAGATTAGAAGTTTCCAGAGATGGAAGAGAGGAGGAATTATTGCTTAATGGGTACAGAGTTTTTGTTTGGAGTGATGAAAAATTTTTGGAAATAGATAGTGGTGATAGTTGCACGATATTGTGAATGTAATTAATACCACTGAATTGTATACTTAAAAATGGTTAAAATGACAAATTTTATGTGATATATATTTTACACTCCTCCCACCCCCAAAATGGCAACTGCTGCCAAATGCCATGAAGGTCTGCGTGGTGCTGCCACCTGAGTCTTAGGTGGGCATTGCTTAGAGGAGTGAGGGGAGGGTCTGAGCTACACAAGACGTTGAATAACAGAAAAGGCACATTAACTCATCAAATCTTTCTCTTCATGTTCTAACTCAAAGTTCCAAATATACTCACAAATTAACACAGTATCCACAACAGTTGCACATGGTTGCTAAAAAAGAGTAATGACTCACATTATTCTTAAATTTGTATATATGTAGGTCTGGATGTAAAGTGCATGTAGCATAATATTCATTTTTTATATTGGCAACTAGATGGGCATTAAACATTAGAATTGCAAATGCATCTATTTTTTAATAAAAATATTTAATAATTCCATTAAATTTTCAAAAAATTAAAATAAATTTTAGCTTTATTTAAATAATTTAAAAGCATCTCAGGGGCAAGACCATCATAATGGCGTTAACACAGCTGGCAAAAGAAAAAGGTATACATGCCAGAATTTTGGAAAAAAATTCCAGAAGTAGTTTTTGTGCTTTGAGCAATGCATAGTCTTTTGAATTTGTTACTACAAGTTGTGGTCACAGCTCTGCCACTGATGATGACATTGTTTGGAGCAATTTAAAGATTACTTATGATATTTTCTGGATCTGCCCAAAGAAAGAGCATCTTGATGAAAGAGATATCAAATTTGACCTTGCAAACACTGACAAACACATGGTAGGAATGCTGACTAAAAACAGTTAAAGCAATTAGATTTAATTTTGAGAAGATACAAGATGCACTAAAAGGAGTTAGAACAACAGAAATTTCTCAAATAAAGAATAAACCAAGGTCTTTGGAGGAAAATGAAATCAATTCTAAATTGTGCTATCCACAGTTTCTTGAGGTGAACTATTGCTTGTTATGAATAGCGTCAGCAAAAGCTTGCCAAAAAAAGTATATCTAAGTTTGGCTATTTCACTTATAAAAGAAGTTAACTTTTTTTTTAACTTAAGAGAGAATAGTTTTTCTAAATCAAAGGAAAATTTGAACAAGGAAATGAAAACATTTGCCTAATTATGAAGATGTTTCACAAACAAATAATCTTGAAACTACTTTCTATAGAGGATATTTTCTGATCATTGTAGATCAAGGTGTATTATTCTAAGAAAACCACTTCGATGAATCGCTTATCATTTATTTGTTTTGTTATTTCTGGAAAAGTTACTTAAATTCTATGGGATGAGTGAAAGGATATGCGTTGTTTGAAAAAGTTTCGATTTTGCTATTTAATTTTAAATTAGAAAATGAGAACAGTATTTATTAATTTTGAAATATAAACTGAAAGAAGTAAACAGTTCTCTCCGGCTGCAGTGGAGCAACTTGAGGAGAAGCTATCAGACTGGGAAGGGAGGAGTGGCTGAAAGGAGAGAAGCTAATGCGAGAGGGTGGGGCGCAGGGGAGGTGGGGCTGCAGTGAGGCCTGGTCAGGCCCAGGCTTCAGGGTCTGGGGATGGGGGCTGAGAGGCTCTCCAGACAGGCAGAGAGATGAGCATAATCATAGGCAGGCAGAGGGTAGTGAGGGAGAAGGCCCAACTGGAGCAAAGCAGATGAGCGCAGGAGTGGCGGGGCCTGTGGGCTGCACCAGAAATCCCAGCGGCAGTTTTCTTCTTCCTGTCCAACACTTTAAGCCCTTTGGTATGTACTGCCCAGATGCTTTCGAAAAGGGCTGTGCCAGTTTACTCTCCCACCAGCAACTTGTAAGAGTTCAAATTCCACTGTATGCGTGCTGGTATTATTCTAAGTTTTAAACTTCATTAAAAGTTTAATAATTTGATAGTCTGCCAGCATTTCTGAAATGTACCATTGCAATAAAACTAAAACCATTCCTGTTTTTAAAGTGTTTCTTGGGGACTCACAGTGCTCTCTGCCTTTGGTATGGTGGGAAGAGCTCTGGGCCCAGTGTCAGAGCCCTTGCCTCCCAGCGGTTAGGATGAGTCCACAAGCCTCTCTCCATCTGTAATGTGAGTCGTAATGTATGTCCTGCTTAGTCCCAAAGTAATTAAGAAGCTCAGAGGAGGTGGTAAAAGTGAACATCCATAATAGCAAAATTCTAGATAAATGTAAAGCTGAAGATAATTGGTATATAGTATATTAGTGTAGCATATGCTAAGACTTAACCTGAATGCCTGCTTCATAGGATTGTGTGAGACTTAAATACAGATATATCACTTTTGACTCTAATTTTTAAAAATCGAAATTTGAGGTGACAGGGTGAACTAAGTAGGCAATCTTAAAGTTCATATAGAAAATAAAATATATAAGAATAGCCAGGAAAATTCTCAGTATATAGCAGTATAATCAGGGGAGGGAGTATTAATTAGCCAGGCCAAATATTAAAACATATTACAAAGCTATAGTAATTCAAAGTTTGATGTTGGTATATAAATAAATTAATTGAGCAGCCTCGAAAGACCAGAAACATACTCACGTGTGGATGGTGAATTTAACATAGGATAAAGATAAAAAAAAATCTCCAAAATATATTGGTAACCAAAACAAAAGAAAAACTCAGATATAGAGCAACAGAAAGGTACATTGTGTTATTATCTATATTAAGAGGAGTAATTGAGGAGAATATCTGTATATACATAAATATATATATGCTAGTGTATGCATAGAATTATCTGGAAGGACTCGTATGAAACTGGCAAAAGTGGTTGTCGGTGAATGAGTTCAGAGATGACAGGAAGGCCTACTGTTATTATGCTTTGCTATAGTTTGTGGAGTTTTTAAACCAATTTCAAGTTTTACCTCTTTTTAAATAGTTTAAAGAAAATATTAGCTCAGAGTAAGGCAGAGCCAGTGGGAAGTTCTACAAACCAAACATCTCGGTGATTTTTTTAGCTTTCCCTCGGGTATGTTAGTGTCCTGGTATCTAAAATACCAGTTGTATAAACCTACCTTTCTGCAGTTCTTTGCATATCGTGGGCACGGCATTGGCTCATAGTAAAGACTTTCTGGAGTGTGAAGGTAACTTTCCTGTACTACGGAATGGGTCTAATTTAGGAAGCAGGATTGCATAGTTGGCAGTCTTCGTAAATACCTTCTCCATAGTACCAGTGTGAAATATCAAACTTTTGGCAGCCAGGCAAGTTCCATGAATTCATGTGTAGCGTTTCTTTTCTGTTTAGAATTGAGATCCAATGCCCAGTGCCTAGCTTTTGAAAATTATCTTTCTGAAAATCTTGCTACATTTTTGCCCTGGTTGACGTGAAGCCCTTTGGGCACATGGAGAGTCATTAAATTTCTTCCTTTGGAAAGTCACTGCAGTAGATTTCAGCAGAGATGTGTTTCTTGCTGCTGTTCAAATTCTGCTTGTTGGTTTGGTCCTCCACAGTGCTCACTGCACCACAGGCAGAGCCACTGCATCAAAAAGTAAACTAAGCAAGTTTTATCTTTAACACTGGAAAACATGTAGATAAACATATATTACCAATAATTTTATCAAATCAGGAATTTTTGTAAGCCTGTTGAAGTCAGCATCTCGCAAAACAGACACCCATGTTGCAAATATGATCATCTTGAAAAATATCGCCTCCCCAAAAAATAATATCTATAACAACCACATATCAACCGGAATATAATGATTTAACTGCTGGCCTTTTGGCTAACTGTGATCATTAATAATAGTATAGTCTGCAATAACTGGTGGAGTGATGGTGGTTTATGAATTACAAGAGAATCACAGTAAGCTGTTGCATGCTCTCAAGGTTGGCAGCAGTATTCATTATCTCTTGTATTGTATCTATTACATCTGTAACAAATAACTCCAGAAGTTAGTGTCTTAAAACAACAGTAATCATTTATTATCTCGTGATCTCTGTGGGCCTGGAATTTGGGAGCAGCATAGTTGGGCAGTTCTGGCTTGTAGTTTCCCATGAAGTTGCAGCCAGATGTCAGCCAGGTGTTCACTGAGACTGGCCGATCCACTTCCAAGATGGTTCATTTACGTGGATAACAGATTAGTGGTGGCCGTTGGCTGGGGACCTCAGTTCTCCATGAGACTGCTTAAGTGTTCTCATTGCATGGCAGCCAGCTTATTCCAGGGCAAGCAATCCCAGAAAGCAAGGTGGGAACCATAGTGCCTTCTGCGACCTAGCCCCAAAGATCGCATATGTTTATTTGACCAACCCTAATTCAATGTGGGAGGGGAACCACACAAGGGCATGAGTACCAGGAGGCAAGAATTATTGAGGACTGTCTTGGAAGCTGGCTACAGAGCAGCTCAAGCAGGATATAGTCTTTAGGAAAAGAGCAATTTGGGCTCACTAAAAAAACACAATGTAAAGTCAGGAGCTTCGTCTCTTCTCCGTAAGTACAAATGCTGAAGATTAGGCTATATTATATCCAATAACTGGTGATTTTAAAGGAGGAAATTTCTATTGAATAAAGGACCACAGCCAAGAATTGTTGAAAGTAGTTCAGTTTTTTTCCCCCCAGTAAATCTTAAGTGAACATTTTTCTAATGTTAGATTTCTGTAGGATGACTAATGGACTGTAGGGTAATTCAGCCATTGTTTTTAAAATCTGTTTTGGCAAATAAACCTGAGATTCTGCTGAAAGAGTTGAGGTTAACTCCTACTCTTTCAAAAAGTACTAAGCGGCCTGTGTGTGTCCTCTCTGTAAAGAGAAAGCCTCCATTCTCGACGTCTAGCCCAAACCTCACGCTAACTATCTGCCTGGCCTTCAGTTTATCCTCTTTAGTACGACCTTGGGCTGAGTCAACACAACTGGGATTTGGAATCTTGACTCCAGAAAGTCTGCATTTTTTAAACCTCAGGCTCAGCCATTCTCTGATTTTAAAATTAATAGCATAACATTTTAAGTTGTATACTCAAAGGTAGATTTAGCATTAAATGAGATAATGTGCATAAGATGCTTTAGCACACTGCCCTAACGAGAATCAGGATTCAATAAATCACATCATACCACGTCATCATTATCACTATCATGCAGTTGACCTTGACCTTCTCTCCAGCTGTGCTATCCACTGATTTTGAGGTATCCTGAGTTTTCTAACTTTCCCGTGTTTCTACCCTAGAGGAATTTTATACAGGTAAGTGAAAGAATATATGAAAATTACTTAGGGAAAAGCAAAATAGGAAAGAGGTGCTTTTAAAAGGCAACTAGAGTAAGACCTAGAACAGGTTCAGTGTCTTCAGTGAACCAGCTTTTTTGTGAGCCTTAGATTCCTCACTTTCACAGTTAGCGTTTAAGACTAGACCTTTAAGATCCTTTCCATCACTAATCATCTTTGTTGATTTTGTGTTGGATCTCACAACACCCCTTTGGAGTAAGTGTTATCTTTGGGCAAGTTACTTAACCTCTCTGTGACTCAGTTCCCTAAGGTAGAAAATGTGACTAATAATAGTGCCTTCTCATGGGCTTGTGAAGGATTAAATGAGTTAAAATATGTAAAATGCATAAAGCCTGGAATATAGTAAGCACTCTGTAAGTGTTAGCGATGATGATGATTATGGTGATGATTTTGCAGATGAGGTTTATGAGAGTCATGAAAGTTAACTATGAGAGTTAATCATTTTTCCTGAGGACACATAGTCGTAGAGCTGCAGCTTGAATTCAGGTCTTCTAGTAAACCACATTATTTGCACATGTATCTTTCAAACCTTGTTAAATATCTATTTTTGAAATATATCACTGAGTTTCACAGCATCTAAACAGCTAGACCCCCAGTCATGCTCTGCCAAGGTTGTTTCACAGAAAAAGGTGAGGAATAAGAAGATGGGATGTTTGTCCCAGGATTCTGAATGTCCATGGGACGTATGGCAATGCCTCCTTCAAAGCTAAGAAGTCCCGCCAGGACATCACCACCTGGGAAGGTGGGAAGGAATTCTTCTTAGTTCCTAGGGACTCTTTGTGGCGTCTCAGTTCTGCTGACACTGCCTGTAAAGTAATCACTCATTTTACCTGACCTTAGCTGTGTCTCCGCATTTCCTAGTTGTTTGGATAAAGAGAATGAAGTTCATTTTACACTCTACAGCCTATTAAAGCAGTAAATAAGGGTTTGGTCTTAAAATAAATTCTTTGTTCTGCAGTTTTTCCATCAATGGTCATTCTGCTTTGGGTGAATGCACAAAAAGTAAAATCTCATTGTCCTCAATGCAGTTAATGCATCGGGATGGACCATGGCCCCAGATAAAGCAAATGTCGTTTTAGCCGTTTTAAAAGATAGGTGAAAGTAGAAAGTAATTTGATTAGTCTTACTGCTCTTATTGTTTGTTTTCAAGTATAAACAAAGCATTGTTTCTCAGAGGCTGCCTTTTTCACAACAAAATACCTTTGAAGATCTCTATAATTCCAAACAGTACTGCCTTTACTCAAAATATTTTTGAAATTACTCTTTTAATTATCTTCAGAGCTCACAACACATTCTTTTGAAAAGACTCAGTGCTGACAAATCAATCACATTATTTTATTACCACACCATATAGTTGTAGATTCACACTGCTACTGACACAAATAGAAAAAAATGTGGAATAGTCTTGTGGCTCAATTCAGTGGCTGTGTATAGGAAAACTAATTTGATGCAGAAAACTAAAGAAACGTTTAAGAAAAATTTTTAAGTATTGCCTGGTAGTAATAGATTATTACCATGTCTGCATGTCATTGGTACATTTCCATTGTATCAACTTCATTAAGAGTGTTTATCTTCATACACTCTAAGTTTACTTAGTGGAAAAGTTAAATAAAAAGTTCTATAAGAACTTTTTTTTAACAGAATAATGTTCAATTATTATATTCAATTTTTATATTTTATATTATTTTTAAATGTTATAAAAATGTATTATTTTATTTCCCTATAAAACACGCAAGCTTATTAGCCTGGTTTTCTTGGTCTATTTATGAGAAAGTTTTATCAAAATGGATATTTTAAATGTTATAAAGATGTAATACTGTACTAAATTAGACTATAAATGATTAATTTGGAAAACAAATAAATTTTTATTATTTTTCTAGAATGCCTTTATATACAGGTGTCAGGGTGGAAGATATTTCCTCTACCTGCTCTGGGTTCTTCTGGCCAGAAAATGAATTAAATTCACATGAGACAGAATAACAGGAGAAAATTAAACAAAGCTTTATAACAGGTATACATGGGAGAGGGTCAGGCAACCTGAGCAACTCTCCAAAATGGCCAAAGCCACCACCTTAAATATCTTCAGCTAAAGACAAAGGAGGATGTTGGGGGTGGGGGGAGTCAGTTAGGGGAGATTACCAGACAAGTACAGTAAACAAGGGTCAGGTTATTATGCAGATTTAAGTCCTTGCCTTCCACATTGATAAGAGTTTCTAGAGATAAGGTCATCCCCACTTCCTGGTATAGAGAGGGAGACACCTTTACGGATGGAGATTTCCTTTACAATGTAAATGTCTCTTAACAAAGTGTAAGTAAATTCTACTTCTCAGGGTTTCTTTCCTGTCTGCAGTTTTTAAAAGTAACCAGCCCAAAATATTCCTCATGCCAAAGAGACATATCTTGGGGTGGCCAATTCCAGTCCCCCACACAGGAAACTATCAGGAGGTGAGATGTCTTCTATGTACATATATGCTATCTTTGGGCACACAGGCCTCTGCTCTACGTGAATAATTGAGTCAACCTCTGTTCAAATTTATGTTGGTTTTTGTGTTTGTACTTCTCCTTTTGCATACTTATACACATTTTTTATTTGTTCAGAAGATTTCTCTTTAGTTTTTATCCTGTATGGGTAAATTGATTTTGATAAAACTAAGAGGAAAAAGAAAAGTACAGAGTCAGAAAAATGGAGCTGAATTCTGGAAAGACATTTCAGTAGAAGGAAAGAAACTAGATTTTTGGCTGCTAACACTTGGCTCAAGGGGTTTGATTTAATGAAGCTGCGTGGTGTGGTGAAAAGAGCAGAAGTCAAGAGGTTTGGGCTTAGAAACCACTAATCTCTGAAGGACCTCAGACAAATCACTTGACCTCTGTGAGCTTTTGTTTCTTCATCTGTAATTTGAGAGTTTTGAGGGACATGGTTGCTAAAACCCCTTCCAGCTATAACATTTCGTCATTCTAATTCTGAATATACTGATTCAGATCTTCTTTTCCTGCTGTGTCATTTGCATGCAGACTCCCTAAATATCCACAAACGTTTAACTTCCAGATTCTGTATTAGTCAGCTCAAGCTGCCATAACAGAATACTGTAGCCTGGACAGCTTCAACAGCAGGCCTTCATTTCCCACAGTTCTGGACACAGGGAAATCCGAAATCAAAGCACTGGCCAATTTGATTCCTAGTGAGAACTCTCTCCCCGGCTTCTCAAATGGCCACTTTCATGCTCTCTCCTCACGTGGTCTTTCTTCAGGGGGAGAACATGGAGAAAGACATTTCTCTCTTCCTCTTATAAAGCCACCCATCCTTTCAGATTAGGACCCCATCCTTATGACCTCATTTAACCTTAGTTACCTCCTAAAAGCTCTATCCCCAAACACAGTCACCCTGGGCACTAGGGCTTCGACATAGAAATTTAGGGGGACACAATTTAATCCATAGCAGTTCCCCGAGATGTTTCACTCTAGGCCCTCTCTCCATTCCCACTGGTTTGTACTCACTGTCCTCCTTTTTAGGTTAAAAAGAAAAAACCTGAAAGTTCATGAGCTTCCAAAATCAATCAGAGAAATGATAAGTATACTGTTAACAAATGTGTAAAAGCAATAAATGTGAAAAT
Organism: Equus caballus; assembly: GCF_041296265.1. NCBI lineage: Eukaryota > Metazoa > Chordata > Mammalia > Perissodactyla > Equidae > Equus > Equus caballus. Next base: position 47,072,795 of record NC_091703.1, on the reverse strand, counting down.
GTCATTTTGATGAGACTTTTCCCCAACGTTTTATTATGGAAACCTTGTAACATAAAACACAGCTTACAGAAGAGTTGATAAAAGTTTACAGTGAATACTCCACAGTTAATATTTTACTCTTCTTGTTTTGTCACAAATCTCTCCATCTTCCATTCATTCCATCAACCATCGTTTTTTTCTTTTGATGCATTTTAAAGTAAGTTGTAGACATTAGTATTTAGCATGCATATTACCAACTAAAGTAAATTTATTTTCTTTTAAAATAAAATTTTCATACAATGAAATGCACCAATCTTAAGTATTCCATTCAGATGAAAGTTTTTTAGATCACCATTTTAAATCTTGCTGTGTTCTATATACATGATAATTGAAAGAGTTCTGTTGTGAGAAAAGGGACACTGTTCCATTAGTAGAAGCTATTTATAACTTAGGCTAGTTGTTAAAGGCACCGTTATTTAAATCACTGAAAAAGACAGCTGGGAAGTGGAAAAATGAAGAGAAATGTCCAAATTCCTAAAAAAGAAAACACAAAGGCAAATTTGACAGGTGATTAAGAGAAGATGGGTTATAGGCATTTGAGTACTTTGTGCATATATATATATATATATATATATATACATAATTTGCTTTCTACTTTTGCTTTGCTTTGTAAATGTGAGGGCAGAGACATGGAAAAAAGATGTTGTTTTTCTTCTCTACTCTCATCCCTAGAAATTCTTTCTCAGCTAACAGAGAGAATCTCACATGGCTCCTGATACACAGTTGTTACCTTGTTAAAGACTGATAGATGAGTGAGTGAGTAAATGAGTGAAAAATATGAACGGTTATCATTAGCATCCAGAGGGTCCTTTCTAGAGACTCCTTAACTCGTGGTCGTGACATAATTATGACATATCCTCTAATGGATCGTGCACTGCACTCTCCAAAAGTGTTAGAGCAAGGGATTCCAGGCAGGTTAGAAAAGGGCTTTCTCGTTCCTAGGTATGCATGTGTGGTTTAGATTTCTTTGCATTTATATATATAATACAACATGGTTATGTAATATAGCTTTATATTATGTATATATTTGCATTTATATATACAGGCACACTGACGTTGTCTGAGCATGTTAGGAGTATTTGTCAACCTGCCTCTTTTGCTAGTCCCTGAATTAGTTACAGATTTCTCAAAACAGTTGTAATTTAAAGTCTCTCTAAATCCACCGGAGTCTTAGTTGCTCCTAGTGGTCTATGTCTCAGCTCTTTGTTCACTGCTCAGAGTTTGCCACTGTCCTAATGAGTCATCCCAGCATTTAGCAGCATCCGTGGCTGTTTTTCTCCAAAGTCACTTGAAATGAACTGAGCACTGGAAGGAGCTGTTTGTGCAGGCGACAGTAAAAGGCGGTTTTTTTGGTATTGCCAAAGTCCTTGGGGTGTGATATGCTATTTGTCTTTCCAAGCAGGCACTCTTGAAGGAAAAAAAAAAAAGACAAACCAACATATTCTCATTGTTGAGAATTGCTTACTTTTGATGTTTGGACAAGAGCTGGCACTGCTAGGGACGGTCTGCCTTTTTAAGCACTGCTCACACCATCCACAAGGACACCTAGTCTCATCAGCACTCCCATCCTACTGTGGCTGGGCTCACACCGTGCCAATAGGTAATAGAAACATCAGTGAGATTTGGCCCTTTTATTCAGAGCAATCCAGAATGACAGAGAGGCGCTGCCATCTGAGGCAGTGTAGGTTCCAAGGAAGTCAGCGTCACAGAGGCTCAGCCTGGAGGGTCAAGGATCGCAGCACTCTCTCTGCAGTTGTGGGCCTCAGCCAAGAAGTAGCATTGAGAATCTCTGACTAGGTGACAAGGAATCCATCCTATTGGGCAAACAGGAAATGCAGGAAGGCATTGCTGTGGTGAATTACAAGAACTCAGGCAGCTCTGAGGAGCTCTAAAGAAGGGATAGAGGCAGGAGTCAGTAGGTACGGGAACACCCGTGGGCAGAAATGGCCCCTGAAATAATCACAGTCGCTGAGCCAAGCCCGTGGAATGACAGAGAGGACAGGGCAGGGCCTAGCAGAGAAAGCCACCTGCTCACAGATGATTTGCTTGTCACCCTGCAAGCCAGAAGCATTGTGAGATGCAGCCTCATCTAGACAAGCAGGTGGTGACATCATCCTTAAAAGGCTGAAATGGATGGTTCCATGCTTAGAGTTTTTTCTTTAGAAAGCATAATTATTGGGGCAAGAAAAACTGTTTTGAACTTGGTTTTTAAATTTTACTTTACATTTTCCTGGGGTTTAGTTATATTTGCTTCCAGCACGGTCCAAATACCTACTTCAAAGCAAACATTCTAACAAGAACTTGTTAAAAGGAAGGGAAACCAGCTCCTGTGGCTTTTTGTACACCAGCTATGGCACTCACAGAACCACGTTTGTGAGTTGAGTGTAAATGAATCCGAAACCTACAAATTAGATTTCCCTTGAAATACACATGGGTTTAAAACCTTAACGGGAAAAGAACTTGGCAAATCAAATCTGACCATATTCAGTAAAACCTCACTAATTTGCACTAATGACCAGGAGACCCATTGAGAATTAGTGAATTTTTGTGAGTATGTTAGCATGAGAACAAATACCAAAACAGGGGTGAGGGGATGAGGGGGTATGGAGGGAGAGTGGGAGGGGGAAAATCAAAGTTCAAGCATCAAACAAACATACTTTCTGGTACAATGAAGAATGTGCTTGAACGGTTACTGGAATGAAACTCAATAGCTTAATGAGTGCCTTGCTGTGGTGCGCCTGCCCGCTGGGGAGGCAGCCATGTCATACAGCCTGCCTAAGCCAGCAGCTCATGTGCACTTAGGTAAAGAGGTCTTTGCTTTATTGAAAGTTGGGGGGTTGTGGTTTTTGCAGGGGTGTGAACCAATGAGATTCTGCCATGTGTCATATGCGTTTGTTATGGCCTTGCATATGCAGGCTGTGATTGTAAACCAGCACTAGAGATGAGATTGCTTATTACCTCTTAAAAAACAACCAAGAACTTGCTAGAAAAGATGGAGCAAGGGAGGTTGGAATTCTGACTAACTGAGTCTTCCTTAGATGTTAGAGAATCATATTCATAGTAGAAGATACTTAATTTAGGTTGTTCTGAATTGAAGATTGACTATTTAGTAGCCCTTGATTGTGACATGAACTTCATTAATAATAAAAGTTTCATCTTCCTTTATAAGCAAGTATCAAAAAAATTCTCTGAAGATTTAGTTATCTCTGGCCCAAATTGCAGTAATTATAATGACTGTTTTTAATGCATTTCATTTGAGAAATAGGATACTTTTTTTCCAATTGTTACTATTTTAACAATTGTAGTTAAAGTATAACGATATTTTCTTTCACTTTCCTCTCCATAATATCTGAGAATATATGTAGGGTTTGGATATTTTTTGTAACTGAGGAGTATCTCTTAACTAAATGCGCTGTTCCTCTAACTTAAGAACAGCCCCTGGTAATGATTTGTACTTATACTGACTTCAGTTGCTCCTTCCTACTTGCCGTCCTGCGAGCTGACATTTTGCCAGCTGAAGAATAATTTAGAACTTCCACTCACGCAGCCATTGAAGGCTGTGGGGAATAATAAATATGTGTAGCCAGAGCTTTCTCCAGGACATAAGTCGAGCAAATGGTTTCAGCTCTTGTGGTGTTGCTCCTGGACCAGAAAGGGAGTTGTCACCGCAGCTGGAACAGAAAAAGACTGAACCTCGTTTGACTTAGACTGGAGCCTTCCGCTTTCATCATTTTTAATCTTTTCTTTCTTACCAACTCCCCAATTAAACAATAAAATGCAATCCATGCAGACCTTTTGTGCCATCTCTCCTTCAAGTCACGGGGTGGAGAAGTAAGGAAATGTGAGGGGTTGGTTTGTTCATTAGCATCCCCGTAGAAACTATACCAGAACTATTTACTCTTCCCGAGCCCCAGTTTTGCCCCCATGACTGTCAGGCAGGCAATCTGCTTGCTGTAAAGAAAAAAATCCAAGGCCAATGTAGGCTTTCTAAATTATTTTCTTCTTCATCTCAAAATTTCTGTAGTTTAATTCCTTTTCTCTCTTGGACCTGTTCTGAGGAAGTACTCGTTGCCTTGTGGAGCAGGATACCCGAACTCCCCTTTCTCACCGCAAGCACTCTCTGCTCTCTTCCTTCTCTCTGTATATGGACAGATTCAGGTCTCCCTCGTCTTGAGTCCTGTCCTGCACAGTTCCGTTTACTGTTGTGATTATTGCCGTTTTACAACAGAACCCCTTAGAAGGTTGGAGAACATTCTGCTTCCTATGCATGATGGGCTCCAAGTCTTTACTCTAATGCCCTACGTGATCCTTGCCCCTGACAGCATCTCCTAACTCCTCTCCCACTCTTCACCCTCTTGCTCATTCTGCTGCAGCCACACTGGCCTCTCTCCTGTGTCTCAGATACTCCACTTAGGCTCTTACCTCAGGGCCTTTCCACTGGCTATTCTACCTAGATTCTCTTGTGTTCTATATCTGCGTGGCTTACTCCCTCTTTTCCTCTAGATCTCTCTGATCAAATGTTACCTTAGCTGACAGGCCTTCCCTGAACCCTTTCATGTAACAGTAACTCCATCCCCTCCTCAGGGTCCCCATTGACTTTTCCCAGCTTACCTTTTTCCCATAGCACTGGTCAGCTATACCGTGCTGTATGTTTAGTTGTGATTTGTTGTATATTTCTCCCACCATAATGTGTTGTGTGAGGGCATGGATTTTGCCTGTTTTGCTCACAGATGCATTCCCAGCACCTAGAAGAGTGGCTGGTGAGTAGTGGGTACTCGATAAATAATTAATGAATCATGGATAAAAGATACCGTATGGACACATAGAAATATTCTACAAGTATATACTGACCCTTTCTCTGGTTAACTTTGGTATTTTGTTTTCTGCTTTTAGTTAACGGTTTTTCAGTTTTTTTCTTCAAGGGAAGTTTTTAAAAAGTTTTTAAACCGAGTGTTACTCTCTAGCTAAACCTTTCTCTTGCTTCGTAACAAACAGATATCATATCATACAGTCAAATCTTTGTTGAGACTCATTTCTTAATTTAGCTTAGAATTAAGATTTTCATAATAAGAGAGTAAGCCTTCAAAGAGATAAGCCATGCATCATCAAGGTCTTTCTCAGAGTTGTTTTTTGAAGAAGAAGATTAGCCCTGAGCTGACTACTGCCAATCCTCCCCTTTTTGCTGAGGAAGACTGGCCCCAAGCTAACATCCATGCCCATCTCCCTCTACTTTATACATGGGACACCTACCACAGCATGACTTTTGCTAAGCGGTGCCATGTCCGCAACCGGGATCCGAACCGGCTAACTCCGGGCCGATGAGAAGCGGAACGTGCGCACTTAACCGCTGCGCCACCGGGCCGGCCCCAGAGTCTTTGAAATTAAATTTTTTGATCAAGTTCAAGGTTTTCTTTTTTCTTTTTTTTTTTTCGCTCTTTCAATAACTCTTTATTGAATTTGAGGCACTAATATTTTAATAAATATAAAAGAGAAAGGCCTTGCCCATAAGACATTTACAGCCCAGTTGAAAGAGACAGTATAGAATTATATAATTTCATTGTAATGTTTAATTACTCTGATCATTCTTCACAGGATGAAATGGGAACAAGTGGAGGGTAGTTCACCTACTTCTGGGATTCAGAGAAGGCTTCTTAGAGGAGAGATTGCCTGAGCTGCATTTTGAAGGATAAGAAGAGTTTAGCCAAGCAAAGGGGAGGACCTGCAGAGGGAACATGAGCAAATGTAGCATTCCACGGAGGTGTGAAAAGCATTGCATGGTCAGGAAGTCACCAACAATTTGAAATGATTAAAGCATGAAGTACATGCTGGGGATGACTGGAGTTGAAAAGAAAAGGAGAGGTGGGGGCTCAGGCATGGCGAATGCGTTATTTAGGAGCTTGGATTTAATCCTCGGTGGGGTATCGATGAAGGGTCTCTAAGCTGGGAAGTGAACATCAGGCTTAGAAGGAATATTGTCGTACCTTAAACTTTCTGGTAACTTTGAAACTTTTACCCCGTAACTTGTTCTTCAAACAAAATCTTACGTATTAGCCTAATATCAAAATCAGATCAAAGCAGATCTGCCCAGTTGAATTTGGGGTGGAAAACAGAAGTTCCTAGCTTGGCCTCCCCCTCACTCTTCTCCTACCCCCTTTTGTCACCTCCCGAGACACCTTCGTAGAAGCCCCACGGCTTTTCAGAGCACACATTTAAAAAATAACCCTTTCAGTTTATAGACTAGAAAACCGTGACTCAGAAAGTTAGAGTATCTCAGTGAAGTAGTAGCAGAGCCCAGAATAGGGCTAGGTCTCTTGATTCCCAAGTTGGTGCTTTTTTCAGTATAACATACTATCATTGGAAAAAATTTGTTCTTTCATACAACAGAAATTCCTCACTCCTATTATGCAGTTGCAATATATGAGATAAAGAAAAAAATTGTCCAAATGAGAGTCAATTTTCTACATTTAATACATGCTTATTAATCTTTATGCAGGATTATTTTTTTTTTAACGTATTAGATTCTTTTAGAATTGGATCCTAGTTCATAGTTCCTTTTGCCTTGTCATGCTGAGAGGGTACCAGATTATCGCTCAACTTGGATTTTTCAGAATTAAATACAGGGAATTTTCTGTTCAGGCCTCTTGTTAATGGAGCCCCTTCCCATTAAGTCTTGCTAGTGCCTGGGTTTACTGACCTTGTCTAAATAGTATGTCATGGCTGAAGCCTGTTATAATGGCAAAAGCAGTGGAATAAGAGTCAGGAGACCTGATTCTACTCCCAGTCCAGCCATTAGCTGGCTGAATAACATTTGGAAAAGTCACTCAAGCTCAACTGTACAATGAGAAGGCTGAACTAAATTACCTCAAAGGCCCATTCCAGCTCCTACAGTCTGCGATTCTAATTACAGCATATGTTGTGTTTTATCTTTGAGAGTGCTGACATTTTATAGGCTGCCATAAGCTCTCATTTTTGGTGGTCCTAATGACTCAGGATAGTCGGGTACATGAAGCAGTTGATTGTGACTATCACAAAAGAGAAGTGGGCGTTTACTCATCAGGGCAAAGGATATATGCTATTGAAATGTGTTAATTTATTTGCAGCCATATTCCCAATCTGGGTATTGAAGGACTTCTCTGAAATTCTGCAAGTACATTCCCCATGACCTTATCAGTGGCCAGCTCAGATTTGGACAGCCTTCTTAGCAGATAGGATGGTATTGATGAAGAGCTCTGCTTATCTCAGTGAAAATCATAGTATATAAATTTGAAGGACTCTCAGAATTATAGAAGTCCTTCAGAGTCCTTTTCTGAAGTCCCCATTCTGTGTTTGATTCCCCAATCTCATTTTTCTGCAGAAGCCCTTCCTCAATGTGCTGTTTAAAGTCCTTCACATTAAGCCCTATTACTTTAAGAGTAAGTGTGATATAACAAACAATGACATTATTATATTGTAAGGACAAGAAATAGGGGGTGAGTTATAAAGCAGAACATTTTTATTTACACAGCAGTGTTTTAATAACCAGTAAAATTTTGGAAGAGAACTAGAAAAATAGTTAAAAGATAAATGGACTTATGTTTCAATGTTATGATTTTTCACATACACTAAAGTTCATTTTTACTTTTTTTTAAATCCTTGAATTTCGGACAGGACCCTGGGAGAGTTGTTGGCATCCTTTGGTCAACACATTTGTCAGGGTATTTTCTTTTTTCAATGTCCTTCTATGGTTCTATTAAGCAATAACCTCATTAGCAACACATTCTGAGTGGTATAGTATGATAGCTTTACTACAAAGGGGTTCTGTATTTCAGTTGCCAGGATATAACACTCTTATGACAGGGGAGAAAAAGAAAACTTGCTGTGAAGGGGAAGCTTAGACATTATTTACTCTAAATATTGGAGCTTTCCATTTGAAAGTTTACAGAGGCTGAAGAATTGTTGAATTTGGAGATTTCGAAATAAAAATCTCCAGCGAACTCTAAAAATGTTTCCACCTTGAAAACAAGTCCTATTCCCTCCTGTGAGCATTTGCCTTACATAGCTTTGGATTAGCCTATAAGTTATTTTCATCACAAATACCTTTCACTAAGAGACACAGTATCACCCTCTTCTGCAGTGAAGCAAATAAAACATTCTGGTTCAGGCCAGGCAGTTTGAGAACAGACTGTCAGTTGTGTTGAGTTAGGTGGATTTTTTTACCTCTTTATATCAAGTCTATTTTTTAGGCTACATCAGGTTAGAGCATGTGGACTCTGAAAAGCCCAATCCAAATTAACCCTGGCAATATTCCACAAGTGCTGGGAACTGGCAAATTTAAATCATTTTCAACTCCAAATTCTTTTTTTCTTTTACCTCTGGCTTTATGTCATCATATATGAGTTAAAACTATGGAAAAATATGTTATTACTGATTTAACCTCTTTTGGGGCCTTTGAGTTGGTCTACATAGGCAGAATGTATTACAACCAATGTCATTGTTCAGAGAAGGGTTATATATGGCAAAGAAATTATTACATCTCAGACAACCATAGCAACAGGCTCTGTTGACACAGTTAAAAAGAATTCTTTACTTTCTCTAGTCTCTGTTCATGGACTTGTCACTCTCTAGCATGACAATATGTAGGAATGTGGTGTTTTAGCCAGCTGTGGGTGAATGGGGTAAGACAGGGATGAAGACTAAGCTCGGTGAACTCAATGAGAGATTGAACCATATGAAACTGCCATATTTGTAAGTCAAAACCAATTGAATGTCAACAGTTTCATATGGTTCGACCTAATAATTATTTTGATCTGTTATCAATTAGCGGTTACCCTTCAGTTTACCTTTGTTCCCAGCATATATATTCACCTAGATTGACAAGACATTTCCAAAACAAGGAAACTCAAGAAAATCCAGAAGGTTCTCTGTGCCTCAGTTTCTTCATCTATAAAATGGGAATGAGAATGGTACCTGCCTTGTAGAGTTATTGTGAAGATTACAGTGCTTGGCACACAAGAAGCACTCAAGAAGTATATCCATTATTAGCATTGTCATCATTATCAGCATCTTACCAATTTGTTCAAAAAATGTTTATTGGCATCTGACTACATGGCAGGCTAAGTTTTGGTGCTGGAAACAAATTCTGAACAGGCTGTGTCCCCTACCCTAAGGAGCTTATAAGCAAGTATATGGACACTTATAATGTAGTGTAGTAAGTCCTACTGTAGGGTCAGCCAGTGCTGTGGACACACATAGGTGAAGCCTAACTTTGTCTTAACCATCAAGAAAGGCTTCTTGGAGGAAGTTTCATCTAAACTGAAACCTAAAGGACTAACCAAGCAAAAAGAACCAGAAAGGTGAGTCTCATCAGCGTGAGCATGAAGTATCGAGACCTGAGGAAGAGAGGGCATGATGCGTTCTGAGACTTGCAAGTACTTAAGGGTGGCAGGAGCGGGGGACAAAGAGCGTGCTCACTGCCTCCCTCCTGCTCTGCACTTGTTACCCCATAGGTCAGCAGGTTTCATCCATTGCCACTAAAGCGGAACTGTATATGATTTCTACCAATATGATCACGAGCTTACTGCCAGTTGCCAGTTCGGGTAGCTTGTGAGTTGTTTACCAAGGGATTCTAAGCTATGATGTTTGTGTCCTGTACAGAAGTGGCTATTCTACAAAGGTATTTTTATATAGCAGAGGTCCTAGGTGGGAAATAGGGACTAAAGAAATCTGACCTTTGGAATAAAAAAAGAACTTTTAAAGAAAATCTGTTCATAATGCCACATAACAATAGCAATAATAATATGATTGTACAAGTTAGATTACCTATTTATCTGAATAATCAAAGAGTACGTTTTTTAAAAATAAAGCCGGTTAACATTGAGCTAAATATGGACATTAAAAATCAACCTGACTTATCTGGATTTTTTTTCTCTAGAGCAGAGTAAACCAGTGAACGCAAAAGATTACAGCTGTCAGCTCCCTTCTAGTGAGGCTCCTTCCCGGAACAGAACATCCCTGTCCTTCAGCAAACCCATATCTGTCCTTCAGCAAACGCCTATGTGTTCAGAGGATATGTCTTTCTTTCTGCTTTTGTCCTCTTACTAAGGGAGCACTTGCGTGCCCATTATGGGGCTCTATGTTTGATAAGGATATTATAAGTGATCCTTATATTTCTATTCTGTTTTCAGAATATCTGCAAAAAAGATTAAAAAGGTAAACAGTGTAGATGGACGATAAAAATGAAAAAGATAATTTACCAATTAATATTCCATTGATAATCTGAATATTTAATAAAGGGATATTTCTTTGAATCTAAAAAGAATGCTTACCGTTCAGCCTAAATGTTTTGGGTTAGTTTATGATATAGAAAATTGATTGAATTGAAATGTATATCTTTCTCCCATATAATAACCTACCTAATTCTATATCATAAATGCTAAAGTCCCCATGATTTCTTTATTACAGATTTTATTTTCATTTATGAGTTCCATGTTAAACTGTTAAATCAATGGAATCATCACCTTAGCCTTAAATTAGCATAGCACACCATTAGGGAAAGCAATGCTGTACATTTAATTGCTGTTTTTAAAAGTTATGTCATGTTGTCATGCCCTACATTTGTGCTCATATGTTACCATGTTTAATTTACAAGGAGTTTGTTTAATTTACAACAAGCTTCTACGCTGCTTCCTGCTGTCCATTAGCTCCCTCAAAGCCCAACTATTTGGTAATAGCTGTGGCTATTGCTATGTGAATATTTGAAATATAGTGAAACTAAAGTGATATAGGATAGGAGGACACATGTTAGAGAACTGGAAAAAATAGAAAAACAGTGCAGCATGAAATGTCAAACCACATTTTAGGGCACTTTTACTATATTTCCATAAATGCATGAGGGAATTATATTGCAAATACTTGAAACTGTTTGTTTTCATTTTTGGCCTGATTTTCTAGCGTTGAAGAAACCATGTCTAATGATCTTGAGTATTCTTAAAGAGAAAGAAATTATATTTTACATAATGGTTTGCATGTGTGAGTTCCCTCTGGTAGAAGCACTATGATTAGTGTGTCGTCTCTCTGAGAAGACGCTATCTGTCTTAAAGATGCAATGGCCACATTTGACTGCCGGAGCTGAGTGCAGAACATTGATTTTGTTAAAAAGATAAACACCATCTCTTTTCACTTATTCATTCCCTCTCCTTCCTGCTTCTTTGGCTCGAGCAGAAGAAGCACAGGACAGCTGAGTACAAACAGTTTTCTTCCTTCCTCATTCAGCAAACCATGGAGAAAGATCTTGGCTTCTTGACATTAATAACTTTGCTTCAACTCTACTTGGAACTATTTGGGCAGCTTTTCAAAAATGAAAAAGGTACAATAAAAGAGGACTGAGCTTCCTGTTTTACTCATAAAGTAGCAGATTCAGCAAAGACTTGCTCTCCCCTAGGAATGACTGTATTCTTCCCTGGAGACCCGAGGTTGTAGAATATTATTTCCTTGCACAGTCTCCATTGAAACTATTAAGGGACAGTCAGCTTGAGGAGACATAGTGGCAGACAGCATGAAGCTTTTCAGTCTTGTTTTTAGATGAGAGTAATGGTGGTGTGAATGCTTGGCTGCCTTTTAGACAGTGAAAACTATCCCTGATCAGAGGAAAGGGGAAAAACCTAAAGGCTGTCCTTGAACCAAAATAGAAAAAAAAAGAAAAATGCAAACGCATGTATAATGGGTGTGTATAATGTATGAATGTATCTGATACCTATCTGCATTATACAAACTGCTTACAAAATCATGCATGCACTGTCTCTGTCATAGTAGCCTTTGCTGTGTGTCAACTTTTTATTCCCTGCAATATTTGAGGAACTGGAATTGACCAAGGGTCAAATACAGCACATTTCAGGTCAATACCTGTGGCTACACAGTAGGAGTAGTGGAAAGATATGAAGAAACCATTCTACAAATAAAGATGACAGTTTCATTAGGAGAGCAAATAAGAAAAACTGTGCCTTCTGATTCTGTTTTGCATTAGTTTGCATTCATTTCCGAGTACACCAGAGGCAAGATGTCTGCTACTCCTTATCTGTTGCAGCGTGGGCCATAAAGCCTGGGAAATGAAAAACTGCTGCCTCAGCAGAAGCATCTGCCAATCAAAACTGGCCAGCCCAAGATGGGGCTCAAGCCCATCAGTTCCTCCCTTCTTCACAGCAGAGACCCGGGCAAAGTTAAGTCTGCAGTGTTATATGACTCTCTCTAGAAAGTGCGACATGGTTGTGTACAATTCCATGTGATGGAAAGAGCCTAAACTTTGAAATCAGAAAACATGAGTTCCTCATTTGGCTCTGACTGTTCTTTGATAACCCAAGAACTGCAAGTCGCAGAACTGAATGGAAAGAATAAACTCTCTGGTTGTTTTTATTCTAACGTGTACCTCATCATGAACACATTTTGTGCTTCCTCCTTTTCATTTTTATCTTTTGGATAAGGAAATACTATGTTTTATCTCTGAGAATTTTCTTGAAACTTGAGCCATAGAGCTAATCCTGTTTCATAAGCTAGACCTTCAGGTATTGGAAGACAGCTATCATGTTTCCAGATTCTGTTAGAAAATCTTTAGAAGAGAAAAGAATTATTTAAAGGGTAAATAAGTTTCTTTTTATCTTTTATATGAATAATATTTTAAAATCACATTTTAGATATATTTAAAATGCTTGCATTTTTGCTGTAGTGTTTTTGGTCATGAGCAGGAGCTGGAACATAGCACAGGGAGAGGCCAACAGAAGCTCACTGGGGATCTGGGTCTACAAGAGGCATCAAGAAAAGAAAGGAGGACTCCGGCTGGGGGAGGTAGCACATGGGACGAGGAGAGGAACCTCCACAGAAGGAGACCGTTCAGTGACATTGACCCTACAAGCTGTCTCACTACAGAACCAAGTTCAGCAGAAGAGCAGGATGACTCCTAGTATCTACTATTCAGTATTAGTTTTTCCTAATTGACTGGTTGCTTCTCAAAGTAGATGGGAAAGGATCACTCTGACTGCGTGAAGAGATGTCCTATAGGCCATAAGGGAAGCAGGGAGACCAGCTAGCAGGTTATTATGAGAGTCTGTAGAGAAATGCTGGTGCGGTGTATTTTGCTTTGGGAAAGTTGATTTCAGCCGGTTCTTTTTTGCCTGTTATCACCATTCCTGCATACACTTTTATTCCCCTGTTTTGGGGCCACATCTTCTTTTTACCTTTGTAATTTGCATTATGTGCGTTTCCAAGCATTGAGCACAGTATAACTATTTGTGTGTTTAAATGACTACGTGCCATCCAAGTGATGTCTGTGTCTTGTTCATTCTTCTATCTCCAGTACACAGCCCAAGGTTAGGTATAGAATAAGCGGTCAGCATATATTTACCACATGCGTGCATTTACTGAGTACATGGGAGATGATGATGACTTTAGAGCTTCCCCTGGGTATCAGTGATTCCAAGGCCAGTATGATAAAGACCTTCAGAACATGGGCTCTGGAGCAACCACCTGGGCTCACATCATGACTCCACCACTTAGTAGATGTGTGTGACCTTGGGCAAGTTATATAGCCATCCTAATAGCACCCGCCTGATAGAGTTGTTGTAAGGATTAAATGTGTTAATACAAGTAAAGTGCTTAGAAGAGTGCCTGGCACAGAGTAAACACAGTATGTTAGCCTTCATAATTACCCTAAAGAAACAAAAGCTTATTTTTCTTTAATCTCCAGAAGAGAGAGCCATTAAGTAAAATACTTTGTACAACTGCCAGGACATTATTTAGAAATGTTGAAGATATCAATTTAAACCTTTCAATTTAGAATTGTTTGGGACCAGGTGATGGAATGGAACCTCCTAAAGATGAAGTGTGAAACTAAACTGTTGAGTAGTGAGACAAATGCTTTAATAAGACACTTTCCTCTGCCCTCACTTGAGGTCAGAGCACAAAGACAAATATGTAAGAAGTGGGGTTCATTTTATGCAAATTAACCACCAGTTTTCTGGGAGAACAAGACTATTTGTGTGCTGATAGTCTTTTTGTTTAATAAAACGCTAAAAGATAAAAGACAATAGAGAATTTACCATAGCTGTTCTTCCAAAAAAATAATCTGTTCTCTACATTAGATGAATGAGTAAGTATAGCATAAACTTTTTTAATGTTTTCATTCTCTTCTAATGTTCATGAATGCTGTTTCTTGGAAGAGGGGTAGGAAAAGGAAGCAGAGGCATGGGAAAAGAGGGGGTTTCTTCTCCATTCAGTTTTTCAAAAGATTAAATCCTTCAATAACCTTACAATCAGAAGAAGTTAAGTAAAAAAGTAAAATTGCAGCCTTGCTGAAATTTGACCTCTAAAGCCATTTTAAGGTGGCTTTATTATAAGTTCGCAGCTCCATGGCATAGCTTTCAGTATCACTGATGAAGCTGAGCAAGGTCTGAGCACGTCACAGCCAAGCATAGTGCATGATTAGGGGAAAAATAGAAGAGTGGAATTAGTTGAAAGGTGAAAGAAAGCAAAATGGAAAAGGTAGCTATAATGGGGAGTTTGTCTAGTGTCACCAATAATTACTTTTCCTCAGGTGCTCATTTTCCTAATTCTGGCTTAAGTACCTTTAAATAGTTGATTCTGAGCCTCTTCCTTCCTCACTAGAATACAATAAAAATTAGAAGTGAAAGTCTTTTAAGTTTCCCCAGGCTAGAAAATAGAAGATATGGTATCATTACCATGAATTGGTCTTCAGATGTCTGAGGATGATGGATTTTCCATTTCCTTTGGCACCCAAGTTTATAGGAAATGCCTTTGGGGCCCCTCTTCTTTAAACAAGGAGTCAGTCTTCATCCCTTTGGCAGCTTAAGTTCCTGGAAAAGGCCTGACAAGTCAAAATGGTGTGAGTCAATTTTGAATTTTCCCATAGAAACAGTATTCAGTAGGAGTTTATATTCTTGACCAAGGGCTTGATGCCCAGCTTTTTATAGAAATAACTCCAGACACCAAGATTTCATCAACTACGTCAATTAAAGAAGGTACTCTAGTTTCATAACTTAAGACTTTTATGTATTTTTACTATAAGGTCATAGTAAACCATATGACATCTTCTTAATAATTTTTTTTCTATCACATTTTTATTTTAAGGAACTAGAAGGTAACAATATGTTTATGTTAGTATGGAAATTTAAAGGGCTGTTTGGGGAACATTTGGACAGGTTTCTTCAAGGAGATGTAGAGCTACTCTGATGACTCTTTGATAAAGAAGTCAAGCTTTTTCTCATTGCCAATTCCACTGTAGCCAACACAAGTTTTAGAGAGTGAGGATTTTGGTAGATGAGTTGAGGTTGGATTCATTTCCTCATAATTGCCTTATAAGTCTGTCTGTGCTGCCAGCCGTAACTGTGGTAGATACTAACACAAGCGTGCTCCTTCCTCTGAGTCACATCTGTGTCCCTCCAAGACTGCCTGTTTACCAGGGAAAGAGAATCTCTTGTATCCCCATGTTCTACTCATCCCAACCAGTTTGTAAAACTCTTTTTGTTCCTTAGATATTGGTGTGACTTTATTCTACTCTTGTATTTTGGTAAATTTTATGTACAAATACTTTTTAAAAAATTTAAAAACCTCATGAAAAGGTATTATTCGAAATTATTGGACCTGTTCCAACAGGAAAGCTAAAAGCTATTCCTTTCCTATGGTCTCTGCACATGGAAAAATCCTCAAGTCCATTCCATCCCATGAAACAAACTCAGTGTTCATGCACACCAGCTGTCAGTGGTCACAGACTCGGCATTAGATCTTGAGCTCCCAAAAAAGAGAAGACTTAGTCTATGGGTGAGATTCCTACCCTAGCAGATCTTGAATGTAATCTGAATCTGCATATCTAGATGAATCAGTAACTTATTATGAATCTCAGTGTGACTATGCAAGAGGTAACTGAAAACCACCGTAAGTGGTAGCTTCACAGTATCTATATGTGTTTTGTACACACACACAAATACAGATACATTTAGATAAACAGAATTTTGTAAAATCAATAACAAAATAAGCCCAGCTTCCCGAGACTCTGACTGACAAAGAGCAAAATAATTGAGAAAAGAGAGTTTGGCATTTCAGTCATAAATTACCAAAACTCATTTCTATCTGAGAATGTTTGTGTCTTGCTAGCCACAGAGAACAGCTGGAGTGAGTGGATCATTGTATTTCGATTGCTTCTGCGGCGCTGGTCCTGAGGGGCAGGCTTGATGATCTAATAGGTCCTTTCCATCCCTAATATCTGTAATTTTGGCTATTCTGTGGCAGCTTCTTATTGCTTAAAATAAGCCATCTTAATTCAAAAACATACATCTGGATTTGACCTGCCTAATATATGTCAAGAAGTGTGTGTCCCTTCAAAGTCTCACGAGGGACTCTCTGAGAGACAAGGGAAACTGAAAGGAAGCAAGAAAAAAAGAGCAGAGCTAAGTGGGGAGACTGTGAGTCAAACAGTTTTCTGTTTAAGTTTTTATTTTTCAATAATGAGATTGTCCTTTAGGCCTCTTTAAATCTTTTTTGTTTTGTTAAAATCTAATCTGAACATTAGTACATTCTTACTTTGGTAATTTTTTAAAAATTGTTGATTCTGGTAATTTTTAAAAATTGCTTTAAAAAGTTGTCCTACCATTAACGAGCATTTTGTTTCTCAGATTTTGGTCATCATCTCTGACCAATTCTTGGCCTCATATCCACTTTGCAAGTTCGTAGACTTAAATGTCTGAAGAGGAAGTGGTGTCTGTGCATTGCTCTGAATGTCAGCCAGTGGTGGTCCTCAGGCCAGGTGTGTTGGGAGCATTATTACAAATGCATAATAACTGTCTTCTCCTCAGCTAAATACATCACCAACACTATGAATTAGCTTTTATGAATGTATGAATACGCAACCTCTATAGTTATAGCTGCAGGTCATACATCTGGTTGATCTGCTGGAATAGCTCTCCTTTATTGTTCCTACACAGTGATTTTCGTTTAACATGTAAGTCTTATGAGCTGTTGTCAGTGAAGATTTTCTCCTGCACATATTTAGTTACTTCCTGAGATTATTCTTCCAGACAGGAAGAACAGAGGGCCATGTTTGTGTGTCTTATTGTCCATCAGTCTGCCTCCGTCTTCTTCCAAGACTAATTTAGCCTGAATGCTGAATTACTTTTTCTGACCCTTTCTTCAGGTCCTTGCGATTATAGGTAGCTCAAACCAGGATAAAAATTGGAATTCATTTGCAGTTCTTATCCCTACGGCTATCCTCTACAGAAGGAGCATATACGTTGCCACAAATAAGTAGGATTTTGTACATTTATTCATTCAACATTTGGTGACCACATACTGTGTTCCAGGCACCTCATTAAATTACATTAAAGTGATTCTATATATGGTAGCCACTGCTTCAGCTATAACTCAGCTTCTAATATCACATTTGAATTGGAATTAGTCACAAAGTAACAAGAAAGTCATCTCTCACTCACTTCTGCTCTCCTTCGAAGGAAGGTCAGGTGGAATGAAATAGTGGAAAGTGATGAGGATTTTTAGGCTGCTTAATTTTAAAACTACAGATGAGAAGCAGGCTCCAAGGAGTGGAATTTGCTTGCCCTTTTGTTGGGAAACATTTACATTTCTAAGGGAAACCTCTATCTGTAAAGATGCCTCCCTCTCTGTGCAAGGAAGAAGAGGGATGGCCTTATCTCTAGAAACTCTTAATGCCAAAGGCAGGAACTTAAGTTGGTTACTGTCTGGCAACCTCATGTAACTGACCACCCCCGCCCCCCCCCCCCCCAAATCCTCCTTTGCCTTTAGCTGAGGATAAAATTCAAGCGGTGACTTCTGCCGTTTACTCAATCCGGTTTGATTCTTATCTAAAATTTGTGGGACCGCCAAATGGCTGGACCCTATGGGCACTGACACCATTTTAACTTTTTTACATATTCTTTGTCTTGTAAAGAGATAACTCACATACCTATGCCTTACATTTAGCCTTACTCTCCACCCAACTTTGCAGCAGAAGCGGCAGCAGCAACATTCCGGCAGCATCTCTGCCTGCCCATGGGTCCTGTCCCCATGCCAGCAGCATCTCTGACTGCCCGTGGGCCCTGTCCCCATGCCGAAGCTCTGACTGCCCATGGGTCCTGTCGCCATGCTATTCCATGCTATTCTCTAAATAAAAGAGCACTACTGCCAGATCTTAAGAGTCTAAGAAATCTTTCTTTCGACTCCTCGGCTCACCGACCCTGCATCAGAAAGTGTGCTGGGTTGGGTGTTAGATGTCCTGGGTCCTAGTCCTGCCTCTGTTGCTGCACTCTGAGATTTAGACAAGTCATTTACCCTCCCTGCACCACAGTTTTCCCATGTAAAATGAGCATAGTAATCCCACTTGCTTTCCAGAATTATGGTGAGGCTCACATGCGATAATGCTTGCAGAAGTACCTTGTCAACCATAAACTACTGTGCAAGCATGCATATCACATGTATTGTTGTTGGGGCCAGCTGAAACTAAATGATGATGCTGAATCAAGGAGGTGTCTCAAGAGCAAGCAGTTTGGACTTCTTGGATACCATCGGTCCCTAATAGAAAAGGTTCACTTAAAGCTAGCTGATAGGAACACCCTGATTAGAAAAGGCCGGTTGCAGAGATCCACACAACAAATGTACACAGAATATAATTGTAATATTTTTCTTATCACAAGGGTTGAAAGCATTAATTAAAAGGAATTAGAAGGAATTAAAACACAGAAAAAACCTAAAAGACAAACAAGGGTTTGAGTTTTTTTTCCCTTATTAATGCTTCTCCATCCTGACTGAACATTGGAATTGATGCCTGGCCCCCACTTCCAGAAGTTAATTGGTCTTGGGGTCCCTTCTGGGCCTCAGGATATTTTAAGATTCTCAGGTGGTTCTAATGTACAGCCAGCCAGTGTTGAGAAGAATCACTATACTAGAGAGATCAAAAAAAGACCTCCACAATCTAGTTATCAAAATAGAATTTGTGGACACAGAGGTAACTTTCAACAGTAGAAGAATATATGTGTCTAACGAATGAAGACAAAATTAGTGAGACCCTTAGTTAGGCCTCCCACAATAGTCAAATGGTAGCTTAGGCTGACATCTTACAAGGTGAAAAGTAAGAGTAGAAGAAAAGACGGAGGGAGTTACACAGATCTTCCCATAATTGTTAAAGTTTCCATTGGAAAATGAGTTTCCAACCAGTAATATGATAGCTATAGAGTGAGTCAAGTGGCAGTAGGTATACATAAACATGAGTATTAAGTGTTATTTTCACAATTCTTGTCCCCTATAGTAAATATTTATGTAACGGCTAATCTGAGTTGTTATAACTAATCATGGTTGGTTCCTTTTTAACGTGCAGACACTTTGATTATGACCAGACTTGTAGTCTCAGGTCATTTACAGAAATGCCAAAAAGCAAAAAAAACTTTCCACAAGAAAGACGGTGGCATTTTATGTTTAGTAAAATAACTGTATCAGCAATTGGAAAAGTATATAGTAGTAAGCACAGTCCCAAAATAAAATGCAAGCAACAAAGTATTAGCCTTTCATTGTGGTGCTCTGGGTCCAATTCCCAGAGCATTGTCCTGATTTATGCCCACGGGTTCAATCTGATCCTAATGTCAGTTACCAAGAAAAAGTCACATTTATGTGTTTTCAAGTTCTGTTTTTAAACACAGAAAAAGCCAAGAAAGTCAAAGAAACTGTAATGCTAAAAACTCCATTCCTGGTGTGGAAAGTTATTCTTTACTCTTCAAAAAATATTTTCAATTGGGAAAAGACAAAAATGTTCAGGAAGGTCAGGCCTCCCATGTTCTCTCCAAAGGCCCTTCTCAGTTTCCCTGCAATACACACGTCTGTCTCTGTCTTACCTCCTTTTCCTCGCTTTTTCCCTACTAAAAGCTCTCTTTGTTTCTTTTGTTGTCTGCTCCACACCAGTTACTGAAGGGCTCTGAAGTTCCTCCCCAAGGCTTCCTGGTGTCCCTGCCACTCCTGAGCCTCTTGTCTCTGTCTCTGGTTAGCATGTTGGGATATTTAGAAGTATCAGAGATCAGTGAACCCAACCGCTTGTGTCCTGAACTAGGCTTTTGCATTAAGTTGAGAAAAAGTTCATGATTGTCAAGTCTAAAGTTATAGTGCAGAAAGGGAGCAAAGTTAGAAAGCAGAGCGATAAAGGCATTAAGGGTCAGAGAGGTTCCCAAAACCATTTTCAAAGCCTGCTCCTTCATATACCCTTATCAAAGGACAGCTCTCCTGTATTAATTTATTATTCTCCAGAATTAGATTTCAGGTGCTTCACAGAGAAATACCATTTCAAAGCTTCTTACTGATTGCTAATCACATCCAGTGATAGCTTGTGAATGGATGGCTGAGATCTACTACATTCTGAGTCCCTGGAGATGTTTTATGCCTCAGGTGTCTGTTTTCCTCCCACCTGGTACCTAGCCCAGAGCCAAGTACACTGAAGGCATTCAATAAATGTTTGCCAAATTGAATTGATTTTATAAATATATACACTTTTTGCCTTGGTTTTAACAAAATAACTCTAGCCATATAATTTTTCTATTCAACTAGACCTTTCTAATGAAAACACAGTATGCTAACATGTAGAAAACCAACAACTTGGCAACTTACTAAGTGTTGTTTTTCATTTCCTAGCACTAAGTCCAAATATTCTTCCTGCCTGTGATGTACAAATCCTGACCATCACCAGAAAGGCATAATTGTTTTTTTGTTTTGTTTTACTGAAGTATAATTTACATACAATAAAATTCACTCTTTTAAAGTATGTAGTTTGATGTATCTTGACAAATGTATATAGTCATATAACTACCATCACAATTAAGATATAGAGCATTTACATTGCTGCAAAAAATGTCTTCATGCCCCTTTATAATCAATCTTCTTCCCCCTTCCCAAGCCCTGTCAACCACTCATCTGTTCCCTGACCCTATGGTTTTGCCTTTTCTAGAATGTCGTATAAATGGAGTCATACAAATATACCCCTTTGAGTCTGACTTCTTTCATTTAGCATAATGTATTTGAAATTTATCCATGTTGTTACATGTATCAATAGTCCCTTCTTTATCTGTGGTAATAGATATTTTGGGTCTTTTCCAGTTTTGGGGAGTTATGAATAAAGTTTACATTAAAATATGTACACATTGACATATAAATCTTTATGGGGGCATATTTTCATTTCTCTTGAGTTTGTAATTTGAAGAAGTCCAATTTGTCAATTTTTTTCTTTCTATATAAGTCTGTTAGCATTGCTTATCATAAGGTCACAAAGATTGTCTCCTGTTTGTTCGTCTAGAAGTTGATTTCTAATGTTTGAGTCTGTGATTCATTTCTAGTTAATATTTGTATATGGTGTGAGGTAAGAGTGAAGGTTCTTTGTTTGTGTTTTTGCATAGGAGTGTTGTTTCAACTTCATCTGTTGAAAAGACTGTCCTTTCACCCATTGAATTGTCTTGGCACCTTTACTGAAAATAAATGCACCGCACCCTGTGAGCCCATTTTGGGGCTCTCGCATCCATTCCATTGATCTGCGTCTGTATCTGTATGCCATTACCTCACTGACTTGATTACTTTAGCTTTATACTAAGTTTTGAAATTAGGTAGTGTACATCCTCCAACTTGATTTGTTTTTAAAGCCAAAAAAGACTGTTCAGGGTCCTTTACATTTTCATTTAGAATCACCTTGTCACTTTCTACAGAAAAGCCTGGGGGATTTGGAAAGGAACGGCACTGAATCTGAAGATAAGTTTGCAGAGAATATCTTAAGAATGTTGCCTTCTTATCTATGAACACAGTATATGTCTCCATTTATTTAGATCTTCTTAAGTTTTCTCATCAACATTTGGTAGTTTTTATTCTACTGGTCTTGCAGTTTTATTCTACTGGTATTTTGTTAAAATTTTTCCTAAGGAGATCATGTTTTTTCATGCTTTTGTAATTTCTTAATTTTAGTTTCTACTTATTCATTGCTAGGATATATAAATAAAATTAATTTTTATGTTGACATCATATTCTGAAACCTTGCTAAACTCATTAATTGTACTAATTATTTTGTAGATTCTTTGTTTTTTTTTATGTAGATAGTTGTGTTGTCTGTGAATAGAGCCAGCTTAATTCAACATTTCCTGTCTGTATGCCTTATATTTCAGTTTTCCTGACTTGTTTCACTGGTATTGATGGTAAATAGGAATAACGACAGTTGGACATCTTGCTTTATTTCTGATCTTATAGAGAAAGTGTTCAGACTTTCACAACTAAGATCGATATTAGCCATGGAGTTTTCCATAGATGTCCTTTATCAGATTGGGGAGCACCATTGTTTTTAGTCCTTTTCTGTATATGTGTATATGCCTCATTGTGGAATTTCTAATGCTTTTTCATGTATATCATTAGGGTGCTAATATAATAATACAACATATAATAATTTTTGCCACCAAGAAGATCCTTTGCTAGCACACCAAAGTCCATCTGTCCTGAAATTAGACTTTTGTTTTTTTAATATTTCTAGCAATATTGAATACTTTCTTATTTGATCCACCTTGTCATCTAGGTGGCCACACTGTGCCCAGGTAACAATTCCCTTCCACATAACAAGACATTCCTTTTCAAAAGTCAGTGGACTTGAGTCTTTTTCATGGAGCAATGTGTCTTTGTTCCCACCAAAAGCAAGTGGCATCATCGAACATTTGATATGACTCATTCTGATGTGTGCATTTATTCATCATCACTACCATGGCCTCTTGCTGCTGCTGTGTGGTAATGTGAGAAATGTCCCCTCCTGTCTTACAGGAGACTGGATAAACAGGCCTGTCACCACACAGTGGTCATATTCCCCTTGTGTCAAAGCACAGACCATCAAACTGCTCTTACCTCACTGGCATTTAAAAAAAATAATTTTTCTTATCTTTATGTATCATCTAACTACTTGTGTATGTATATATATTTTTTAATTATATATATGAAAGCATGAATAGCCTTTGGATGGTTTATGGCTGGTAATGTCTCTCTCACTCTTTCCATTCATTTCCTTATATTGAAATATTCCCAAGGCAATTGGGCAGCACTGCCCAGCCTCATGATCTCATGTCCTGACAGGTTTGTTATTAAACTGATACCAGTTACCTATTTTTATAGAAGCTGCAGAACTTTCACATTTATTTCTAGACTTAAGCTACTTTAGTTAAGACTCTAGCTGTCCATGGCCTAGCATTCTCAGCAGTTCCTACAACCCCCAGTGTCTCTTGTTGAAAGAGTTCATATTCGTTGCTGTGAGTCAATGAGCTCTCTGTAAGACCTCAACATTCAAGAAGTGGCAGGTCGTACGTAATGTGTGATTTACTTTGAGATCCTCATAAAAGTAGTATTTATATGCTGCTGTATCTAAGTCGAGACTGCAAACAAGTGCCCGAAACACACAGCATCTCTTCTCACCAGATGACTTCACAGTGGTGGTGACATCAGTGTGCGATCCTCTTGGCATGTAGATGTTTGCCTGCTGTGTGACACTGGTTGCTCTAAAGGACTTTGTGAGGGAAATATATCCCTAAAATCTAACCTCTGAGGAAAGATATTTTAACTGCTCGAATTGTATTTAGAGATTAAAAAATAAAACTGAAAAATCGGTTGGGAAATGGTTTATTTATTATTTGCAGATTCGTGGTGTTAGAGAATTTACACTCAGCCCTTGCCAGTGAGTGTTAGAATAGACCTCTGAAAATCAATCAGTTTTCCCTTTTTGATTTGAAACTATGGCTCTGTCCCTCACATAGGACTGAGCAGGGCTTGTGACCATTATTCTTGAAAAGATTGTCTGTGATAGCTTTATGTGTGCATGCACGTGCACACACACAGATGTGTACACCTATACATCTAAGTAACTTTCTCCCTCTCCCTGCCCCCTGACCCAAAGCAAGACTCCTAGTAACAAGAACCATGACTGTTTCAGTGGCTCTTCAGAGCCTGCTGTGTGCCTTTCACACAGGATATACGCAAGAAAATGCTGGAAAGAAGATAGGACGTTCTCAATGTTACCATTGTCTTTCCAAGGTTCTCCTTTTCAGTGTGATTTCCAGTTGTGCGTCATACTCTGGTGTTACCATTCATCGTCCGTGTGCACTTGAGTGTCTCCATGACGCCCTCTCTTACTTCATTCAGGCCTCCCAATGTCTCCTTATCAAAGAGGCATGACCCCCCCCATCTCTCTCTGTCCCCTCACCCTGCCTTGTTTTCATAGCACGTATCAGCCCTGTCATATTGTGTATTTCTTTGTTGACTCTCACTCCACTAGAAAGTCAGATTTAATGTATTCATAACGCATCCCCAGCACTTGAACTAGTGCATGGCACATCATAAGTACTTAGTGTCTACTTGTGAATAAATGCATAAAGAAATGAAAGCCAGCAGACCACTTTCAAACCTGTGAACTTGGGTTCCCCAAGAGCTTTATAGTTAGAATAGGACAGCCCCAGACCCAAAGGCGCATTAAGCCTTGTCTGTAGAGAGGATAACTGATAAATCTCGGTATGTTTTCAACTGTGTGTAGATACTGTTGTGATTCGTAAAAGTCATTTAGACACATCATTGAAGGATTTTGATCCTTACATATTTTCTCAAGTCAGTTGCTACTAGAAGCAAAACTCTCTTCTGAGAGTTTTAAAATTTTTTTATATTTCCTCATACACAAATCTTTTTCACCATAATATGTATTTTAATATTCCCTTATACATTATAAAATGGGAATTACTGATCCTAGGGTTTAGTAGGCCAAAAATAAAGTAACTTGATCTTAGTTACTTAGCTTAGTCTTTAAGCAAAAGGACTGTGGTGTGATGGCCATTATCAAGAACTTAGCTTTTAAAATATCTCTGACTTCTTCTTAAAGGCCAATACCTGATATTCTCTTTTCTGATACTTTCACACAGTGTTTGAAATGAAAATGCCACAATCTTAAGAATATCACTTTAAGATTTTTCCCTTCTAGACTTAGCATTTAGGAAAAGCCTTACTTAAAAGTATGCTTTAGGGCCCATCTTTGTATCAAGTAACCATGGCACCCTGTACCTGCTGTAAAAGCCAAAAAAGAGAAAATTTCCTGACCGCGTGGAAGCAAAACTGATCTCATTTGACCCTCTCAGCCCAGAAAATTAGTGATCATACCATGGCAAAAGCAGCTGTTTCTACTTCCTAGACTGATTTAGGTTTCTGAGGGCTTCAACCGTGACCTTAGTTTCCGGACTACAGTCCTGCACTGCGTAACGACATTTTGGTCAACTACAGACCACATGGACAACGGTGGTCCCATAAAATTATAATGGAGCTGAAAAATTCCCATCACCTACTGATGTCGTAAACATCACAACATCATAGCACAACATATTACTCATGTGTTTGTGGTGATGCTGGTGTAAACAAATCTACCGTCAGCATATAAAATGTTGGCACATACGATTATCTACAGTACATAATACTTGATAATAAACAACTACATTACTGGTTTATGTATTTAGTATACTTTTTATTGTTATTTTATAGTGTACTCTTTCTACTTATTAAACATAAGCTTACTGTAAAACAGCATGCCGTGTTACACCAGCAGCAGCCTCGTACATTTTGTGTTCACTGCGTCTCTTGATTGCATCATTTTATGTTGTGCTTGATTTACTCTCGTGTTGTTTTGTTCATCATGGCCCCCAAGCATACAAAATCTACTGCTAATGTTGCCAGTAAGAAGCCATGTTGAGTGATTGACCTGAAAATGAAATTAAAAGTAATTTAGGACCACGAAGGTGGAAAATCAGTGATGGTTATTGCTCGCCAGTCAGGCATGTCCCATTCCACCACAGCTACAATCTTGAAGAACAAGAACAAAGTGACGGAAACTGTTAAAGGGAAGGCAACAAGACTAACAAAAATTCGAGAGGAGCCTATATCAGACATGGAGAAACTTCTAGTGACCTGGATTCAAGACTAGACACAGAAATGTATTCCCCTCAGCACAGTGACAATCACAGCCAAAACAAAAAGTTTGTTTTCAATGTTGAAAGAAAGGCTGAGGCCTGACTCTGATGTTGGATTTACTGCTGGCTGGGGGTAGTTTAAGCGACTCAAGAATTATTAGTCATTATGTGTTGTGAAAGCCCGTGGTGAGTCTGCAAGGACTGCTGTGAAGGCAACTGAATTTTTGAAAGAATTTTTGAAAACTCTAGATAAACCAATTGCGGAGGAAAATTACTTGCCAGAGCAAATATTCAATATGGATTCTGAAGCCTCTCTATTCTGGAAATGATGTCTGAAAGGACTTTCATCCAGAAGGAGGCCAAGTCAGTACCAGGTTTCAAGGCTTTTAAGGACAAGATAACAGTCTTGCTTGGGGGCAATGTTTCAGGCTACCAATTGAAACCCTTTATGATCTGGCACAGTGAGAACCCCAGGGCCTTCAAGCATATCAGTAAGCACACACTGCCAGTGTAAACCTGATTACATGTGTAAAGACCTCATTTTCTACTAAGGTCACCATCACTGCTGCTGGGAGTTAGGACTTCAACATATCTTTTCTGAGGACACAATTTACTGATAACACCATCCAATTACTGTTATATCAGGATGGTATAATAAATAAATTTTGTTAAAAAAAGAAAAAAGAAACTCAACATGGCACATTAAAGTGAGAGACAAACAATTTTACCACCATTATATCTCCATTATTAATAAATATGTTCAACATTTTTGAAAAATATAATTACAGCCTAACTCTCAAACCCTGAAGTAATGGAATACGTTTCCCTCACCTTCTCATTTATAGTAGAGCTTAGTCTTTGATATCTTCGTATCTTACCTTTCTGCACCCAGCAGGGAGCTCTCAGGTGGCCTAGTGATCTGAGACTCCAGACTGGAGATTTTAGAAACTTGTCACTCAGCCTACTCAAGGCAACAGCTCCCTCAAGTTCCCTCTGTCTTCAAATGCCAGGATCCTGCCGTTCCCTGCCACAGCCTACCCAAATGACTCGCCCATGCGCTGGGGCAAGGCCAATGATTCCCAGCTATTTTAAGGAAGAGGAATTCATTTCACATAAATATATTTTATGGATACCTGCCCCTCCCCCCATGATAGCAGTGTGCCATCCTTTATTTAAGAAAAGCTACTTTGTGTTTTGTTTTATTAATCACATGTATATTTGAAAATAATTAATATATGTTTGAGAAATAAAAATTCTCAATTTGAAATAAATTATTTTGCAAATATAAGTGTTCTTATATATTGGGGTTTTTTTACATGAGGATTATCCAAACTTGAATAATCTTTACTCATTTACCAAATATTTATTGAGCATCTAAATGTAAGGCTTTATGGGAACTATAATGGCTAAAATAGAGTTTAAAAGATAGACGTTATTAATTAATATAATGAATTATACTAACATTTACAAATAGAAATGTGTGTTATTAGAGAATTATAATCAAAGTGCTTCCAAGTTGAGAATATGCCTTTCAATGAACATATATTTGTTAAAAGTTAATATTTTCCAAGCATGTGACTTGACTAAATGTTGTTATAATTATAACTGGATTAAAAATACATATTGAATACAAACACCTCCACTGATACAGGGCTTTGTGTTTTACTAAATACTTTCATGTACATTATCATAGGCAAAACTCCTAAATCTCTCTTCTCCAAAGTTAGATTATAGCATTATGTTTTAAGGTATTACAACCTTACTTGACTTTGTTTCATTAAAAGTTGGACTCTTTAATATCACCATATAGTTATGTTTACACGAAGAATTGGAAAGAAGGCATAGAGTCTCCATATGTTCATTTCAGCCTGGGTGGTTAAATGGCTTATAACAGTCAATGCATGAAAATGGCCTAGATTGAATAAATTAGTAAAATCACAAAAGGAAACCACTGTAGGAAATAGTTTTACACATGTAATTGCTGAAATCCTCTAGTGAATGTGTCAATCTGTACTAACTAAATAAATTTGTTTATAGACATGTTCTGTATTAGCTTCCACTCTTTCACAGCCCTTTGCCAAACAAAATCCCACTAGAAGTAGGATGTTCACACCCGAGTAGGAGTTTCTTGGATAAATATTTTTACTATATGGAGACCAAAACCACTTCTACAAATTTCAGACTTTGATTGAAATACTATATTTCTTTAGCTCTTTTCCTCCCATCTTTTCTCCTGGCAGCAACTCATGCATTAGCTTACCTCCTCTCACCTCCTATGGCTGTGGTCAACAAGAGGCTGGCTGCATGCACAGGGGGCCAGTGGCCCCTGAGAGTGATGGAACAACCTACTCAATTGCTGCCACCACCACATGGACTAGACAGGCAGAGAAAGGTTCATTTGCAAAGTAGCTTTCCTTCCCCTCCCCTAAAACCTAGTTGAGATTATTCCTTGAATTAATTTCAGTGTAGAGATTATACATCCTGAGGCTGTACTTTATAGAATGCCCACTTATACTTCATTTGAGTGCTACATGAATAGAATACATAAAAGTAGAATTCATTTAGCCCTTTCTCATGGTAAGAGTTATTGAAATATAACAGCCACATTCTTTCATAAGGATGACTCTCATCTGAACTTTTGCCAACCAGTTTGGAATGAAAATCTCAACTGACTTCTTAATTCTTTAGTCTAGAATTGATGCTGACATAGGCCTTCTAAAAATCGGCTTTTTAAATTTGGCTGGGGACTAATAAATGTTTTAAAAGAGAGTATTTTTAATGGTAGTAACTTTTGTTAAAAGTGAAATGAAGAACACTTCTTCTTAATGTGCTAAACCTAAACCTTCTCACAGTTTTTAAGAGACAATATGACCAGTAAACAGTAGACTTGAACAATGATGTGATGGGGTGATCTAGGCCAGTGCAGTGTCCTAGTTACTGTGACCCAAATAGCCCACCTTTTAGGGTTAATTAGAATAATATCTAATGAAATGAGCACTGACACTGCTATATAAATAATACGTCTGACTTGGGATGGTTCCATATCCCAGGAGATTTAGTCACTTAGTATGATAGCTCTATTCAAATTAATCTTTCACACTGGGGAACACACTGGTTATTTATGATATTTTGGAGGTAAGTTTTCAAAATGGCTAAGGCAGATTTTAAATGTCTGTGGCAAATTCCATTAACACAACTCTGTTATAGAAATGTAGGTGTATAATATGTACAAGGTACAAGAGTTATGTTCGTAGTGCCTCAAGAACACCTAATTAGGTAAGGAGACACAAAGGCATGGAGGAGGCGTGCCTGTCATTGTCAGTACACAGCAGTTCAGTTTTGAGTAAATGCCAAAAGAGAATATTCCAATTTTTTAATACTTTTTTTTTTTAGAAAAGTTTTAGGTTTACAGCAAAATTGAGTGGAAGCTACAGATATTTTCTAGATACCCCTTGCTCCATACATGCATAGCTTCTCTCATTATCCACATTCCCCACCAGAAGGGAACATTTGTTACATTTGATGAACCTACAGTGACACATCATTATCACCGAAAGTCCACAGTTTACCTTAGGGTTCACTGAGTGTTGAACTTTCTAGGAGTTTAGACAGATGTGTAATGAGATGTAACTCCCACTATAGTGTCATGCAGAGTAGTTTCACTGCCCTAAAAATCCTCCGTGTTCTGCTTATTCATCCCTCCCTCACCCCATCACCTCTGAACCACTGATCTTTTACTGTCTCTGTAGTTTTGCCTTTTCCAGAATGTCATATACTTGGAATCCTACAGTGTGTAGCCTTTTCAGATTGCCTTGTTTCACTCAGTAGTATGCATTTAAGTTTCCTCTATGTCTTTTCATGGCTTAATAACTCATTTTTTTTTTAGCACTGAATAATAATCCATTATTTGAATGTACCACAGTTTATCCCTTCACCTACTGAAGGACATCTTGGTTGGTCCAATTTTTGGCAAGTAGGTATAAAGCTGCTATAGCCAAGTGCAGATTTTGTGTGGAAATAAGTTTTCAACTCCTTTAGGTAAATGCCAACTAGTGCAATTGCTAGATAATATGGTAAAAGTGTGTTTAGTTTCATGAGAGTTTCATGTCAAGTTTTTGAGCTTAAGTTTTTCATCACATTCTTTTATTATGTTTTTAATGTCCATGGGACCTGTAGTGATGTCTCCTCTTTCATTTCTGATATTAGTAATTTGAGTCCTCTTCCTTTTTTTCTTAGCCTGGCTAGAGGCTTATCAATTTTACTGATCTTTTCAAAGAACCAGCTTTTGGTTTTGTTGATTTTTTTCCCTATTTGATTTCCTGTTTTCAATTTCTTTGATTTCTGCTCTAATTTTTCTTATTTCTATTCTTCTGCTTACTTTGTATTTAATTAGCTCTTTTTTTCTAGTTTCCTAATGTGGAAGCTTAGATGAATGATTTTAGATCTTTCTTATTTTCTAGTATATGCATTCAGTGCTATAAATTTCCCTCCAAACATTACTTTTGCTGCATCCCACAAATTTTGATAGACTGTTTTCATAGTTTACTTAGTTCAAATAGTTTTTAATTTTTCTTGAGATTTCTTTGACCCATGTGTTACTTAGAAATATATTGTTTAATTTACAAGTATTTTGGAATTTTCCAGCTGTCTTTCCATTATTGCTTTCTACTTTAGTTCCATGGTGATCTGAGAGCAGACATTGTATGATTTCTATTCTTTTAAATTTGTTAGAGTGTGTTTTCTGGCCCCAAATGTGGTCTATCTTGGTGAATGTTCCATATAACCTTGAGAGGAATATGTAATGTGCTGTTGTTGGATGAAGTAGTCCATAGATAGCCATTATGTCCAGTTGATTGATAGTGTTGAGTTCCACTATGTCCTTACTGATTTTCTTCTTGCTGGATCTGTCCATTTCTGATAGAGGAGTATTGAAGTCTCCAACTATGGTGGTGGACTCATCTATTTCTCCTTGTAATTCTGACAGTTTTTGCCTTACGTATTTTGGTGCTCTGTTGTTAAACATATATCTGTTAAGAATTGTTATATCTAGGGATGGCACAGTGGTTAAGTTCGCACATTCCGTTTCGGCAGCCCGGGGTTTGCCAGTTCAGATCCCGGGTGCGGACATGGCACCGCTTGGCAAGCCATGCTGTGGGAGGCATCCCACATATAATGTATAGGAAGGTGGGCACAGATGTTAGCTCAGGGCCAGTCTTCCTCAGCAGAAGGAGGAGGATTGACAGCGGATGTTAGCTCAGGGCTAATCTTCCTCAAAAAAATAAATAAACAAATAAAAGAATTGTCATATCTTCTTGGAAAACTGACCCTTGATCATTATGTAAGGGCCCTCTTTATCCTTGATAACTTTCTTATTATAAAGTCTGCTCTTTCTAAAATTAATATAGCTATTCCTACTTTAATTTTGATTACTGTTATATTAATCATGGAATATTGTTCTCCATGTGTTTACTTTTAATCTATATGTGTCTTTATATTTAAAGTGGGTTGTTATAAATAACATGTAGTTGGGTCTTATTTTTTGATCCACTCTGATAGTCTCTGTCTTTTGATTGGTGTATTCAGACCATTGTCATTCAAAGTGATTATTGTTATATTTGGATTAATATCTATTGTATTTGTTAACTGTTTTCTATTTGTTGCCCTTGTTCTTTGTTCCCATTATTGTCCTCTACTCTTTCTCTACCTTTTGTGATGTTAATTGAGCCTTTTATATGATTCCATCTGCTATCCTTTCTTAGCGTATCAGTTATAGTCTTTTTTACTTTTTTTAGTTGGTGCCCTAGAGTTTGCAGTATACATTTATGGCTAATCAAAGTCCACATTCTAATAACACTTTACCACTTCACGGATCATGTGAGTAACTTATAAGAACAAAATAATCCTAATTCCTACCTCCTGTCCCTTGTATCATTGCTGTCATTCATTTCACTTATACGTAGTATACATAAGCATGTGTATAATCAAATACGTTGTTGCTATTATTTTGAAAAAATTGTCATCTATTAGATCAAGAATTAAGATCAATTAAGAATTATTAGATCAATTAAGTAAGTTTTTATTTTACCTTCACTTCTTTCTTCTCTAATGCTCTTCCTTTCTTTATGTAGATCCAAGCTTCTGACCTATTATAATTTTCCTTCTCTCTGAAGAACTTCTTTTAACATTTCCTCAAGACAGGGCTGCTAGAGAAAAATTCCCTCAATTTTTGTTTTTCTGAGAAAGTGATTATTTCTTCTTCACTTTCAAAGGATTATATCACAAGGTACAGAATTCTGAGTTGGTGGGTTTTTTCTCTCAACATTTTAAAACTTTCTCTCTACTCTCCTCTTGCTTACGTGGTTTCTGAGGAGAAGTCAGATGTAATTCTTATCTTTGCTCCTCTGTAGGTTAAGGTGTTTTTTCCTCTGGCATCTTTCAGATTTTATCTTTGATTTTCTGTAGTTTGAATATGATATTCCTAGGTGTATTTTGGGTTTTTATGGGTTTAGGGTTTGGGGTTTTTTTTGCATTTATCCTGTTTGGTGTTCTCTGAGCCTCCTGGAGCTCTGGTTTGGTGACTGGCATTAATTTGGCGAAATTCTCAGTCGTTATTTTTTCAAATATTTCTTCTGTTCTTTCTTCTCTTTCTGATATTCTCATTATGCATATGTTACGCTATTTGTAGCTGTCCCCACAGTTCTTAGATATTCTGTTCTGTCTTTTCCAATCATTTTACTCTTTGCTTTTCAGTTTTGGAGGTCTCTAGTGAGATCCTTAAGCTCAGGTTCTTTCTTCAGCCAAATCCAGTCTACTAATAAGCCCATCAAAGGTATTCTTCATTTCTGTTGCAGTGCTTTTATGTCTAGCATTTCTTTTTGATTTTTTCTTAGAATTTCCATCTCTTTGTTTACGTTGCCCATCTCTTCCTGCATGCTCTCTACTTTATCCATTAGAGCCCTTAGCATCTTAATCATAGTTGTTTTAAATTCTTCATCTGTTAATTCAAACATGCCTCTTGTAAGTGGGTCTGGTTCTGATGCTTGCTCTGTCTCTTCAAACTGTATTTTTCCTTTTAGTATGCCTTGTAATTTTGTCTTGCTAGCCAGACATGATGCACTAGGTAAAGGAACTGCTAAAAATAGCCCTTTATTAATGTGGTGGTAAGATGTGGGGGGAGGGGAAGCATTCTATACTGTTGTGATTAGGTCTCAGTCTTTTCGTGAGCCTGTGCCTCTGGACCGTAAACTTTATAAGGGCTTCTTAGTCCCCAACTCTCCACCCACCTCCCTGTTAGGTGGAACAGACTGGCTA
This sequence comes from Equus caballus, assembly GCF_041296265.1. Lineage (NCBI taxonomy): Eukaryota > Metazoa > Chordata > Mammalia > Perissodactyla > Equidae > Equus > Equus caballus. The sequence goes on along the minus strand of NC_091703.1, from coordinate 47,039,466 downwards.
TAATGGGCTGCAATTAGGTATTTCCCTTTTCCCTGGTCACTTAAGCTCTGATAAAACTCCAGCCGGTTAAGTAGTTTCTCCTGGGGTCAGACTTTGTTAAGAAGAACAGAATGCTTTGGGCGTATTTCAAAATGTTTTTCCCCTCCGCCTCCCCAAAGTATGAGGAGATTTTTTATGATGTTCACTGTGAGAACCTGATAGAGCTCCAAGAGGTGACACTCACACAAGTGTGGGCCCCCATCCCTCTCCCCCATTACTGAGTCCCCCTGGAGTTTTATCTCCCAGATTTGTCCATACTGAGCTTCTAGCAATTTGTCGCTTACAGTTCAGGTTTCCCTACCACACTGGTTCCTGCAGAGATTTTCTCTTATAGATTTGTGCTCCAGTAAGTTGCAATTCCCTATGTTCGCCTCTCTGTCTCTCTGATGTTAAGGGCAGTGGTTTGCCTTGTGACCTCACTTCTCTTTTAGATCTCTTTTGATTTTTCAGTTTGTTCAGCTTTTTAATTATTGTTAAGATAGAACAGCAACTTACAAGCTTGTTATATGCCAGACAGGAAACCGGAAGTCCGCTGATTATTCCAATTTAATATAAAGAGTTTATATCAGGCCCTAAAGTAGTGATTCAAAAGAATTGGTTGAATAGTTATATAACATGAGCATTTCTTACCTGAATTTTGGTAAACCCTTCAGTGGTAGCTAGTGTGGGTTGGTATCTTAGATTTAATATTTAATGTGACAAACATAGCCTATATCTGGCATTTGCACTCTGTGTTGTTGAATAAAAAATAAACGGCAGTAGGTTCGTGCAGAAAGATACCTTCTCAGGTGGCTACCATATGTGACTGATATTATTATCTTCTGTGTCCTGCTTGTTCTGTGTCATAATTTTTAGTATATATTGTCTTCAAAGAATTCTTAAAAACCTTAATTATAATTTATTTACTATCCTAAATTGGTGGCTTGACCTTTGGTAAACAGCTGTTGCTATCCATGTTCTTATTTCTTGTGTTGTGTTTTTTGATGTAGCAAAGGCCATTGAGTCAGTATTTTCTTTTTCTTTTTATCTTGTATCATTGTTGAAGACTGAAAATACGATTGAGTTACATTGCCACACAACCAAGATTTTAAAAGAAAATTATTTTATGTTTACTGTAAACTCACTATTCTAATTTTCAATAACAGAATATTTGAACTTAAGATGCTTAGATTCAACAAAACAATTTAACGGTGTTGTTTTAGATGACTTGGATTCTCTTCTTCTGGCAAACAAGACAGTTGGCTTTATTGATGTAAAAGTTTTTACTTCTGGCACGTAACAGTGAGGAGAAGCTCAGAAATGCTCCCAGTGGGGACTGAGAACTAATACCAAAGTAACCATTTGCTTTGCAGCATTGCTTGTGGTTGAGTTATTAAAGCACTAATTTGTTTTTCTTAATAATGACTGCTGATGGTTATCTTGTGAAGTGATGAGTATGTGGTCTAAGCCTAATTTTTAGGAGCTGAGACTCCAGCCCCTGCTCTCATGGTGAACACAGGTTAGCCTTTCTCATTGTTGTCCAGAGAAAACTAAGTGCTTTCTAGTCCAATGCACCCATTCACTGATGATTGTTGATTGAATCCCTACTTATTTGCCATGCTTTGGGTTGTGCCCTGGACCTGCAGAGATAAGTAAATTATCAAGTTACCTGCCTTCTGGAGACTGTGGGTCAAGGCAGAGAAATGAGAATTAACTCTTATTAGACCTGAGCCCCGCAAGATGGATATTTCACTTACTAACACTTGCCAATTTGGCACTGTTTACGGATATATGAGTTTGCAGCTTAGAATAGTTTTAGACATGTGTGTTTTGATTATTTATAGTATAAGGTGGCTGAAGAAAAGCTTAGTAGTATTGGTGTTAAATTGTTATTAATCATAGGTGTATTTAGGTGCATATATCATAGAAAGAATAATTTATACATAAAAATGGTACACTTTTAGTCTTATACAAAATTGCCAAAAATAACATTCACAAAAAATCTTTTTTTCGAAGGTACAATGTTATTTGTATCAACCACTTAATTATTTTGCTCAACAGCAAAAGAAATAATACATCTCTCATATAATTTGATTGAGATGACTTGGACAATTAGAAATGGTAAATTTTTTTTCTTTTTTTTTTTTTTTGGAGGAAGATTAGCCCTGAGCTAACATCCACTGCCAATCCTCCTCTTCTTGCTGAGAAAGACTGGCCCTGACCTAACATCCATGCTCATCTTCCTCTACTTTATATGTGGGATGCCTACCACAGCATGGCATGCCAAGCAGTGCCATGTCCACACCCGGGATCCGAACTGGCAAACCCCCGGCCGCCAAAGTGGAACATGCGAACTTAACCGCTATGCCACTGGCCCAGCCCCAGAAATGGTAATTTTTAATAACTAAATTTTAATTTAGAGATTTTTGTATTCAGAATGCCAAAGTAACCTGGCAATAAAAAGAATACGACACAGATTTAGAGAAAAACATTCATAAAATGTCAACTTCCGCAAGATTTATAGACTCCCAGTTACTTGGAATAGAATGAGAGTTAATGGTATGTCTTTTTTCCCATTCTGCCAGCCAGAGAAGACCTCTTATTTAAAGGGCAGGGCTCCCTCCACTGTTCTTAAATCAGGGCTCTGCTGTCTGACAAACTGCCCTCCATGATCTTCACAGGATATTTTTAACATTGGGAAGTATACAAAAAAGGAAAATGTTTAATGAAGAGCTCTGCATATTACGGTCCTGTACATCATATGGTTCAATTTAGATTCTCTGAAATATCAGAGTTGGAATGAAATTATCAAAAGGGGGAAAGTCACATGGCATTGGTACAAACAAGATGTGCCTATTTGTATTTATGTTTGCTAATGAAATTCAGCCATGATTCCCACTTTGATTTTAAGAGTCTTAGACCACCATTCAGTTTTATTCGTTGTAATTAAATCTCTTGCCCACACGCAGACACAAGGGCAACAAGAAAAGAGGCCATATTTTATCTTTTAAAAAGCTATTACATAGCTTTGATATGAAGCTCCAGAGCTTCAAAGATTTGTAGTATTAAAGCAAAACAATATGTCTCTCAGGGCACAGTCACCTCCTTAGGCAAATACATGAGCTGGGAGAGGGCTTGAACTCTGAACCCAGCGACCCCACAGAGGACAGGGCTGAATGTGGGCATATGGGAGCAGCAGAATTTGAGACAGCATGGTGTAGTCTCCACTGCTGCTGCCGAAAGAGTGGTAGCGAAAGGCCAGATCACTGTGAACCTTAGGAGTGAGGTAGGGAGAGAGGAGGGCTAATTTAGCTGTCTTGTGAAACCCATTTATATGTGAAGATGTACCTGCCTTCCCAACCCCAGCTCAACTGAGTATTCCAATAAATCAAATGCTTGGGTTAACCTAATCAGTAAGGACTGGTGAAAGCCTGTTGCTTTCAGTTTACTCCACTCCACCACCTCCCTACGTTTTCCTCCCCAAAGCCAAGCCAGTGACTGTGGACGTCTGCCCCCTGTGCCCTCTTGCTCCCTGTGGAGTGGAGAGAAGCATTTGGGAAACCACCAGGGCGGCTCCTGAAGCCCACAAATCATCCAAAGTGCAGAGTCTACCCTACACTTAGTTAATTGGGAGTTAACAGTAGTTTGGGAGAGGGTGAATGTATGCTCCAAATCTTTTTATTGTCCTCTTTCTACTGGATTTAACCCAAATTGGCCAACTCCAAACAGATGCAAGTAGGCCACATTATTTGCTTAGCCCTAAATCAGACACTGAGCACAGCCTTAGTAAGACTTCAGTGGGAACGTATGGTGTGTCATACCCTTGAAGCTCCTAAAGATTCGTGCTTTTGCCACAGAACCTTTCAGCCAGGTTTATCCTAATTATTTTGATACTTCATCCATTTATCAAAATTATTATTTTGGGCACTCAGGAAAATTAGGTAATTCTCCAAGGAAGAAGCTAATCGTATAGCAGAAGAGCCAGCAGCAGAACTGAAAGCTCGTAGTGGCCTGCCTTGTTCTGACTGTCAGCTGTGCTGTTGTGGACATTGCTAAACCCCGCTTTCCCCCAGTCCCTTCACTTTTGTTCTGCTCCCAAGGGCTCTTAATCCGGAGAAACAATTTCTTTCCCTGTTCCCCATTAAGGTCAGAGAATCTAAACACGTAGCCTTGGGCAGAATGAGAACCATCCATAAAGAGCCCTAGACTGAGTCAGGAGTCCTGGACTCTCCCCGCGTGACCATGGGTGGGTCACTCTCTCTGGGCATTAGTTTTTTTCATCTATTAAGTCATGAATTGGACTAGAGGAGTTCACAAAGACACTTTCCACTTCCAAAATTCTGTTGTTCCTTGATTCTAGATGGAAGCAAAGATTTTGTCCAGCTTGCTTTGTAGGCTTAGTTTCCAGGTTCCTCTTTCACTATGGAGTTAAATGTGGTGTAGCAGTCTGAAGGACTGTGCTCCTTAACCGTGGCATCCCTACATCTGGGAAGGAAAACCAGTGACCAGTCTACAGATGGCCTGCCAGTGAGAAATGTGGTATAGGTAACCCGTCTGCTCTCTGGGTAAAAGACGGTCTGAAAACCTTGATTTCTGTTTCTTGTGTGTTAAATTAAATGCCGATATTAGGATTTCCTTTATGAAAATTTGTTTACAGTATAATCATGGTAGATTCTGAAGGGGTTCCATTTATTGATCAAACCGTTTTTAGGTCCTGTTGATGGTATACACGTCCCCTGTACCAGCATTCTAGGCCCTCATTATGGATGCAAGTCACCGGCATTGCTTTTAAAATATTCCAAAACCTAAATTCCACTCAGACTAATTGACTTTGAAGAAGCGGAGCCAGAGTATCTGTTCTGTTATTTTTTAAAGCTCCTCAAATCACGCACAGCGTTTTTACTACATACGATTTTTAAAATTAGGCTAGAAAATAAGCGCTAGTTGAGAATGCCTCCAAGCTGAAGACGGTTTCGATTCGAGTCCTGTCCCTGCACTCTGTGAAGGATCGTGCAGCCTCATCTAGTTTACATTTGAAGTGAAATTTTAATTTACCTTTTAAGTGATGTTTAGCAAGAACTGAGCTTGTTAGGACAAGCAGAATATGTATGTCTGTAGTAATCTGGGTGGAATAAATTACGCCGGATTTCAGAGTTTTTTGTTTTCTTTTGTTTAATGTAAGACAGTGTGGATATTGAAAAGAATACAGGCCCTGGGTATTGAGTCCTAAATCAACTGCTTGCTAGACGTGTCACTTTAAATAGGAGAGTAAGACGACCTTTCTCACTAGTTGTGGTAAGGCTGAATTGGACATGGACTTGAAAGTACTTCATAAACCATAAAACTGTGTAGCATTTTTTAATCTTTGCCCCACTCTGCTTTAAGAAATATATACATCTCATGCCCTTCTAAATGTTATTTGAATTTAAATGTTATGAGTAAAAAGGAGAAAGCAAAGAAAAAGGCTGCCTTGTACTCTCCCTCCTTCCCACCGGTGAGAACGACCTCTCAGTGCATTTTCCTCGTGGTATTTCAGCCGTTAGCGTTAAATGGGAAGCTTCGTGACTGAAGGGACTGTGATGCAAGCACATAGCGGTTCACACCGTTAGAACTCAGTACAGATTTGCTAAAATAAAATGATGCAGACAATAGAACCAAGATCTCCTGTCTTAGGCCTTGGAGAAATGAAGCATTTGTGAATTTGGGACCTGCTACAGTGAAATTCTTTTTCTTCCCTAACTGGAGATTGAGTTCAGTCACCAATGGTGAATGATTTAATTAATAATGTCTATGTAGTGAAATCTCCATAAAACCCCAAAGGATGGAGTTCAGAGAGTGTCCAGGTTGGTGAACATGTGGAGATTCTGGTGAGAGGCGTGCTCAGAGAGAGAGCATGGGAGCCCTGTGCCCTTTCCCAGTACCTTGCCCTGTGCTTCTCTTCCATCTGGCTGTTCATATCCTGTTAATAAACCAGTAATCTGTTAAGTAAAATGCTTCTCCGAGTTCTGCTTTGGTATTGGGGCAATGCTGGCCTCAAAATGAGTTTGGAAGTGTTCTCTCCTCTTCAGTTTTTTGGAAGAGTTTAAGAATTGGTATTAATTCTTCTTTAAATGTTTGATGGAATTCACCAGTGAAGCCATCTTTTATTTGTTGGAAGGTTTTTTGTTTGTTTGTTTTTGGGACGAAGATTGTCGCTGAGCTAACTGCTGTGCCAGCCTTCCTCTATTTTATGTGGGATGCTGCCGCAGCATGGTTTGGTGAGCGGTGCTAGGTTGGCGCCCAGGATCCAAACGTGTGAACCCTGTGCTGCTGAAGCAGAGCTCATGAACTTAACCACTATGCCACCAGGCCAGCCCCGGCTGGAAGATTTTTGATCACTGATTCAATCTCCTTGCTCATTATTGGTCTGTTCAGATTCTCTATTACTTCATGATTTAGTCTTGGTAAGTTATATGTTTCTAGGAATTTATCCATGTCTTCTGAGTAATCTAATTTGTTGGCATGTAATTGTTCATAGTAGTCTCTTAGGATCCTTCGTATTTCTGTGGTATCCATTGTAAGGTCTCTTCTTTCATCTATAATTTTATTTATTTAAATCATCTCTCTTTTTTTCTAAGTCTAGCTAAAGGTTTGTCAATTTTGTTTATCTTTTCAGAAAACCAACTCAGTTTCATTGACCTTTTCTATCGTCTTTCTAGTCTCAATTTCATTTATTTCTGCTCTAATTTTTATTATTTCCTTGCTTCTGCTAACTTTGGGCTTTGTTTGTTCTTTTTTTTCTAGTTCCTTGAGGTGTAAGCTTAGGTTCTTTATTTGAAATCTTTCTTTTTTCTTAATGTAAGCATTTATCCCTATAAACTTCCCTCTTAGAACTGCTTTTGCTGCATCCCATAAGTTTTGGTATGTTGTGTTTCCTTTTTTGTTTGTCTCAAGGCATCTTTTTATACCCCTTTTGATTTTTCTTTGACCCACTGGTTCATAATTATGTTTAATTTTTACGTACTTGTGAATTTTCCAGCTTTCCTCCCATTATTGATTTCTAGTTTCATACCATTATGTTCAGAAAAAATACTTGATGAGATTTTTTTTTTTTTTAAGATTTTATTTTTTCCTTTTTCTCCTCAAAGCCCCCCGGTACATAGTTGTGTATTCTTCGTTGTGGGTTCTTCTAGTTGTGGCATGTGGGACGCTGCCTCAGCGTGGTCTGACGAGCAGTGCCATGTCCGCGCCCAGGATTCGAACCAGCGAAACACTGGGCCACCTGCAGCGGAGCGCGCGAACTTAACCACTCGGCCACGGGGCCAGCCCCCTTGATAAGATTTTAATCTTCTTAAATTTGTTAAGCCTTGTTTTGTGACCTAACGTATGATCTGTCCTGGAGAACATTCTGTGTGCACTTGAGAAGAATGTGTATTCTGCTGCTCTTGGATGGAATGTTCTGTACATGTCTCTTAGGTCCTTTTGGTCTAAAGTGTTGGTCAAGTCCGTTATGTCCTTATTGATAATTTTGTCTGGATGACCTATCCATTGTTGAAAGTGGAGTATTGAAGTCCCCTATTATTGTACTGATGTCTAGTTTTGCCTTCAGATCTGTTAATAATTGTTTAATATAATTAGGTGCTCCAATATTGGGTGCATATATACTTACAATTGTTATAGCCTCTTGATGAATTGACCCTTCAATCATTATACAATGACCTTCTTTATCTCTTGTTACAGCTTTTGACTTAAAGTCTATTTTTTCTGAAATAATTATAACTACCTCTTTCCCCTTTGGTTTTCCATTTGCATGGAATATCTTTTTTCATCCCATCTCTTTCAGCCTCTGAGTTTCTTTCAAGCTTAAGTGAATCTCTTGTAGGTAGCATATTGTTAGGTCTTGTCTTTTTTTTTTCCCCCATTGAGGCACTCTGTGTCTTTTAATTGGAAAATTTAAACTACTTACATTGAGAGTAATTATTGATAGATACAGACTTATTATTGCCATTTTGTTAACATATTTTCTGATTGTTCCTTTCTTCCTTTCTTGCTGTCTTTCTTTGAGAATTGCTGATTTCTTTGTAGTGTTATGTGTTGATTCTTTTCTTTTTATCATTTGTGTATCTATTATAGGTTTTTGCCTTGTGATTACCATTAGGCTTTTATGATACATCTTATAACAATCCATTTTAAACTGATAACAACATCAATTGCATAAAAAAGTTCTACACGTTTACTTGTCCCCCCACACACTTTATGTTGTTGTCACAGTTTTCATCTTTTTGTATGGTGTATCCATTAACAAAACGTTGTAGCCATAGTTATTTTTAATACTTTTGTCTTTCAACCCATATGCTAGAGTACAAAATGATTTACATACTACTATTGCAGTATTAGAGTATTTTGAATTTGTTTATATATTTACCTTTATCAGAGAATTTTATACTTTTATATGTTTTCATGTTACTAATTAATTAGTATCCTTTTATTTCATCTTGAAGAACTCCCTTTATCATTTCTTCTAAGGTAGTTCAAGTAGTGATAAATTCCCTCAGGTTTTGTTTGTCTGGGAAAGTCTTTCTCTCTACCCAGTATCTCTACTACTTTCCTGGGTAAAATATTCGTGATTGGCAGTTTTTTCTTTGAAAACTTTTGAATATATCATCCCACTCTCTCCTAGCCTGCAAGGATTCTTCTGAGATCTCTGCCAATGGCCTTATCAGGATCCACTTTTATGTGATGACTCCTTTTAAACTCTTGTTGCTTTCAAAATTCTTTGTCTTTGATGTTTAAGAGTTTGATGATTATACAGCTCAGTGAAGATCTCTTTCAGTTGAATCTGTTTGGGGATCTTTGAGCTTCATGTATCTGGATGGCTATATCTCTCCCCAGATTTAAGAAGTTTCAAGCCATTATTTCTTTAAATAAGTTTTCTGACCTTTTCTTTCTCTTCTTCTAGGACTCCCATAAAGCAAACATTGTTTCACTGAATGGTGTCCCTGATTCACATAGGCTTCATTCACTCTTGTCATTCTTATTTCTTTTTCTCCTCTTAATAGATACTATCAAGAGATCTGTCTTCAAGTTTGCAGATTCTTTCTTCTGCTTCATTGAGCCTGTTTTGAAGCTCTCTGTTGCATTTTTCATTTGTTGTATCCTTCAGCTCCAAAATTTGTTTGTTTCTTTTTATGATTTCTGTCTCTTTGTTTAACTTCTCATTTTGTTCATGTATTGTTTTCCTGAGTTCATTGAGTTGTACGTCTGTGTTGTCCTGAATCTCATTGCACCTCCTTAAAATAATTATTTTGAGTTCTTTTTCAGGTAACTCACATATCTCCATTTCTTTGGGGTTACCTACTGGAAAACTATTGAAATCCTTTGGTGGTGTCGTGTTTCCTTGCCTTTTCTTGTTTCTAGTGGCCTTGCATTGATGTCTGTGCATTTGAGCAAGCAGTCATCTCTTCTGTCGTTTCCAGACTGACTTTGCTGGGGAAAGACTTTCACCTGAAGTTGACTGTGAGGCCTCTGGCTGGGCAGGGTGCAGCATCTCTATTCTGGGGAAAGCACAGCGGCAGAGTCTCTGTGAAGAACCTCTCCATCAGCTGAGGTTAACATTGGCAAAGACTAAGGGGGGTCTTCGGTGGCCAAGACTGCAGAGGTCCTGAAAGTGACAGTGGTATCTAGGGCTATTGGAGTCTTTGGTGGCAGAGGCTGCTGGGGTGTTCCTTTTCTGCTTTTTTTTTTTTTTTTTTTTTTTTTTTTTTTGCCTGTAGGAGGAAGTTCTAGCCAAGGGGATTGCTCTTGGCACAAGATCTGGTGCACTGGCACTCAGAGTAGCAATGAAGCCAGGTTTCTGAGATTGGGCACATGTGGAACTACCATGGCACCTGGGTCCTGGGGCACAAGTGTGCTTGCTGTGACAATAGTGCCACTGTCTGAGGTGCAGGCATGTACACATCTCCTGAGGAACTGGAGTCTCGGTCTCTGGGGCTTGCCATAGTGACTTCGGCACCAGGGTGGGGAGGTGCAACAGTGGCATGGGCCATGGGATGACAGAGTCCAACAGTGACTTGGGCCTAGGGTACCGGGTGCAGGAACAATGTGTCCTGCGGACATTGGGAGAAAGTCCTGATCTGGCTCCAGGGAGTATGGTACAGAGCATCAGCAGCTCAGCCTCACTTAACGTCAGATCTAAGCCATGACTCAGGACCCAAGGGGTGGGGCACAGAGCTGCCGCAGTGCAGCCCTAGTGATGGCAAGTCAGTGCCATGACTTAGAACCCAGGGGTGGGACAGAGAGCAGCAGCAGCACAGCCCAGTGATGGCAGGTCAAAGCCTCAGCTTAGGACCCAGGCGGCAGTCACAGAATAGCAGCAGCACAGCCCTGGTGCTAGTGGCTCAAAGCCACAACTTAGAACCCCAGAGGTAGGACACAGAGCAGCAGCAACTCTGGTCCCATATATAGCAAGTCACTGTGATATCCCCCTCCCAGAGAGTAGGGCACAGCATCAGCTGGGGCTCCCGGGGCAGGTGTTACTGCAGCGACAGCTCCAGCCCTGGTGAGGAGATGTAGCAGTAGGACTCCAGGCAGCTCTGTTAGCTGGGTTCATTGTTGGTGCAGGCTAAGGTGGCCCTCAGTAGCAAAGATTACAAATGTCCACAGCAGTGATGAGGCTTCCAGGGGTTCTCTGCTCTCCTTTTCCCATGGAGTGAAATCCCTCCAAGGGGGGCCCTCTTTGCACTGGGCTGCCCTGGACTGGGGGAGGATGCGAGGCAGGGAAAATGCTTCCTACACTTTGCATGTGGCCATGCTTGGTTTTTGAGCTCCGCAGTGTTTCTGCTGCTTCTTTGTTGTAGCTCAGAGCTTTCCCAGAGCTGTTTTTGTCTGTTTGTAGTTGTTTACTTGTTGGTTTTTGTGGAGGAGATGAGCTTTGGGACCTCCTAGCCTGCCATCCTACTGATGTCAGTCCCTACAATGAAATTTTTGTGTTACTTTATTTAAAGTTTGAGAAAGCAGAAAAAATCAGGAAAGGTAATAGTGAGAATAAAATATAAGTCTGCACTGTGGGGAGGGGTGGTTTTATCTACGGTTAAAGCTTCATTATTTAGGCTATTGACACAAACAGCACAATCATATTCAACTTGAAACTATAGGATATGTTTTGTAGCATATTTATCTTCTTTTGAGTGAGATAAATATTAATCTTTTGCTTGCAAATACTAATTTGTATTCCTTAAAATGTGCAGTTTCTGATGACCTATAAAAAAGCATAAGTAAACCAGTTTGGGATTTAAATGTATTCTCTAGCTTGTCCATTGTCCATAAGCAAATAAGAAAAAAAAAGTCATATTTTAAAAGGACACACTTAGGAGTTCATTTCCCCACCAATGCCCAGTGCAGTAGGTAGAATCTGTGTCTGCTTATTTAGGTAGACTGAGATTCTGGTAACAGGTTGTAATTTGGAGCTGAATGAATAAAAGAATGTCATAAATTGAGAGCTTGGTTGACCCTCAAAAAAAAAAAAGCCCAGGATCTACAATTGGTCCTTAAAAAAAAAACTAAATATCGTCTTTGCTGGTAACTTTGAGGGATGCTACAATATCTGAGCTTTTCAACAAATTCACACAGGAGCAACTAGTAGTTGAGAACAGAGCTTTATGAAATCCGCAATAAAGCTTAAGTGGTGTATAGCCTGTAGGAACTGGTTTGTTGGGGAAGTCTGATTGTGTTATTGATTAATCTGTACTTTTCAGTAGTTGGGGGAGGTCCTGACTGTTTCTGCTCAAGGTCGGGTTTGACTAAGAGTGTCTGTGAAGATACAGAACTAGGAATCCTTCATTGGATCTGACAGTGGAGAGAAGTGGGATACAAAGTGTTTCGTGAGAATGTGGCCTCTGGAAGGCCCTCGCACCAAGCGATGTTTAAATTTAGTTTCAGCATTCACAACACAAATAGAGAGAAATTCACAGTTCACACAAAGATGAGTTGTCTTCATCCGTCTTCCTTTAAAGTTGCTTACTCTGGAAAAGATGCCAAATTTGAGACATTCCCATAATTGCCCTACACAGACAGTATATATCCTTTGTACATCAAAAGGAAGAAGCAGCGGCTCAGGGCAGAGGACCCTAGGGGATTGATTTGCTGAAGTTGCTCTTCACTAATTACACATGCTTGCTTGTTATTTTTTTATTTTAGAATTATAAGAACTTATTCCAGAAATCTGTCAGCTCTAAACTTAAGTTTTCTCATTAAACTTGATTACTTGAGAATCTATGTTATTAAATAAATGTTTAATCTTTTAGTTGTTTGCAAACAATAGTGCTAAATCATCTGTGATCTTTGAAAAGTGACCTTTTCAGTATGAAAGAGAACCGTTTCATATTGCCCATCCTGGAAAGATTTAACTTGGTCATTTCTCAGGTGGGCTCAGCCAAGGCTCAGCCTTCTCCTGAGCCAAAACTTCTTTTTCAAGCAAGGCTCACTTCAGTCACTTACCTTAAGAGGAGTCCAGCTTTGCTCCCAGGTCCATTTATCTCCATGTAAACCATCTCTACGCTTTAAATATTATGTTATGTTAAAGGTTGTGTCTGTGGTTGTGAAATTTAAAATATCAAGGTCAAGAAGCTGAAAGTATTACTTTGGCCTAAGCCTCTCTAAGGCAGCCGTGGTGGTAGGGGCTGTTTCGAGGCCTGAGGCTCCCCCGCCTGTGGTTGTGGGAAGACACTCTCTCCATTCCTGCAGGTTATTTGTGGCTCTCTGAGGAGCTCATTTAACACTGTTCTCCAGTGTACAATCTGAGGAGGTAGAGTTGGAATTTTCTAGTCCTTGTTAGAATGTTTGCTTCAATCCAGAAGTGTCCTACGGCTCAAAAAGTTCGATGGTCAGGAACACGCTCACAGAGAGCCCTGAGGAATGAAACTTGGAATGTGCTACTGTTTTCTCATCATTGATATGCTGATCTGGAGCGAACCGCAGAGCAGCACTAGCGCCCGATGAAATTTCAGCCCGCGCTCAAAGCCTGACAACCATAGTAAATCCTGTGTAAGCAGGGGCTTTGGAGGGAAGATTTTGAAGTTAATTGAATTTTCTGATTAACAGAAAGTTATCCATAAAACCTTTTTTGTTTCACCTCATCTTGGTGGAAGTGTTTCTAACAAGCTTGGATCCTCTTTCTTTTTTTTCAGTATAATTAAAAATGTAGTTTAATCGTTTAGAATTAAATACTTCAGCACCTCCATAGCATTATCTCAATCATAAAAGCTTATTCTGTATTTACTATAATATGACTGTTGAAGGTAAATTTGTTGGACTGAAAGTGTACAGACTCCAGAACAGCCTCAGAGTTATTAGCTTAAAGGAAAAAATACCTGATATGAGATTTTTTCATCTTTTTCCATTTTTCCGAAAACAGATTGCAGAAAAATTCCATCTAATTGAGGGTTATGAATTCTCTGAATGTGACTGTTCCTAGTTGAAATAAAGAAAAATATGGTGGTGAAAAAGGGAATTTATTCCTAAGTCCTGGATTTTAGTTCCTTACTCTGAGTCTGAGACTCAGGAGAAGTCACAGAGGCCCTGTATGGCCCAGCTCTTCCAACTCTGAAGTGCAGAATATATCTCTTGGGATAGAAAGTCATGCAGTTTTACTTTCTTTTCTGGAATATATAACATTATTGCAATTAATATCCATTTTCGTTTATGGGAATATTTTATCCCATCATGAATGTCCATATATACATCTATATGTACGTGTATGTATATAAAATTATGCAAGATTCAAGTTTTCTATTATGTCTATAATGTCCAGAACTCCTTAGGGATGACCGTATTTTAGGAGGTAGGAAAGGCCTCTATTAGTGTCTGTTCCCATAGCTTTTCACTGAGACTATAAATTAGGCCTGGGAAGACTATAACAAGTCAGTAATTTATAGACTATTAATATACTTAGTTAGAAGTGATTCTTGAGCATGTCCAATAGAGAACACATGTTTATAAAGGACAGACAGATTCAACACAACGTCTTTGGCCTAACCAAGCCCAATCAATTAACAAAATGGGATGTCTTATTTTGCATATCTCCCACTCCCCCAAGACAGAATCACTAACCACTTGTTAACCACACTGACTTTTTACGAGACAGAGTGGTTGCTATAGCTTTGCCACCAGAAATGTTCAGATTAAGTACCCTGTTAGACTGTAGCCAGCAGAGTCTACATAACAGGAAGAACGCTCTGCTTGCTTTTTTGCCTCCTTTCCTGGTTTGACTTGATGTGATAATTCATTGCAGATTTCTTTCTCTTTGACAGAGTGCCTACCGCAGGAATGGGATGGCTTTTCTAGCCTGCTGACGGGACTGTGACTGCAGCAACAGGAAAGCCAATGTTATATTAAGGTGATTTCTTTTCCCTCCTTGGACAAAATAAAATACAAGTTTACCTTCTCCATATCCTTGGGAGTGGGTTGGTTTGTTGTGACTATCAACTGGCTGACTCCAGCTCTTTTCCAGCCCCCTCAACGCTTAGTCTTGTTTACTAGATGGGCCATTTAACTAATTAATGGCAGGATGTTTGGGATAGTGTGTAGGTGGACAAGAATGCAGATCACACAATTTTGAAATTTTAATTTGGAATGGATTTACTGCCCTCAGCTCACATATCTTAAAAGCAGTGTCTTTTTTTTTCAGTGTTTAGTCTATGTTTTATTTGATGTGTTTTATAATCCAGGTTTGAGACAAAGGAAACAAAATTAAAAGGACAGTCAGTTTTCCCTTGCACCATCCCACCAACTTTACTTTCCAACATCCATTGCCTGTCTCTACATGCATTTTAGAGACAAATATCCACTTTATAAACTCACACTAATCAAAGACCTAATTGACCTGATGAACTGTCTGTTCCCATCTTCTCTTCCCTTCACCCCACTTACAGGATATGTGTCATTTTCATTCGCTCTTCCCGACTTCCTGTGTATCTGCCTGTCATGTGTGTTTTCCTCACATGGATCCTCTTCCCCCATCTTCATTTCTCTCTTTTCCCTGTGCCTCCAGTCCCCAGGCCCACCCTCACGCACACACCAAACCCGTTTAGAAGCAAAGTAATCAGAATGAGTCAAAGAAGGGGAGCCGAGCGGTCTGCTTCTTCCCATCCGAACACCAGCACACGGCGCCCGGGCGTGCGGAGGGGCTTCCCTGCTGGTGGCAGCTGAGCTACCTTCTGGCATCTATGCTTTCTGAGTAAATGAGGAACTGTAACTCTTGGAAACAAACCAAAATATAGCAGATGTAATTATGCAGTTCCTGATTAAACTTAAATTGAAAAAAGGAAGTTATTTCTTTAATTCTGTAGGAGTTCTATGTAATTTTACTTTTATCACGGTTTGTACGCTCACTGAATCAGCCTTTGTAAAGAATTAATAAAAACAGAAATGAGAAGTATGAAAGATTTTCCTCTTGTGACCAAAGCATTGTGAGGCTCACTTAATCTGATTGTGCCATATTATTCACATTTGTTAACTATCATTTACCTGTTCTATGTTAGTCCTTCTGGAAAAAATCTTCATGTCAAGAACAAAAAAACGCAGATATATAATATCAAAAAATTGCCAGAAGGTTTTGATGTTCCATCTGTGCTTGTTGAAATGTATGATTAAACTTTTCTTTTTATCATCATTCTTATTTTTCTTGGCGTCCCTAATCATGGAAAATTATAAGCTTGCAGTAAACATCCTAACTTTTAAAACGACAGCATTTATTGTATTTTGTTTCGATCTGCCGGTCTTATAGATGTATAAAATTTTCAGAGGCTAATTTTTCACATCAAAATTCCTTCTCTCCCACATTATACATTTTAAAGTATGCACAAGGCAGA
Source organism: Equus caballus (assembly GCF_041296265.1). Taxonomy (NCBI): domain Eukaryota; kingdom Metazoa; phylum Chordata; class Mammalia; order Perissodactyla; family Equidae; genus Equus; species Equus caballus. The sequence continues at coordinate 47,023,603 of NC_091703.1, read as the reverse complement.
AAATATAGGGTTTGGGCTTTTTCCCTTCATTTTCTTCTACCTGATCTCCTTATAGTCCCAGAGAAGGAAGACTCAACGTACATTTCTCTCAGAAATATGACAGGTCTGTGTTTTTGTTGGTCTGGCGTATGTTTGTCTATCTTGAACAGTCTGACAGGTAATTATTTATAAAATCTGGTTTTGCCCAGTAAGTCCATATAATAACCTCTCACTTTTCATCATAAGCCAGTGAGCTGAATTTAGAATAAAACAAGGTCATTTATGTCTGTCCCAAACCAGCCTAGATGTCCCCATAATTGCTCAATATTAATATTTTTAATTCTTTTTTTTTCTTTTCTACACTTAGGTTCTTTCTCTGACTCTTTCCGCAATACTAAAATGGAAGTGAAATAAAATTTCCTTAAGCAGTGAGTATAGAAAAAGAAGAAAATTTATAGAAGGAAAGTTTCAGAAAATGTCACTTCAATAAATTGTTCTCTCAGGTTAAAATGTTATGTAGAATCATCAGATGTTAAGAGCAGAACATGGTCTTAAAGATTGTTGAAAACAACCACTCGTTTTACAGATGAAAACACTTGGCCTAGAGAGGAAAACTGACTTTCCCAAGCTCACTCAGTAGTGGCGGTGACAGACCAGAGACCAGATCCATGGTCCCTAGTTCTCAATCTAGTTAGAATTATGTAATGTAATGCAGTCTAATTATACTGCGTCATACTGGATTTGCATAAGCTATTACAAACACAGGTCAGGGTTGTATGACATGTTTATCTTACACAATTGCCTAAATTTATTTTTAAAAGGTACTAATTATGGACACATCTTAAAGCATAAGTGTTATATTAGACTCTTCTTCAAAGGGACTGTGGTATTAATTAAATAATGTGTTATACATCAATTATGCATCAATTTAAAAAAGAGGCCTGCAAGCAAGGGAGAAGGGAATTAAGGTACTTTGAGCACCTACTTTGTGTCAGGAACCTTATCTCTGGTATTTCATTTATCTTCGCAATGACTTCATGAGGTAGATGCAATAAAACAAAACAAAAACAAACACATCAGGCTCAACTCTAAATCAAATGTGAATACACAAAATAGTTTCTATTTTTGTAGCCTTGTGTTTTGGAGATCAAATTTGAAAATAAGTAAATAAAACCAGCAAATAAATAGCATCTTTTATGGGCAATTGACATTGCCTCATGGATCTGAGGGTAAAGGAAATAGAAGTATTTCTCCCTTCACCTAAATTTGGAAATGCGACTTTTCTGAACATGCCATTTTGAGGCTGTGTCATTAACCTTCCTGCCTTCACGTATTGCAGTAGTTGAGATTCAAAAATAATGTTCCAATTTTAGAACCAAGAGTTTTTATTTAAAAAGAAGCACAAATACTTTTTTAAATAGTGTATAAAATTCCTGTATCTAGGGAGAATTCTTTATTTATTACTGTTTGTTCTTTGTTTCTATAAAATCATAAACAATCCACGTTTAAAGCTTTTACCACGTAGAAGACAAATAAACACAACTGGTGATTCTTGGTCAGAAAGAAAACAAGTTTACTTGTCTAGAAATTGTAAAGTTTAATTTCATAAAAAATGTTTTATATCGTTCCCAAATCAGGTATTTCTTTTCAGTACATATAAGCCCTTGTGTAAAACTGAATCACTACAGAGAAAGGATTCCCTCGTCTGCCCTCCTGGGATTCAGATAGAACCTTCCCAGGTTGCATTTAAAATTCTGCCATCAACCATGTATACATCTCGTAAAGTATTTTACAGTTTCCTGTATGCTCTGGCTCAGCATTTCATAGTACATAAACACTTCTGCAAATAATAGAAGCGCATCGAGTTGAATATGTCATGTGGCCCCACGTAAAGCTGATTCTCCAGCAATTTATTTTCTTATTTTTATCTTCTTCTTTGAAATCCAAGATGAACTTTCTGAGCTCTCATTGTACAGTTGGAGGGGGTGGTGCGCGCAGGGGCCTCTAGCAGTTTCAGTGGAGTTGTGTTCATTAAAGCAGGGGCTTTCTGCAGAGGGCATCAAGCCAAGCTTCAACAACAAAACCATGCCTTCAGGAATTGGATGTAAATGTGATGTTAAATAAGGGCCAGATGCCTTTACAAACTCAAATATTAAAAAGTCATATCTCTTAAAGTAAGTCTCGAACGTTGTGAGTAGGATAGTGATACCATAGCACTTTAAAAAAGAAAGAAACAGAGAAAGAGACTTGCATTTGTTTTCTGGAAGAAAATATCAAATATTCAAGCTGTCGTAAGTCATGAGAATTTTGGCAATTGAAGCATATTTTAAAACAGTCAATTCCTGCAAAGTCACAAGAAAGCCACATACAATATTTCATTGTCGACAACCACTATAATTCTGTACAGAGCATTATATTCCTGTTCCTTTTTCTATTCATCGCCACCCAATATTTCCTACTCCCGTTTTTTTCAAAGGAAAATAAAAATATAGAAAAAGACATAGGAAAAATCAAGAATCAAGATGATTACTTATATAATTTTACTTATACCAGGTAACAGTTTACTTGTTATCAAAAATGATGATATATTGTATCAGCCTTTTAATAATAAGTTTGACAGAATAATTATAGCACGTCATGTGCTACCTTGCGTGCTCAGCACTTTGTGCAGGTTAGCTCACTGGACACTCACAACCCCACTATGAGATGTGCGCTCTTGTTCTCCCTGCTGCCCGCAGGCAGTGGAAATGGGCAGAGACTGAGTGCCTTGTGCAGAGGTACCAGGAAGGAGCTGGCCTTTGTACCCAGCACCTTGACCCGGAAGCTCCTGCTCTGAACCCCTGTTACGCACATGGACTGTACTAAAGATTTCTGATAACATAGTACAGGGAATTGCTGCCCTGGACCCAGAAGCACTTCTCAGTACCAAAAAACTTAATTGTAAGAAAATTTCATTTTAACTTAACATTCCTTCTCTAAGGCCAAGTATTATGTATATAATAGAATATCATTATAATATATAATAGAATATGATTATATAAAATGACGCCAAGTCCTCTGTAAGTCTTAAATCTTAAGATTAATACATATGATCAATGCACATGCTAAGAATCTCTATACAAATTATGAGAAGACCTTCCTCAAAGATCTGTGCGTACAAAGCCTCTCCTTTGTGAAGACCAGATTTCTCCAGAAGGCTCTAATTACACAGGCTGCTATTTGATGCTTTCACAAAAAGCATTATCTCATGTTATAAAATAATCCCTATCTTTTTGACGTGGTTTGCAGTGGCAGGTCCAGAAGTACATGTGGCAGTTCCTTGAAACTTTATACAAATGCCCCTTTTAGGTGTTTGCTCATTAATTATGGTATCGTCATTGTTTCTCTTATCCCAGATGTTTGTGTGTGAGCTTGGGAGGAGTGATGGACAGAGATAAAGAACAAAGTGGGAAGAAAGTTGCTGAGCACAATTTGAATTAGAAATGATGATTTTCCTCTCGCATCAGGAATTTGCAGCTTCTTTAATTCAACCCTAGGTCTGTTCTGCCTCAGGACAAGTCACTTCCTGGTTTATGTCCTTTAAGATCCCAACTAGCAGTGCACCAGCCTGTGGTACTGCCTAACTGCAGCATTTTTTTCTGAATAGCATTGATTTACCTCTTTCAACCACTTTACCTGGAGAAGTTAGTTCATTAGCCAGTTCACTGGCCACTTCTCGTCTCTCCTCCCTGACCTGTTTGTGCCAGTCAGCCAAGCGTCCCGAAGCAGCAGTAAGCACTGCAGCTGGTGGGTTAGCGTGCCACACTTCCATAGGTTTGGCCCATGAGGAGACGGTGAGCCCAGATGGGTTTAGGCAGTTTATTACTTACACAGCAGCATAAGTAAGATCAGCATAGTATCAACTTTCCACGTTCCTAATCCCCCAGGAAGATACCAAACCAGAGGGGCCAGATGACAGACGACATGAGTGGTTGGTCACTGCATCATGGAGGCACCAACTCTAAACTGTGACCAAGCAGTTCTCTAGTTTGCATCCATGCCCAGAAGGAGAGTGAGGTAGAAAGTCCCATGCCTCACTAGAACCAGGGAGACAGATGAGGAACTACCTTGTGGCCGCTCCTCCCGAGAAGGGCTATCTTGCCATGTCTCTGGGATGGCCATGGTGGAATGGGGCCTATGCAGAGACCTGCAAGGTCACCAGGGTGCCTTTCCCTACAGTACCTAGAGTGTTGTGTTTCTGTTGACAGTATGAAAGTCAGTCAGCCTCTTGCCCAGGTTTTCACAGTGGCCTCCTTCCTTAGCTCTTTCCCGTAAAGACTCCTCCTTGCTTCCTGCGCAGTACCTTCTGCTTCCTCTGAAACCTTTACTCCCCTGTTGGTCCCTGTACTTCCTATTTTGTGTCGCTACTCATCTCTCCATGTCTTTGTAACTGACACCAGATAAAGAATCTCTTGAGGACAAGTCTTGAATTTATACCTCTTTGTAATCACCACATGTACATATTAGATATTCGATAAACATTTGTTGATTGGTCGAGAGAAAAGGAATCATTCATTTAAACCTGAGCACAGAGTCCTTTTGGGGTTAAGTCTTCGTCAAATCTCTTACTGATGCTTGTTTTACTTATTTGGCTGCAAATCTCGTGAACAGTAGATGATCATAGCCTTTTTCTGAAAGACAAGTACAGTGTCTCAGAGAAACCAACTCAAAACATGCCGTGCATCCGGTTTCTTGTGGCCTGTATGAGTAGGTCGCTGTGACTGCAGTCTTGTTTGAAGGGGTTAATGACCTCAGAAAGAGAGGCAACCTCAATCACATTTGTACTACTACAGACCTAAGAACCTCAGTGTCCCGCCTGAACCTGTACAAACTTGAAAAAGAGTCATAGACCTACTCGCTATTTTTTTATGTAGTACCATCTTTGAAAATCTGCCAGTTCTCCCACTAGTTTACTGTAAAGACAACGCACCATTTTAGGATGAAATTTCCCTAAAGGTCATGGAAATAACATGTCCGCTGAACTTAAAGCAAATATGAAAATCTATTCAGACAGAAAATAATCAGGTTTTGTGAACTGGAAGCAACAGTTTATCACTCAAGAGTAGCTTGCAATTAAAATGTCTGTTTTTTTAATCTCTGTTCATTCATTCATTCGCAAAAAAATTTTTTTAGCACCTATGAAAGCCAAGCAGTCAACATGGAATCTACAATTCCCAGTGAGTCAACGGACTGTGGGGGACTGTGGAATTCTGGAAGGGGCTCAGGAGGCCACCTGGATGATATTACCTGTAGGTTAAATAAACATGTTCTGCCCAGATAGGTGCCGCCCTGTTTTAAAGATATACATATGTGTCGTTGGGACTTATAAAATAGAAATTCCTTTAATAGTGATACTAAAATCCTGGTGGCTTTTTGACATTACTTATTTTTTCATTGAAGAGGTAGCAAAAGTACCAGTTATAGAATGCATGGGTCACTGAATTTGTTTACATTGAAAAGTGATTCTCAAGCTCAAAAAAAAGATAACCTGTTCCTTTCTGTGCTTCTGCTGTAACTGTGTCGTCTCCTCAGCTCTTCTGTGGTGAGTAGATTGTGCCGGTTTGGAGCTTCTTTAACTTAGATTTAAGGGTATTTTTTTCCTTTGACATAAAGTATCACCTGAACTTGTTTCATATGTCTTATTTCGAGAAAAATTTATGATCTTTTTAACATTAGGAAGTTTTGCTTTTCCTGACATTTTATTACTTTGAGTTTTTGAAACATTTCAATCCCAGACAATAAATATTATGTGATTATTGTTTTCATATGGATAGACTATTTCCTCCTGTTTTTTCTAACCCCCTTCCCAGCTAATAATACTCAAAAATTTATTAATAGTAGACTGTGCCATTTGGCTTTTCCAGAATCACATGTAATGAAAATTGAAAGAGGGGCAGGTTTGAGAGAGGAGGGGTGGTAGTAGTTTTGTGGTTTTCTTTCCGTTGAATTTCCAATGTTTCTTGTTCAGTTGAATGAAGATTATATTTATTCTGTAAATCATTTTTATAAACTGTCATAACCAGTTATCATATTAAATGGTATCTTTTTATGTCATTATTGAAGCTAAATGGGTCTCAGCAAAGTACATGGGTGTTTGCTGAGTTCCTCATGAGTGCTCAGTGTTTATAAGCACCCACCTTTAAAAGCTGTCCTCCTGGCTCCCTCGCCTTCAAGTCCGTTCTCAAATATCGCTTTCTCAATTAAGGCCTTCTCTCACCACCCTTTAACCACTGACACACAGACCTCGGCCCTGGCTCACCATATGCCCCTTCCCTGCATTCCTTTTTTCACTCTAACACTCACATACCATTTCATAGACTTACTTATTTTGTTTATTATCTCCTCCCTCTAGAATGTAGACTGTCTGAGATTAAAGATTGTGGTCTGTTTTGTCTGCTGTGGTATCCCCAGCCCTTAGAGCAGAGCCTGACACATAGTGCACATGGGTCGGTATTCTACTCAATGAATGAACAAATGACCAGTCCTTAATTCTGCAGATCCTTGCAACACTCTGCTCATGCCATTGTACTCTGGTTCTTCTCCAGCCTTTGACTGTTCCTCTCACTCCTTCCTGGCTTGTCATCTTACTCCATGCCTCGACCGTAAGCTTCCCTTGACTTTCCAAAGTCCTCCGAACTTATTCAGCTTTGTTCCCCAATATAAATCTTTTTTTAAATGTTTTTACATTTTAGTACTTCCTAAATCACAAAATTCAACAGAATAAGAAATTTAGGTGGTTGGCCCGGTGGCATAGCAGTTCAGTTCATGTGCTCCACTTCAGCAGCCTGAGGTTTGCCAGTTCGGATCCCGGGTGCAGACCTATGCACTGCTTAACAAGCCTTGCTGTGGCAGGTATCCCACATATAAGGTAGAGGAAGATGGGTACAGATGTTAGCTCAGGGCCCATCTTCCTCAGCAAAAAGAGGAGGATTGGCAAGGGATGTTACCTCAGGGCTAGTCTTCAAAAAAAAAAAAAAGGAAAGAAATTTGGGCACCACAAGCAAGAGTTAGTTATGATATAGTTAGGTTTTCATTAATATTGTATCAAACTTTTTGATGTATCTATTTTATATATGTGACTTCATGTGAAGTACTTAAGTAGTGAAATATTCAGTTCTGTTTCAGTGACTTCTGAATTCAATTCAAAAAGTCCATTCAATTCAATGACTTCTGACAAATAAACACAGTTACATAACCACCACCACAATGAAAATACTTGAATGCCAAAAAGTTTTCTCATGTTCCTTTGTAATTGATCCCCCACCCATCCCTAACTCCTGGCAAGCACTGGTCTGATTTCTGTCTCTATAGTTTTATCTTTTCCAGAATAGCATATAAAATGGAATAATTCTATATGAATTTGGATTTTAAGTTTTTTGTGTCTGACTTCTCTCATTTAGCATAATGTTTTTGAGATTCACCCATGTTGTTGTGTGTATTAGTAGTTTCTTTTTATTGCTGAGTAATATTCCATTATGTGGATGCATCATAATTTGTTTATCAATTCTCTATTGAATGGACATTTCAATTGTTTCCAGGTTCTGGCCATTAAGAATAAAGCTGCTATGAACATGGATGGACAAAGCTCTGTGTGGACTTCTGTGTTTATTTGTATTTGGTAAACACCAAGGAGTGGGATTACTGGGTCGTAAGCAAGTGAATATTTAATTTTATAAGAAACAACTGAAGTATTTTCTGAAGTGGCTGTACCATTTGGCATTCCCACCAGAAATATGAGATTTCTAGTTGCTCCATATCTTTGCCAGTATTTGATATGATCCATTCTGTTGTTTATTTGTGCTGTTTTGTTTTAATTTTAGCCATCCTAATAGGTGGATAGTGGTATCTGACCATGGTTTTACTTTGTGTTTCTCTGGTGACTAATGATATAAAGTATTTTTCATGTGCTCATTTGTCATCTGTATCTTTTCTTTGTTGAAGTGTTTGTTCAAATCTTTTGTCTATTTCCAAAAATTGGTTGGTTGTCTTCTTAATACAATATAAGAGCTCTTTATATGTTCTAGATACAGAAATGTGTTTTTCACATATTTTCTCTGAGTCTGGGTCTTGACTTTTCTTTAAGTCAAGAAGTTGGAAGAGCTGAAATTTTTAATTTTGAAGGAGTCCAATTTTTAATCTTTTATGGCTCCTATTTTTTGTGTCTTTTCTTAGAAATCTTGATGTAACCCAAGTTCACCTCCAATGTTTCTTCTTGACATTTTAAATGTTAACTTTTACTTTTAGGTCTTTGATTCATTTTGAGTTTATTTTTGAATATAATATAAATATACACAAAAGTATATTTTTGAGGTTCCCTTTTTTTTCCCCCTGCATGTGAATGTCCGACTGTTCCAACACTAATTGTTGAGAAGACAATCCCTTCTTCGTTGGATTACCTTGACATCTTTGTCTAAAATCAATTGACCATGCATATGTGATCCTATTTTGTTCCATTGATCTGTATGTTAATCTTTATGCCAGAACCTCACTGTCTTAATTACTAAGTCATGAAATTGGGTCTTATGAATCCGTCAGCTTTTCTTTTTCAAAAATCACTTTTTTTATTCTAGGTTCTTTGCTTCTAGGTTCTTTTCTAGATTTTGCCCTGTTTCTACAAAACGCTTACCAGAATTTTGACTGGAATTGCTTTGAATCTGCAGCTCAATTTGGAGAGAATTGATACCTATCTGTATTTAGCCTTCTAATCAATGAACGTGATAGCGTTCTTTATTTACTTAGGTCTTTTCTAATTTCCCTCATTAATTTTTATAGTTTTCAGAATATACATCTAGTACATATTTTGTTAGATTTATCCATGGATACTTCACATTTGATGCTATAAGAAAGATTTAAAATTTTTTTAAATTTCCAGTTTGTTGCTAATATGTAGAAATAAAATCAATTTTTGTATATGAACCTTTTATCCTGCAACTTTGCTGATCTCGCTTATTAGCTGTAATAGCTTGTTTTTTGGTTTGCTTTGCATATTCTTTGGAATTTTTTACATAGACATTCATGTTATTTGTAAATAAAGACAGTTTTGTTTCTTTCTTTCTAATCTGTATTCTTCTCATTTCTTCTTCTTGCCTTATTTCAGTAACTAGGATCTCCAGTACACTGTTGAACAGGAGTGATGAGAACAGGCATCCTTGTCTTTTTCTCAATTTTGTGGGGAAAACATTCAGTCTTTAACCATTAAATATGATGTTAGCCACTTTGGATAAAACTTCGGCAGTTTCCTTACTTTGTTGCTGATTTTAGGGATAAAGTATTCAGTCTTTCACCGTTAAATTAGCTGTATGATGTTCTTAGATGCTCTTTATTACATTGACAGAAGTTCCTTTCTAGTAGTTGGCTTAGTTTTTATAATGAATGGATGTTGAATTTTATCAAATGGTTTTTCTGCATCCTTGGAGATGATCATATAGTTTTTCTTTTTTTGGTGGTGCATTACGTTGATTGATTTTTTGAATGTCAAACCAACTTTCCATTACTGGAATAAATGCCACTTGGTCATAATGTATTAATCTCACTATATTTTGCTGGACTTCATTTACTAATATTTTTGTTAAGTATTTTTACATCTGTATTCATGAAAATATTGATTATTGATCTGGAATTTTCTTGTAATGTCTTTTTTCTAGTTTTTAGATCAGATGATACTGGCCTTATAAAATGAGTAGGGAATTACTCTTTCCTTTTTTATTTTCTGAAAGAGTTTCTGTAGAATGAGTATTGTTTCTTTCTTTTAAGTACAGTAGAACTCACTGGTGAGGCTATCAGGGACTGGGGTTTTCTTTGTAGGAAAGTCTTTAGCTATGAGTAACCTTAGATACAAGGCTATTTGGGTTATCTGTTTCTTCTTGAGAGAACTTTGGTAGCTTACATCTTTCAAGGTATTTGTCCTTCATCTAACTTAACAAATTAATTTGCATAAAGTTTGTAAAATTTCCTTATTTTCATAGCTGTAGGATCTGTGATAATGCTTCTATTTTTAATTCCTGATTGGCAATTTGTTTCTTCTTGCTTTTTCTCTCAGTCTGAAAAGAGTTTATCAGTGTACTGATTTTTCAAAGAATCAGCCTTTGGTTTTGTTTATTTTTCTTTATTTTTCCCCTGTTTTCAGTGTCAATCTGCTTTTATCCTTATTATTTCCTTCTTTCTGCTTGCTTCGGGTTTAATTCACTCTTCTTTCTCTTTGACTTGAGATCTTTCCTTTCTGTCAGCATTTTCATGCTGTCTGCTTCCCTCTAAGCACTGCTTTAGGTATATCTGAAAACCTTTGATGTGTGTTGTATTTTCATTTTTATTCAATTCAGAATATTTTCTCATTTCCTTTCTGATTTTCTCTTTGACCCATGGCTTATTTAGAAATGTGTTGATTAGTTTCCAAATATTTGGGAATATTCTAGATATCTTCCTGTTATTAAATTTTAGTTTAATTTTATAATAGAGAACATACTTGGTATGATGACAGTTCTTTTAGGTTTGTTAAGGTTTGTTTTATGGCCCAGAATATGTGCATGTGCACTGAAATGTGTATTCTGCAGTTGTTGAGTGTAGTGTTGTATAAATGTCAATTAGGTCAAGATGGTTGATAGTGTTTTTCAGTTCTTCTATATACCTACTGATTTTCTACTTTTTAAAAATGAATTACTGAGAGAGGAGTGTTGAAGTTGTCAACTTAAATTACAGCTTTTTGTATTTCTCTTTTAAGTTTTCTTAGTTTTTGCTTGGTGTATTTTGAAGTTCTGTTCTTAGTTCCATACACACTTTGGAATTACTTGTCATCTTGATTCATTATTCCTTTAGCATTATATAATGTCCCTCTTTATCCCTGAGAATATTGCATGTTCTGAAAAGCAGACACATTATCTTCTGATGTCTGATACTGGTCTGATGTTAATAGAGCCACTTTACCTTCTTTTGATTAGTGTTTGCATGGTATATAGATTTAACATCCTTTTACTTTTAACGTATCTGTTTCTTTATATTTAGAATGTCTTTCTCATTGACAGCGTATAATTGGATCTTGGTTTTTCACCCAGTTTTACAATCTCTGCCTTTTTGTTGAGGTGTTTAGACTATTTGCTTTTAATGTAATTATTGATATTTAAATCTACATTCTCGTCCTCATTATAGCTTTTTAACATACTAATTTGTATTCCTTGGTTTTAACTTATTTTTATCTTTTAAACACTTTAACTTGTTCTTTATAATTGTTTTTAACTAATTACCTACAAAAATATGCATTTATTGCAAACAAAAACCTAGAAGACTCAGAAAAGCACAAAGAATACAGTACAATCCACAGTCCTTTAACATTAAGACTAAACATTATTGACATTTTAATACCCATACACAAAAAAAATACATTCATACTTCTTTGTAGTCTATTGTTACACTCTCCCATGCCATTTTTTTTTTACCATTGAGTATTTTATAGTACAGCTAATTCATTATTAATTATATCCTATTATTGGATATTTTGATATTCTCAAAGTTTTGCCATTACGCAATGTACATTATTTTCTGTACATATCAGATTATTTTCTTTGTCTTTTGGCTTCTGTCATTTGGTTGTCAGCTTTTTTCTTGCCCCCTGTGAAAGTAATATGTCTGCTTTTTTCTGGCTACTTTTGAGATTTTTTTCTTTTATTTTCTGGGAGTGGTAGTATGACATGCCTACATGTAGTTTTCTTTGTATTTATCTTTCTTGGAGTTTGTAGAACTTCTTGAATCTGTGGCTTGATATCTTTCATCAATTTTTTAACATTCTCAGCCACTTTTCTTCTAGGACTTTCATTATGTGTATGTCAGACTTTTCACCATGTACAGCATATCTCCTCCATTCTCTTCTGTATTTCTCATCTCCTTTTCTCTTTGCTTCAATCTGGATGTTCTCAACTGACCCATCTTTATTAATCTTCTCTTTTGCTGCATCTAAAATTCTACTAAACCCATCTATTGAATTCACAATTTCAGTTTTTTGTTTTTATTTTTCAGTTATACAGTCATCATTTGATTCTTTTTTAAAAAACAATCTAGTTCAAGTCTCTTTCTGATTCCCCCAGTGTCCGGGTTGCTTATGGATCTGTTTCTGTTGTCTGGGTTTTTTCCTCTTGGTTTTCAGTCTTTTGGTTCTGTATCCTGCTATGCCTCAGAGTATTTTATTGAATGCCAGACATTGTATATGAAAAAAACTGTAAAAGCTCAGGATCATAATTTCTTCCAGAGAGCATTTAATTTTCTGACAGGTAGCTTGAGGGGATAGTCAAATTAAGGTTATTATATTTCTGCTTTGCTCTTATTCCTAAAAGTATCCCCACTATCTTAGCTCCCAAAAGAACTCAGCCTCCCAACACCTTGATTTTAGTCCATGAGACCCTTACCAGACTTCTACCCTATAGAACTGTAAGATAATATATTTGTGGTGTTTTAACTACTAAATTTGTGGTGATTTGCAACAGCAGCGTAGAAAACTATTACACAGATGTTTTGTATTTTGTCCAGATTTTATAATTGTTCTCAGGTTAAGAATTAGTCTCTCACAGTTTGTTCTATCAGTCAGAGTTCAGTCACAGTATCAGAACCACTGTGCATCATGGGATAAATATTTTATTATACGAATCAGATCTTACATAGTTGTGAGAGGAGCTGGGAAAATGAAAGCCTAGGAAGAAAGTTGGGGGATCAGAGAAAGTCACCAGCCCATCAATTTGAGAAGCAAAGCACAACCACCTGCCAAAGTGGCTGCAGAGCCGTGGCTCGTAGGAAGGTCTGCAGGAAGCCATGCTTCTGTGTAACGGCCGCCTTGTGGTCCCGCCAAGCGTCCCGTAGCAAGCCTGGAGCCGCTGTTGGGAAAGTGAGGAGGAAAGTGAGGGCGAGCTAGAATGCCACCCCTTCTGTGTCTGCCTGTCACTGCCTCTAACCACAGTGAACTTCATGCATTAATAGCTACATCACTTCCATCTTCCAAATCTTGCATAATTTTCTCTTTTGGCCACTTGTGACTCAGAACCATGTGGGGAAGGGGATTCAGGAAAAGTAGTTTCAGTTTCACCAAGTTGACAGAGTACCAACAACCACAGTCTGCCCTTTGTCAACTTGGCACCCATTCACACCTCTTTTAACTGTATTAAAAAATCCTCCAAATGAAGACAGTAGCAAATGCTTCCACCTAACATGATGCATGCTAACCTTGTCCTCCAAAAAGGATATAAATACCTATCCGGTCTTTCTCCCAAAAACCCATAGCTTCAGTCACATCATGAGAAAAGCATCGAACAAATCTTAGCTGAGGGACATTCTACAAATACTTGACCAGCACTCCTCCATACCACCAAGGTCATCAAAAACAAGGAAAGTCTGAGAAACTGTCATAGCCAAGAGGAGCCTTAGGACACATGATAAAAATGTATTGTGGTATTCTAGATGTGATCCTGGAACAGAAAAAGGATATTAGGTAAAAACTAAGGAAATCTGAATAAAGTATGGGCTTCAGTGAGTAATAATTTATTCCTTATTGTGACAAATATACCATACTAATGTAAAATATTAATAATAGGAGAAATTGGGTGTCGGGTATATAGGGCCTTTGTATTTTCTTCACAATTGTTCTAGAAACAAAAAGTAAAGTTTATTTTTTTAAAAAAGGTATAAAGTCCCATATGATGCATCCATTTTTGGGGTGATGTTTTTTGTTCTTTTCTCTGAGTTATATTCCCCCTTTGATATCCTGTAACTTAAAAACTGAAATAGTGGCTGGCCCAGTGGCCAAGTGGTTAAGTTCACCCGCTCTGCTTCACTGGCCCAAGGTTTCACCGGTTTGGATCCTGGGCACGGACATGGCACCGCTCATCAGACCCTGTTGAGGCGGCATCCCACATGCCACAACTAGAAGGACCCACAACTAAAATATTCAACTATATATTGAGGGGATTTGGGGAGAAAAAGCAGGGAAAAAAAAAAGAAGAAGAAGAAGATGGGCAACAGTTGTTAGCTCAGGTGCCAATCTTTAAAAAAGAAAACTGAGATATATGGCTAACCACTGTTAATACCTCTTATGTTAGATAATAGGAGAATGGAGGAGGAGAAAAAATTGTTTAATAACTAAACAGATATGCTGTATGCATATTAAAATAAAGAAGAAATATTCCTAACCACAACTGTCATCATGTCTGTAACTAGCTAATATTACCACAGTCATAGCTAGTATCTATAACTTCCTCCCCCCTCTAGCCAGGCCATATTCCCTTAGCCCTCAGTAGACACCTCAGCTGGTGTGGTTCCTTACCTGGTGGGGTGACCCTGCCTATTTCTATTTCAGTTACCTTTTGCTGTATAGCAAGCGACCCCAAAAGAACACTGAGTTCTTTTTCTCAGGGTTCTGGGGTATGGGATTCAGTGGACCTTGACTGGGTAGTTCTTTGCTCCACATGGTGTCATCTGGTAGTTACTCAGCTGGCAGCCTAGCTGGACCAGGCCATTGATTGGGAGATTTGGAGCCTCAGGCCTCCACATGATCTCCCCTTTTGCTTTTGACAAGCTTTGGCTTCCTCACAGCATGGTAGTTTCAGAGAAGTTGGACTTAAAAGGCCACTGGCTTCTAAAAGAGTCTTAACAGAAACTGCCAGTCCTCTTAGGGTGTGGCTGGCTTAGAAGTCCCACAACATCACTTCTGCTATATTTTGCACTCAGTTAGTCACAAGGCCAGTCCTGATTAAAGTAGAGGGGAAATAGACTCTACCTCTTGATAAGAGGAACAGCAAAGAATTTGTGTCCATTTGTAACCCACTAAACTAGTTGTGGAAATCTCTATTTCCTTTAAGGTAAATCCCTAGAATTGGAATTGCTGCATCGAAGGTATTTCTTTTTAAAAAACTTGACACATATCCAAATGGCCCTCCATTCAGGTTTTGCAAGTTTGCATTCTCATCAGCAGTGTTTGCAAATCATTTCTCTGTGCCTTCACCAACAGTAGATATCATCACCCTTTTTTAATCTTTTCTACTTTACAGAAGGGGGAAGTCTGACCATTGCATTTATTTCATTTTTGAATGCCATTGAGGCTGAGCATTTTTTGTGTGTTTATTGGCCGTGAGTAGGTGTTCTTTTCTGAACTACCTAATGTCGTACTTTGCCCCTTCTTCTCTACTGCTATTCCTGGTTTGAGTGTTGATGTTGGTCTGAAATCTGGGTTATTAAAGTTTAATTGACCTTAGACAACCCTACGAGGTTTTTAAATATTATGAATTACTCTCACCCAAAGTAATCTATCTTTATTTCTATTCATTTGTTCTTTATTTCCCTAGATCATGTCACCTCTTTGAGTCCTTTCTTTTCTCAGTTGAGGGTATTGACACCAAAAGAGGAAAGCTGTTGTCCAGAGATTCTGAAGATTGGGGGAGTCTACTCAGTTTGGACCCATAGGACCAGTCTTTTGGCTTCAGTAGTCAAAATTACACTAACAATGCATTTAGCTCCTTCACCACAAGGTGTTTGTCCTCCTTGGGTCTGGCACTAAGAAATTCCGTCTGTCCATAACTCCTGCCTCATGAGTGATTTGGATACTGAATTCTCCCTGCCCCTAACAGGCAATATGGCATTTGATAAATTGCTTTAACTCTGGGGCCTTGGATTCCCCATCTATTAAGTGAGAGTGTTGAACTTCTGCTCAATGACTCTTAAGGCACACTTCCTACTCTTGAAGTCTGTTATTTAAGAGGGGCATTCCTAGAGTATGGATTAGGGGAAACCAGCATAAGTGGAAGTCAGACCTTTAAGAAATTTATTTCCGCCTACAGTGTCTATTTTTGAAGGAAACTTAATCAAAGCTTTTTAAAAATAGTTTTTAATTATAGGTTTGAAACTTTGTGTTATTTGTAATACCTTTTTAGAAGCATGAAAATAGCATTTCTCTCTGTACCAACTTTGTGCTTTTCCATTTGGTAAACACTGATTTTATTTCTCCCTGTGCCTGTAGGAGTAACCCGAGCTAACTCAGCACTTCCTGTTTACCTCTTGGTCGTCCATATCGTAGAGGGCAACAGCCCTGCTCTCAAAATAAGCTTCCTTGGTTTAATTCTGCATTTTCTGGTCAGGCAACCAGCCTGTCAATACTTGAACAATGAAATAATTTGGCTCCTGAAGCCTTGTTGTGACAATCCCCCTTCAAATTGTAGGTGGAAAGGAAAGTCACTTAATGTAATAGTAGGGGATATAATAGTAGGATTTGTATTTAAATAGGGGCATCCAACAGTACCATTCATTGGAGAATATCAAAGCATTTTCGACCCTTAAACTTAGAATGTGTGGTGTGGAGGAACAGAAAGACAGTAAATAACCTAATTTCCTCTGGAGCTTCTCAGTGCTCTAAATATCTATTTTTTAAGGAAGAAAATTGAGTTTTATGTGTATTGAGTGACTAAAGTGTAAGCTTAGAAATATTTTATGTTTCCATCATAGTTTATTCTGCTTAGCATAAATCATCAGAGCCAAACAGGACTTACCATTTACTGGAGCTTTTTCAGTTGTATTAAACTTTTCAGTTGTATTACGCTCATGTCAGACACACCTTCGTACAAGTCCCTCCAGGTCAATAGTTTAGAAACTCTGCCTCTTCCCTCCCGTTCTCCACTCAACACTTATGGAAATATATGCTAATTGGAAGAGAAGCAGCCTACCCAACTTTAACAGGGTTAGCCCACTCTTAACACAAGATTAATGAGAAAGAAGTTTAGGGAAAAAATAACATTTCTCAAACAGCAAGAGTGTAGATGCCAAGTAAAAGCCAACAACCCTCCTGGATCCATCAAATCCCAAGCTTTGCTTTCCCTTGACTTCAGCTAAAGGAAAGAGGAAATCCTGTCCATGCAGCCTTGCTCTGGCCATTGTTGCCACCTCAGGCTCAGTGTAGCTGGCTCTCGCACCTTCCCTGAGGACCCTGCTCAGCAGTCACCACATGCCAAACAAGACCACAGATCAAGGTTTAGAACCGGGGGCCAGCCCGGTGGTGCTGCAGTCAAGTTTGCATGTTCTGCTTCTCAGCGGCCCACGGTTTGCCGGTTCGCATCCCGGGTGCGGACATGGCACCACTTGGCAAGCCACGCTGTGGCAGGTGTCCCACATATAAAGTAGAGGAAGATGGACACCGATGTAAGCTCAGGGCCAGTCTTCCTCAGCAAAAAGAGGAAGATTGGCAGTAGTTAGCTCAGGGCTAATCTTCCTCAAAAAAAAAAACAGGGTTTAGAACCAGACTCTGCACGTTGCTCACTGAAGTGGCATGTGAGAAGGCACGATGAGGCACAGACGCCCTGCAGGTAGTAACTGTGTTCATTACTGGCCTCTGTAGGGGTGTGATTTATATCCATAAAAGAGGGCATTTGAGACAATGGATATTTAAAGTTGCAGATGTTGGCAAGAAGTTATGTTTGTGAAATATTCTACATTGTTGAAGTGGGATTGAACCATGAGTTAGCAGACATGAAGAGCAAGCAGAGGCGTAGAGAACAGGATTTGCTTGGAGAAAAGCCTACAGATCTTATCGATGTGCTGAGATGGTGATGGGCATACTCTGTGACACATCTGTATTATTGGGGATGGGAAGCTGATTTCCTCTTAGATTTCCGCTTCTTTCACCATCCAAAGGCAGCCTTCCCCTCTGGCTCATGCTCAGCTCTTTCTAAGCACCCTAAATTCCTCCAGTACTGACCCATGCCACTGAAAAGAGATTTTACACCTTTAAAAAGTGACGTTCTTTCACACCCAGTACCCAGATCTTAGTTTCTAAATCTTCTTCACTGATATTCCGTCTCCTTGGAGAAATGGCTGATTCCAGGGACTCAGGGGAAGATGCCTGGAAAAATGAGCCTGGAGCATCGTAATTCACCAGAAAATAAGGAATCGCTCAAAAAGGGGAACTTGAAGAGGCTCCCACTGGCCAAATCTGGGACGATTTAAAAATCCAAATAAATAATGATAGTAATAGGTTATCAACCGTGGAATAAAGCAAACATTCTTGCGTCCGTCAATATAAATAAGTAAATAAATAGAGGAGAAAGTAACAGCTCTTCTTGACCCTAGAATGCCAACTAATAACTACGGACTGAGTCATGGCATTAAAAAATCATCAACAGAAGAGAGAGACTGATAAGGAGTGGATATTTACATAGTCTCAAATTATCTCCCCGCAAATAACTTATTAATTACAAAGGAAAGCCAGTAACAAAAAAACCTGGTACTCTTTCATTCATTGTAAATATTGTTAATTAAAATGTATTTTCATTGTTTTGGTTCACTAATGGTTAAGCTCGTCTTTTGCTTAAATTTTTTCTTTCTTCAGGCAATGCCATTAAATAAGAAACGCAGACAGAAATTCATTTATAACAGTTCAAAGAATATCGCCAATGATGACAGGTCCTTTGATAAAATATTCTTTGGGTAAATGCCTAATTCAGCTCTTTTTGTTGAGACTCAATCCAGAAATTATTCTTCTCTCCGGAAGCCGGAACAAGCTGACCCTGCCACACGGCGGAGCCGTACAGGAGCAGAGCTCTGAGCCTTAGACCACAGGGAGCCCCAGGGCTACAGTGCCGTGTGTGCAAAGAGGTGGCTGTTCCAGGCTGGCACCGGACTCCATCTGTCCCTTCCCCAATGAGGATTCTGGCCGCCTTTATTTCCCGTTTTGTTGTTTCTATAGGACCAGAAACGCTGTTTTCAGTTACTGTGATGGTTAGGTGTCTGAGGCAGGCAGGATGCCAGTATCCAGAAAGGGCAGCCAGGGTGAACAGGACGCCTAGATAATGCTGGCTCAGCTGGGCCCCCGGCCACCTCGTCATGCAATGAACTGCACGAGTGTTCCAGGGAGACAGGACAGGCACCTCGAAGATTGCATTCAGACGTTAAAATACACACCCACAGAACAGCCATCCCAGACCTCTAATCTTGCTTTATGACCAAACTATAATTACATTACAGCAATTACTCGAATATTACATTTTTATTACTGTTATGTCATTATGTCTACTAGGAAAAAAATACGCTCACTTTAACCAATAAAATTCTTAATGACTCATTTAAGCTGTGTCTACATGAAACCCCTGACTTAAACAGTTTGGTCAAAATAATTTCTAGGGCCTGGGGGAAGAAGAGGGTTAATCTCCATCTATATGATTGCCCGAAAAGCAGGAAAACTTCCATTTGTAGATGGGCTTTTGGAGATTAAAAACTTCTAGCCAAGGCTCACCAGCAAGTTCTGATGGTTACATCTAAGAGCTGTCTTTATAAGACATCAGTTCTTTATCATCTATTGATCAGTTCCAACTGCTGACAAAGTCGAGCTGAGACTTAGGAAACATCCGTGTCTCCATACTCTGCGTGCAGGGGAGCGCGCCTCGTCTACTTCCGGAATGTTGAGTGGGCCCAACAGTGAAAAGAGTCTTCAGAGGCCACCTTGGCCAGTGTTTCAGCCCCTTCTCTGGAAGCCAGGCCTTTATTTGGAACTCACTAAGGACACCCCCCAAATAAAGTTACTGATGTGTGGTACTTGCATTTTTTAATCAATATGTTTTACTTCATTACCTCTCTAGGTAGGGTCTCATTCTCTGTGGGCCGGTATCCTGCTGAAAAATGCCAGGCTATCAGACTTAGTACATCCTCTCTGCAGGGGGACCCCTGACCGAACTACTTCCCAACTTAACCCAAACCCTGTCCCTTTCCCCAGCAGTGCAGGCCCAGACAAGCACAGGATGCTGCCCGTCTCAGAAATAATTCTATCCTTTGAGAGTTAGAAATCAGGCCCTTGAATTTTGGGAATTCACCATATGAGCTGACTGAGTCAAAATATCCAGATTTAACTACTTTGGGATTTTTTTTCACACACACATTTTACCCCCAAATATTCTATGCGTTGAACAAACACTTTCCTACAAGGAAATGAAGTGGCTAACAGGTTTTGCTTCCCCTCCGTTAACCAAGCCCAAGGTTTGTTTTTCGCTTCATTTTTTAGAAAGGTCTTTTTGGCAAGTATATGTCCTCTCTATTACTATGTAGAATTCAGTGCCTAATTCTAAAGTTATGTGCATCTGCTGGACATATACGCGGTTAAACGTTCACGACTGCCTACAAATGTGAAAAGTATTACCAGGGCTATTTTTAACATTGTTTTGGCAAGGCTGTCGCTGTGGAAAAAAAGTTCCTATAGAATCTTAATGAGAAAACTGAATGATTCTTTGAAATGTGGTTGTGATTCCCTGACTTATTTAGTGGTGATGTCACTGGTGCTGAGAAGCAAGAAACAGTAGAATTACTCACTTGCCAGCTCGCTCTAGAGAAGCACCAGAAGGGAAACAAAACTCATCCTGAATGCGGTCTGTGCTGAACTGCGCCTCCCCCCGCAGCTCTGAGGGTCACATGCGTCCCTGCACAGGACATGTCTCACACACTTGGTTTGTCATCTCTGTGAGCCTACATCATGGTGCGGGGGGAGGGTGCAGTGTTTGCATGTGTTTTTTATAGAACTTGATCTGCCCACTGGCCTTTTTTCTGTTCGTTACCCACATTTGTCTTACAGAAAATAACCACTTTGCTCCAGCTGTTGGAGAAAGACAGGGGTTTCCTCCAGCTCACCTGGGTCCCCTCAGTCGCTTAATTAGCAAGTGGCAAAAAGTTCAAAGAAGTCTGGCAGGACAGGAGAATGTGTCTTATGAAGGACCCCTTTCCTCATGCCCTCGAACTCTCCCCACCCCCCAACTCTCTTCAGACCTCCGTGCCATCGATTTTGAACCCCACTTGTCCTGTCCTTAGTGGGCACAGGCCCTGCTGGAACAAGATGTCAGGCCATTTGGTTCTGGGCAGCCGATGGGTCTGGGCGGGCGTGTACAGACCGTGCGCTGCACGAAGGCACCAAGCCAGGGGGGCACACGTGGGACTAACTTCCAACTTGTTCTCTACTTGCCAAACCTTGTGTCCTGACACAGGAGCTATGTCAGCCAACACAGGATCCACTCAGAGGGACCATTGTTTCTGATTTCTCTACCTGGAGGAGCACTATTTTGTAATTCTTCTGCCCTGAGTGGACACATTTTTGTGGCTTGTACAAAGTCGCTGTGTATGCTTACAGCAGCCCTGGGACTGGCCCTGGAGGAATCAGCACATGGCATACTGAAGGGGCAGAGTTCTGCAGCTGAAATGTTGGCTGGATCAGCCCTGAATATACATGGTGTCTTTGCTTCTATGGAAAAGTGCTACAGAATAAGTTATTTCATCCTACACAGCAAGTCTGGAAGCTTTCAAAGTTCCAGCATCAGCCGCAGCTTCAGGAGGAGTCATGTTCGTTTAGCCTGAAGCCTGCAGAACTAGTACTACAGAGAGAACTGTGTTCCATTCAAATTAAGGGGCTATTTGGTTCTGCATTTGGGGGAAATGGAATGTGAGTGGTGGCCCAGCTGTTCTCTTTAAAGCTACCATCATATCATGGGATCACTGGAGTTTCGAGCAGGAAGAAGGCTTGAACCCTATAAGATCCAGTCCCGCTTTCCAAGATGGGCCCAGGAACTTGAGGCACTGGCCTTCCCTGTCCCCAAAGGTGGTAGATATCTTCTTAGCAACAGGAGCCTGCTTCTCCCTGCACATCCATTCTTCCCCCGTCCTGATGCTCTAGATCTTTTGGGGAGAGGATTTTGATTCTTGGGCATGGACCCACTGGTGCTCCACTTCCTTCTGCAAGTCCTTTGGGAAAGGCCTCGCTGCCATTAATGACCCAGTGATGTCCACCATTCACACAGAATGATGTGATGGCTCAAATCCTTTTCAGTGGCCATCCGTGATTGCCATAGGCTTCCAAAAGAACTCAGAGTCATCAGCCTATAGTGTTGGCTACCCCAGTCCCAACCAAGCCTGGCATGACATCCATTCTCACCAGTGCTAGAGGACTCTTGTGTTTCATCCTCGGCTTCCTGGGGGTCCTTTCCAGACCACTGAGATGATGCAAGAACCCATCCCATCAAACGCCCCCCTCCCCAGGACACCCTTGTTCCTGCTCTTGACCCTCTGACTGAGATCCAGCTTCTGCTTTGTGGGGAAGGTCCCTTGGAGCCAACCTCCTGACTAATGCCTCTGCAGAGCCTCCTGCTAGGCCCCACTCAGTAGCTCAGGCTTGGTCACAGATCCCCAGCCCAGAGCCCGGTTTACCACAGCCACTTGGACAGTGATTGGACTAGTGCACATCTTCCATGGAGACAGCCCTGACTCCCACTAGTCATACTGACTCCAGCCCCATGCATTTGTCCGTTTCTTCCTTCTGCACATCATCCCCCACTGAAGTCACAGATGCCTCGCAGCAGAGGCTACACTGCAGATCCCACATGGTGTTTGAACTCACTGGGAAGTCTCTTTGTCTTTGCAAGAAGGATGTTAATTTGGTAAATCTGTAAATCAAGAATAGGGATTCTGACTTCGAACTGTTATATTTACAATGCCACATATTAGTTTAACAGATTCCACAGAAAGAATTCACTTGTTAAAATAGTGTTTTTATAAACCTCACATAAACATTGGCTTTCCTTTCAGAGACTGCCTCCTCTAAAGTAATATTACATTATTCTTACAATATTGTAAACCCACCTAAGACCTGACCAAGACACTATTTCATGTGTCATTCCATCCTCCTACCCAAGAGTGTGGCCCAGAGAGGAGCCCCTCAGGGCTGGCCTTCATACTGCTTCTCTCTGTGACCAATTTGCGTGGGGTGCTGCCATTGCCTGAGATATTGACCTTGGCCTTCATCAAAGCAGAGTTCATCACTAGTTCTGATTAATTTTTGTTATAATCTCTACCAGCTCTGTATCAGTTAGCTATTGCCACATAACAAAACACTCCAAAACTCACTAGTTTAAACCAATAGGCGTTTATTATTGCTGGTGAGTTTGGAAGTCTTTTGGTCTCAGCCAGCTTACTTGGCTAGCGTCTCATTGGTAGGCAGCTCTGCTATTCTTGGCTGGACACTGGGGGGTCAGATGGCTGTGTCTGGTTTAGCATGGCCGTGGCTAAGACAGCTGGGCTCTTCGCCATGTGGTCTCACCCTCTGGCCCGAGGCTCTTCACACAGAAGTGGTAGGATTCCAGAGAGTGAGGAAGCACACCAGGCTTCTTGAGCCCCAGGCACAGAACTCAGACAGTGTCATTTCTGCCACATTCTATGGGCCAATATAAATCACAAAGCCTGCCCAGGTTCAAGGGGTTGGAAAATGGGCTCTGTCTCTTTATGAGAGGAACTGCAAAGTGACATGGCAAAGGGTGTGGACAGGGAAGGGTGACAAAGTGTGGATATTTTTGCAATCAGTCCACCAGGTCTCCGTCAGTAGCTTTTATTTTCCTCATTCTAAATCTAAGTGACTCACTAAATGTCTTTGTAATTTTAAAGCTTTCTCTTGCATTATTTTACATAATATGCTCAACCCTTGTGCTTTCCAGCTAAGGAAACTAGAGACTGTAAGAGGTTAAATTGCTTGCCAAGAGCTAGTAAGTGACAGCATAGGACTAGAATCCAGGTCTTCTGATAGCAAGTTCAGAGCCGTTTCCAATATTCCACTCAGATGATCCCCTTTGGCCTAAAGGCATGCATTTAAGAATAGTTTCCTCCAAAGGAAGGAGCAATTTTTGGCCATTTGTGGTCCCTTCCACCCCACCTCACCAGCTCCCAACCCCCCTTTTCCCCCTCCCCACCTATGGTCATGACAGCATCTCCAGATTACATGGTGGTGCTTTTTGGGATCACTACTGGGGCCAAGCTTGGCTCAGATGAAAAGGAGCTGATCCTGCTGTTATGGAAAGTCGTGGATCTGGCCAACAGGAAGGTGGGACAGTGGGAAGTAGTAGTCGCACTGGATCAGCTGGGGCTGACGGAGATTGTAAAGAAGAGGCTAAGACTGATGCCGGAACCCATCCCCGGCAGCTGGACCAAGCCCTCTGACGGTCTAATCAGTCACTGAGCAGTGAACTGAATATCGGGGTAAGAACCTCTGCATCGATGGGCAGCTTCACGTCAGGCAAATCCTGCTTCCTGAGGCTTCCAAGAAGAACGTATTATTACCTGAATGCTTCTCTTCCTTTTCTGATCTTCAAAAGAAGCTCAAGATATATTGCCCTCGTTCACCTGATATTGATAAACTGCATATTGAAGCAATGACAGAGTCGGGGTGGGGCTTACTGATCCAGATGGAGCCTGACCCCGTGCTCTGGTTTCCGTGTCTCCTAAGCAGAGTGTTGGAACCCCCTGAGCCAAATAATCCCAGCAAGATGCTGTACTCTGCACCCCCTCAGACACACCATCCAGACTGATCCCAGGACCCTTGCTCACTTTGCTGCTCTTGCTTCTTGTGAAATCCTGGTCTACCGGCTGGCCCCACCTTCACACTTGTGTCTGTTTCCACTGTCACACTTCAGTCTCTGGCTACGTATCCCAATCTCAGACCTGTTGGTTGCAGCTTGAATCTGTCTACGCCTTCTCCTGAAGTCTTCTTGATGTCTCAGACTTGTTGGTTTTTCCCAGGACTATAACCCTCACCCAGTTTTTATGGACCCAGCTGGTGACCTCACGCACTCAGCTGTGCTGCCAACCATTTAAATGCAGCCACAGTCTTGGAGTTTTAATAAGAAACTTGACCTGGAGCTCCTGGTTCTGTAGCAGCTTGGTGGCAGCTCAGTACCTGCTAAAGTGTTGCTTCCCCCCTGTTCCCCCAGAAGGATTGTAAACGGTTGGGTTCTGAGAGCTGGAGGGGGGGGTGCTGTTGCACACAGGCTCTGGGGCCCGCAGAGGACTGGCTTTCTCAAGCCAGCCTCCTTTTTCTCTCTCCCTGGCTTCTGTTTGTTCTGACATCTCTTTCCCTAAGGGCTGTATGCTCAAGGCTAGCAGCGACACAACAAGGGAGGCCAGGTCTGGGGTGAAGAGAGGAGGTGGTGAGGCGCCCAGAAGTTGCCCCGGACACTGTTCTTCACCTCACATGGACACTCCCCGGCTGCCCAGCTCCACGCCGAAGACTTGAAGAGGGGGCCACGGACAGCCTGAGGCTGGCTCAGAAATTCCCCCCTTGCACTTCTTTTGCCAAAAGCAGATCTTGGGTAGCAGAACTTTATCTTTCAGGAGTCTCCTCAAGAAATCAAGCCTGAACGATGACACTTGGCAAGTCAGAATAGAAGACTGAGCTGCTAGCTCACTGCTCCCAGATCGTGTGCGATGGTGCAGACAGGGCGAGGCAGTGAGAACTGCTGGTTTATTTGAAGTTTCTTTGGGGGTTATAAAAAACAAACAAACAAAAACACACACACAAAGCTTGACACTCAATAAATAAACCATTTGCAGTAACCTAAGCCGAAGCGTTCCTGGG
Source organism: Equus caballus (assembly GCF_041296265.1). Lineage (NCBI taxonomy): Eukaryota > Metazoa > Chordata > Mammalia > Perissodactyla > Equidae > Equus > Equus caballus. The sequence continues at coordinate 46,998,201 of NC_091703.1, read as the reverse complement.
AGCTTCTGAGGCCCTTCTGTGTGTCGCTGCTCTCCAATTAGCCGCGAACGCCCGCGGATTGTGCTAACGCAGCACGGAGCCCCCGTGCCAAACACCTTCTCAGGTTTTCTCCCCTCTGCATTTTGCTAATCCCTGGATGAAACATAATCGCAGAGAAATGTTCGAGGTTGAACACAACAGGGAGGAACTCAGCGCTGGCTCCCACCCAGTGGAAATAACATGCCACTGGACTCGACGAGGCAGGAATAAGGATGTGAAACACATCCACTGTCTCCAGCCCTCCCTAGCAACAGCCTGTTGCTCTCCGCAGAAGCCCCAATTTCCTCAAGTTGTTCACTCTGCTGCAAGGTTTCAGCACCTGAGATCTGTTTTATAAGAGAGAAATAGGCAGGGAAGTCAGCGAGCGAAATTTCCAATCAGGAAAAGAATGGAAAGAGAATTAAGTCATTTATTCCCCTCTAGGGCAAAATAAAACTAACACAAGTATTTATATATAATAAATGTATAATTATATGTAATAATTAAACTCCAGCAACTTGCAGCCATAATTCTCTTTCACTGTCTCTCCAACCAGAGGAAAACGTTTCTCCCTATTGTGGTTTCAAGAAAAGCTTTCTGAATTAGAAGTTCCAGGTGTCACTGACTCCTGTCATCTGTGTTCTGATGATGACAGAAGAAAGGAAGTCAGAGAAAGGGACAGAATTTTATTAGCGAAAAGAGAAAGAAAAAGCTGTCTAAAAGTACTTAAAATATTATTACTTATTATAATAAGGTACACATTATCTAAAATATACACACGTATATATTTATTTATAACTCATTTAATCCTCACAATAGCCCTATGAGATTGATACTGTTGTTATTATTTTATAGAGGCAAATCTGGGGTGCAGAGAGGTTCACGGCCACCCAGTTTGAACCGCGGAGTGAGTTGGAGCTCCCCAGGTGGCTCTAGACAGGAAAGGGGCTCAGAGCAGTCGGGGAGGCAAAGGTGGAGGTTAAAAACAGCAGCAATCTCTCTCCTGTCAGATGGCTCCAAGGCAAATGAATGACAGAACCTGGCCAAAGCTCTAGACCTTTTCCTGAGAGCCTCAGGAAGGGTTCAGCGGTGATCTTGCATCTCTGTCCAGTTAGAGTCGAGAAAACAGAGGGCTCGCCATGTGGGTTTGCCTGAGGGCTTGTCATAAATGTGTGCTGGAACCAAACCTGGAACGGGTTTCCCCACTCCTGTTGATCCAGCTCCCATGAAATCAGCTGTGATGGAACCAGGAGGAGCATTAGCATCTTTACCTGGTCCTGGGATGGAAAAGGTCAAATGGCAGCCTTTGCTACTGCACCTCCCAGAATGGATCCATGCGGCCTCTTGTTGACTTGCTCTGGACTTCTTCCCTTTCCTCTGAAACCAGCAACTGCTCTCTGGGCCCTGAGGCCATGAAGCCGAATATGGGCACTGGCCGCTGTGGCTGTTACAGTGTCTGCAAACTTGGCGATCCCTCCATCTTCCTGCAGATCATCCAAGACCCTCTGACACAGCCTCTCTCCTTTCATCCCTCGAGTCCTCAATATGCCAAGCCCGTGCCTCACGGCAGCAGCACACGGAGGATGCAGTTTCTGCAGTGTCTGCTCAGTCCAGTAAAGTGCCGTCCTACTCAGTGTAGGTTCACTATTAACTGTGTGATTTTCTCCCCCATGGCCTAATACAGTTTGCTCAACTTCCCTGGACGTGGAGGCAACACTGAGTTCTGGTTCTGGTCCTGGTCAGCTGTCTGCTCTTGGGCATGTCACTTGACCTCTTTGACCTTGGGTTTCCTCATGCACAGAATGGAGGTGGTCATTCCTACCACCAGGCTTTGAGGTAGTGCCAGAGGTGCAGCCGGCACAGAGCACGCGGTCAGGGAGTGGGCTCCGCTGTTACACCGCCGTCAGTGCTCATCAGCATATCTCTAACTCTCTTGTTTATTCTGAAGATTTTTTTCCTACCACAGTAAGTAATCACCAAAAGCCAAATGTTCCATCCACTCCCTGTTTTTCGGTTGTTTTTTGTTTTACATCTGATGATTTCTTCCAAAAAAGTGTTTTGCCTGTCTCCTGGGTTAGTGTATTCTTTGAAAGCCTTTGGCAAAGGAGAGCACACTTGTCCTAAAATGCTACCAGCAAAGAGAGTGGAGGGAGGCACGATAATACCACCTCTATCTAGAGAGGCTTTTCCAGACAGAAAGGGCTTGCTCGTCTGCTGCCTCAGTTCCTCCCACAGCAATCCTGAGAAGGGATCAGAGCCAAGACCGTCAGCCCATTTTACAAATCAGGGAACTGAGGTCCACAGAGATTGTGTGGCTTGCCGGGGACACAACAGCCAATAAGTGAAGCCAGATCTCTACAGCAGGCCTCCAACTCCACATCAGTGCTCCCTCCACCCCAAGGAACCTCTTCTGGGAGAAGGTCTTTTTCTTGTTGCAAATCCAAGAGGGCAGGGTTTTGGCCATGACCTATGGTATGGGAGTAGGGCATAGCTACTTTATAGCTTCCTTTTCCAAGAACACAAAGAGTTAGGGCCTCTGTGTCTATACTCAGCAGTGAAATTCATCCACATCTGGAATAACTGCAAATCCAGCATCTTATCCCTCAGCCCAACCTCACTCAAGTCTATACTTGTTAGTGTACGTGCAGGCTTGCATGAGGAATGATCCTGTTTGAGCCCTAGTCTCCTCATCTGTTAAATGGGGATGACAAGGCCTACTTCCCACTGTTGGGAGGACATATTCCTATACCTCAGCAATTTCTACATTGTGGGCAACTTCTGTAGGTGTATTATGTGCCAAGAATTATTCCAGATACTGGGGATAAGAGAGAAGGGGACCTTCCTCTTATGGAGCTTGCCTGCTAACGGGGAAGATCAATATAAACAAACAAACTAGAAATGAATAAGGTAAGTTCCCAATAGTAATAACTATTATGAGGAGATGTGATTGAGCTTATAAATGAATGTTAAAAAATTATTCAAACGGGGCTGGCCCAGTGGCCAAGTGGTTAAGTTCATGCACTCTGCTTTGGCAGCCCGGGGTTTCACTGGTTCGGATCCTGGGCGCAGACATGGCACCACTCATCAGGCCATGCTGAGGCAGCGTCCCACATGCCACAACCAGAGGCGCTCACAACTAGAATATACAACTATGTGCTGGGGGGCTTAAAAAAAATTATTCAAACAGAAAGAAATAATCTTAATGGTTTATGAAGTTGGTGATACATCCACACAGAGAAAAGAATTACTTCAGGTCATTCTTTAAACATAGTATTTTGATTATGCATCCCTAGTAAGATATGTTCCTGGGACAAAAAGAACCACAAAGAAATCTTAAACTTCATTTAGTAGCCTTCTTATCATTTTTAATTCACATTAGGAAATTAATATGAGTTCATAATTCTTTTCTTTATTCTTAAAAAAATTCTTAAAATTCTTAAAAAATAACATTTTCTTTCTCTATCCATTGAAAAGGCTTAGAAGCTGACAACACAATAGCAATAAGCTCCTAGTTTGATGGTTGCTAAATGTGATTCCCTATCAAAAGGAACCAAAGATTCACGAGGAAATGGTTGATTCCAGGTCTAGGAGAAAAGATATCCAAGATGAGCCTTGGATGTCTTGTGCAACAGAGCAAGGAAACTTTGAAAGACTAATTTTAATGAGTCTACTCAATAGGACATAGGAGAGTCTACTTGAAGGGGCTGCTGTTGGCCTAAGGATAATTTGAACATCAAAAAGATGAAAATACATCTATATGTATATATATGAGCTCAAAACAATTCTAAAACAAAAATTCACATGTTACATTTTGCAGGCTACTGAGCCACCAACTCATTATTCTGAAAATTCCTTTTAAAAATTGGGAAGAATTAAGCATTTATCCCATATTTGCTGTATTAACTGTGTTTTGGAGTAACCAAATTGTTATTGGGTGAAAGTTTTTCTTTGTGGAAGAATTTCAGGTAATAAATAGAAGAAAGGCTTATAAAAGTATAAAATCACCAATTTGCATCTCTTAATGAAATAATGTATCCAACAACAATCATCGAAGGTTGCCAAAAATCATTGGGTGAAATGTTGATAGGGAACTCTGCAATGGAAGAGACAGACTGGCACCACCTGAACCCCTAGTCAATCTTAGCATCACTAAAGGTGGGACAGCTGAACATTGTGTGTTCCATAATGCAATGTACTCCTTCAAAGCATCGCCAAACAAAGTTAAATCTGATCCTAACTGAGCCTGGAGCTCTAACTACCAGTATACAGGAAATCCAGGGGACAGAGGAAAAAATCAAACAATACCATGAGGGAGCAGTCAGCCAAAATCAGGACAAATAACCTGACTTCTCCACCAAATCAGTGGCATTAAAATGGGGGATGGAGGGTGGGGAACAACCTAAATGTCCATCAATGGGTGAATGGATAAAGAAACTATGGTGTATATATATACAATGGGATATTATTAAGCCATAAAAAAGGAATGAAATCTTGCCATTTAAGACAACATGCATGGACCTTGAGGGCATTATGCTAAGTTAAATAAGTCTGACAGAGAAAGACAAATACCATATGATCTCTCTTATATGTAGAATCTAAAAATAAACTAATTAATTAAAACCAAGCTCATAGGTGCAGAGAACAGATTGGTAGTTACCAGAGGTGAGGGAGGCAGAGGGGAGAAATGGGTGAACTGCTTTTATCTCTTTTTGTTGTTGTTGTTTAAATAAATTGAATAAAAAAAAAAAACAGAAAAACAAAGAAAAAATGAAAAGAGGTGAATCAAACATCCATGGATTATGGGACAACTTGAAAAGGCATAGCATGCACATAATTGGAATACAAGAAGGAGAATAAAGAGAGAACAGACCAGAAATATGTTTGAAGTAATAATGTCCAAAACTTTTGAAAAATTAATGATGACACAAAAGCACAGATCCAGGAAGTTTAGAGAATACAGTGTAGGATAAACACCAAGAAATCTACACCTAGGTATATCTTGTGTATTATTAGTCAAGAGTCTCCAGAGAAACAAAATCAATGGGATATGTAGAGAGACACAAAAGAGGAGATTTATTATGGGAATTGGCTCACATGATTATGGGTGAACCCCCACCTATAGTTATAATTATATAAACATAAGAATAAAAAGGTAGGGGGTGGTGGGTAGGGTAGTTTTCAAAGAATAAAAAAGACTTGTGAGATAATAACAAGTGCAACGTGTAATTCTTGCATGGATTTGAACCAACCAACTATAACAAGTCAGGAAACTAAAATCAGGAAACTGAATATGGACTGGCTATTACTGATCTTAAAGAATTAATTTTAAATTTTGAAGGCATGATAATGTCATGGGGATATACCTTAATAGTTAGAGATGCACACTGAATTATTTAGGGTGAAATTAAATGATATCCCTGTGTGATCGGCAGAATAATGGCCCCCAAAGATGTCTACATTCTATTCTCTGGAACCTGTGAATATGTTACTCTACGTGGCAAAAGAGACTTTGCAGCTGTGATTAAATTAAGGCTCTGCTGAAGGAGGGATACCCTGGATTATCCAGGTGAGCCCAGTCTAATCACATAAGTGATGGAGGAAGGAGGCCAGGACCCAAAGAACGTGAGCAGCTTCTAGAAGCTGGAAAAGGCAAGGAAACAGATTTTCCCCTGGAGCCTCCCGAAGAAACCAGCGCTGCCGACCCCTGGAAAATAATTTATGTTGTTTTAAGTCACAAGGTTTTGGTAATTTGTTACAGTGATAATAGAAAACTAATACATATGGGATCTGTTTTAAAATGTCTTAGAAAAAAAAAGATGTAGAGAATAGATAAAAGATTGAAAATTATCAAAAACTGTTGAATCTACTGTCTACTTTGAGATTCATTATACTTTCTGTCTACTTTTATGTTTGAAAATTTCCACAATAAAAGGGTTTTTAGAAAGGACTAGGGGGTAGGAGGTGGGCAAGGGGAGAAAGAGAGGGTTTGGATAACAGGATGGAAGGGTGGTTTTGTGGTACAGCATGAGCCTGGAGGTCTCAGACCAGAGACCAAGAGTGACACATTACGTGGGTTAGAGAGGTGGCTCCTCGTCACCAATGTGATGCTGAATGCTGTCTCTGTGAACTGAACGAGAAGTAAAGTACTCTCTCTGGAAAAAAAATAATAAGTCATTCATTTACTGAACATTTCTTGAGCATCTGCTGTGGCATCGATCACTAGATGTAGCCCTCATGCTCTCAGAGCTTGGACCTCTGCAAGAGAAACAGAAACAGAAACCAGAAAGATCGCAGAATCCAAGCCCCATTCATTGAAACCACACACTCCTTTGGCAGTGGAAGTAACTGTGAGGTCTGACTTGTCTCTGAGAGTGAGAATAATTTGTGTCCAGCCAGCACCTGCCACACCCTACCCCCATGAAAAGGATTTGTACGGTCACCAGCCTCATTGGCACACATTCCGGCCAACTGAGCTCCCTCGACCCTTCACGCTGTCTCAGGTGGGAAAAAATCAACATCCTTTCAAACTGGCTTGAGGAAAAGGGGGTTTGGTCTGAGGAGTCAGGGCAGTACGTAGGGCAGATCTGACAAGGGACTGCCCCTGGGTAGCTCTAGGAAACCAGCAACTTCTCTCTCTGCCACTTCTGCCAACCAGCATCCTTGCCGTTACATGGTGGGATAACATCTTGAACAATTTGCTTTCCTTGGACCTGATGCTATTCAGTCAGCAGCATCCATTGTCTCAGGGAGTATGGGGGCTGTTAATTTAAAAGGAAAGGAAACAGACAGAAACCATCAATGCCCATTTTTGGAAATAAGAGTTCTGACATTAACAACAAAAACGTTAGTCTTGAAAGTCAGGGCTTTTGATTGGCAAGAGACAAGCTATTCTGAGAGCAAAGGAGTCTGTTGGACTATAAAAACCAAATTATAGAAACACAAAAGGGAAACCCTTAGAGTTCTTATGCCATAAGCCATAAATTGATGGCCTAGATGAGCAAGAGAGGAAAGAGACCACCAGATCCCAGAGATTAACTGTTCTGCTGGGCTGGGGAATGGATGGCACAAACAAAAGGGACGTGACAAAGGAGTTGGCCGGGTCCAGGGTGAGAGGATAGAAGTTGACTCATTACCTAGAGACTGTGCATGGCCTGGTGATTGTTCCGGCATGGGTAATGCCCCAAGACGCTGTTCGGCCCCATCCTGATTATGTCTACTGTAATGGCACAGGACACACATAAGCTCCCCAAACAGATGTGACCACAGAAGGGGTATATTCTGGAAGTAAAGGCCCCTGGCACCGTCCTTTACATGGGACTGAATGGCCTAGGAATTTTCCCTAAGCAAGGACAGTGATAAAACACATACTCCTTTACTTACATTATACTTAGACTTATACTCTCATACTTAGCACAAAAACAGCCGCTCCAGACCCAGAGGCACCAATCAATCAACTGGGGTCACTGCATCTCAAGTCCTCAGTGCCGGGAGGCTCAGCTTGGGTAAAGAGTCTACTCTTGCCTCTCATCTGTGGCCCAGGGGCTGGAGTCAGGTGGCCTGTGGCCTCCTCCCTAGGGGTTATGGGGACATGTGCTCTCATTTCTCCCCACTCCAAAACCCGTTCTTCTCCAAGTCTTCCCGCATCTGGTGGAGGTCCTCAGTGGCCCCACACTGCCAAATCCAGATGTCATTTCTCTCTCCTTTCTTTCAGAGCCTCTCAGCAGCTTGTGGCACAGTTGACTGCTCTCTCCTTTTTCCTACTCTCTTCTCTTAACATCAATGACACCATCCTTGCATGGTTTTCCCTTGACCTCAGTCACTATTCCTTCTCAGTCTCCTTTGCTGGCTTTTCCTCTTCTGATCACACATTTAATGTTGAGACGCCCAAAGCTTGGTCCTAGAGCTTCCCTTCCCACAGTCTCTCCCCAGAAAATCACATCTAGTCTTATGGCTTTGAATACCATCTCTTTGCCAGGGACTCCCACATTTATATCCCTGCCATGACTTCTCCAATGAGCATCAAACGGATAGATCCAACTGCCTACATGGCATCTTCATTTGGAAATCTAATTCCAACTCCACATGGCCAAAAGATAACTCTTTACCAAGAGTTATCAAGTTAATGCCAGAAACTTGCTCTTCCCAATTTCAGTAAATGGCCCCAACATACACCCAGGTGCTCAAACTCAAAATGTAAGGAGTCATTCTTGATCATCCTCTTTCCCCCCAAGCCCCATTTCCAATACATAGAGCCAAAATATATCCCTTATTCATCCACTTCTCTCCCCCTCCACAGCAATAGCCTTAATCCAAGCTCCCCTTCAAACTGAGCTCCTGGAATCTTCTCTCTAACTTCCCGCTGCCACATCGAGCTCCCTGCAGAGACAGCATGGCCGGCTCCCTCCTGTCGTTCATTTCTCAGCTCAGTGTCACATCCTCAGAGAATCCCTCTCTGACTTCAGGTAGGTGCCTTCCACTGACCCACTCAATCTCTGCCGCGTCACACTATTTTACTTTCTCTATATCATTCAACATTATCTCGTTAATCTACTTGATTATTTTGTCTCTGTTTATCAGAATATAAATTCTATGAGAGCAGGGACCTTGTGTCCCCAACACCTAGCACAGTACCAGGCATTCAATAAATACTAATTGGATGAATGAACCCACAAACTTCTATGTAGCTGGGGTCAGTCTTACTATTCCTAAAGAAAGTGGTTTACGAGTAGAAGACAGGAGTGGGCAGAGCCCAGGTGGATCCTTAGTCCAGGCTGGGTGTCTATGGAAGAAAAACTGGATTTGAAGATCTGGGCGAGATGACAACAATACCAGTGCCTTCCATCCTATAGCACTTTCCCAGGTACTATCTTACTTGGCTGCCACACACCCCCTCCTAAGGGACAGTGAGTGTAATCCTTCATTTTTTTCCCCAATGAGGGGATCAGGAGGGGTGAATTGATTTCCCAAGGTCACACAGCCTGTTAATAGGACTTGGGTCTGGAGCCCAGATGGTCAGTCTCCTAGTTCAGTGCTCCTGCATGACCACGTACTACACGCTGTCCTACCCTTGGGCCTCTGGGAGAGCTGAGCAGTAAACTGCCTGAGTGGTGAGAACTCTGGCCTCCACAATCTGGGCGGCAACCCGGTTTGAGGACCCAGGCAGGCTTAGGAAGGGGCTGGCCCGGCCTCCTGGCCGCCGGAGGCCCTCTGTCCCAGTTTCTCTTTCCTTGGTCCCATTGCACATCTGCTCGGCATCTCATTGCATAATTACCCAAGCTTCCTATCACAACTTGAGCCACAAAAGGCACTTTAGATGATCGGATCCAAACTTCTCCTTCTACAAATGATGCAACTGAACCCCCAAGAGGGGTGTGACCTGCCAAAAGTCACACGGGGAATTTGTGGCGGAGCTGTGGTACCGTCAGGTGCCCTACATACAGAAAAGTACAATGAATAACATACGCACGGCCCGGCTCTGAGAAGTTTTTACATTTTGTAAAAATTGGCTACAGTTTTTGTTTTTAAATAAAACATTATAACACATTGAAGGTCCCTGGGTACCCTCCCCAATTCCATTTCTCTCTCCCCCTCCCCAGAGGTTACCACCATCCAGAATTTGGTGTTTACCGTTCCCCGGTGTTTGTATACTTATACGACCTACGTATATACCCATCCACAGTACCTGGAATCATTTTGTATATTTTTAAACTTGATAGAAACAGCATTATACTGTACAAGTCCTTCGGCAACTTGCCTTTGTGTTCTTGAGACAACTGAGACGATGAACGCAGGCTGGCTCATTCATTTAACTCCTCAGACAACATAATTTATTTTTCACTGATGGACATTTAAGCTCTTTCTGTTTTTCCACTGTTACAAATCACGTCCCCATAAGCATTTTGGGGACACGATTTTTCCGTTTTCCTATTCATGGACTCCTCTCTCCCAGCACGTTGCTCGCTCGGCTGGTGCGGCGGTATCTCCCGGACACGCGGCCCAGAGTTTCTGTAGAGGAATCGCTGGGCTGCGGGACAGGCCCGGCTTCAGCTTTACTAGATTTTGCCAATTTGCTCTCCAAAAGTGGTTGTACCAATTTACACTCCCCCCGAGTTCAGTAATCTTTCCATCGTGCCAAGCTGCTGCCTGATTCTGCTTTCAATTCTTTCTAATTTATGAAAGGAAAATATAAAAGAGGTGCTATTACCTTATTAAAAACTCCAGCTTCCTCTCCCTGCAGAAAGGAGAGGAGAAAAGGAGGGCAATTGCATATTGGATTAGGGCCTGGCATGCATTCATCAACTTTATAGTAGCGCCGGCGTGGAATTCGGGTCTCCTGAGGGGGGAGCGTGGGGCCACTGGAAACAAGAGCCACTTTCAGCGCGGCCTTCTCCAGGAACGCAGATATAATTGACTCTAAGGTACAAAAACGTTTGCACTTACAGCCTCCCTGGTTCCAATCAGGACATGAAGGGAATGTGCCAAGACGCCAGAGAATAAGCCAGTCCTCACAAACTCTCCAGCCAAGCTCTGCAAACTCTGGAAGGCGGAATCGAGACTGGTAATGAACTTGGGCACTCAGGCCAGGTCAGCTCTGAGCTCTTTTGAACGGTGACTGGCAGCCCCCGTCCCTGCTGGGAAGGGCCCTCACTTCTCCCCCCGGCCAGGCCACCCTGAGTCCCTGCACCAACCACACAGATCCTCATCGTGTGTCTGCCCGCCACCGGGGGCCCTCTTCCCCTGGGGCTTTATGGAGAGAAAGGTATTGGCCTCAAAGACCTGTGGGATTCCCAGGTCCTCTAGTCTCCCCGGAATCCTTCTCCTCCCCCGTCTAGACTCATTTCTCCCTCAGCCTCTGTGGCACCGTGCTCATCACTGTGTCTCAGTGCTTAGTTCTTAGTTGGCCTGCCTTGATCCAGACTCATGAGTGGATCTGTTGTCCCCAAAGCCTGTGATCCCCACCCAGGTGCCCTGCCCCATCTGCACCCACTGGTTTGCTCTGGGAGGAAAAAAGAAAAGGAAAGACAAAAATCACCAAACAGCAGTGGATCAGGCCCTTCCTCGTACTCCCTCTCTTCCTTTCCATGGTGTGCTGCCACTCTCATGGCTCCACGTCATGGTTATTTGCTGTGGTTTTTGTAGCAAATAAAGAACGATAGTTGAGTTTTCTCAGTGATCTTCCCTACTAGGCTGTGCATCCCTGAGAGCAGGGCCCACGCTGGGGGCAAGTGTTCAGTGGGGCCTGAATGGCACACAGTAGGTGTGCACCAAACTGAGCGGCATTGAAATTTCAGTTTCAGTTTCAGATCCGGCCCAGTTCCTCGTGTCTAATTAGCTCCAGGTATCTCTCTATTGGTGAGAAGAGAACGAACGGAAGAACGAGCTCATTCAAGTTTGGGGTAGAAGGAGAAAGTCAGAGCCCGCGATGCCCTGAGCACAGGCTGAAGACGAGAGAATGCCTGTGGGGAGGAAGAGAGAGACCCGTTTTAATTGGAAAGCTTTTCTTATGATTCCTTTTCTTCTTCTTGTTTTTAAGTTTCAGTCTTGGATCCTAGAAATTACAGGCTCCTACAGCATCGCCTCTGCGGTCGGAAAAAATGCTCATTTCACTTTTAAAACAAACAATGGAAAGTTCCTTTTAAAAGGAAAAATCTTATTAGCCCAAGTCCAAGGAAATCACCCGAGAGTTTCAGTCAGATCTGCAGGGATTGCCCACGGGGCAGAGGGGGCCCGGGAGGCAGGCCTGAGGGAGGGTCTGTCTGACCTCCCCCCGTCAAGGGCTCCCCTTCTCCGGAGAAGCACCACCCACCCTCCCCGCGGGCCAAGCACGCAGAAGACCTCACAGAGAACAAACGCAGGAGGAAACCGCGCAGACATGAAAGGGAGGAGAATATCCTTTACCCAAATAAACAGCCAGAGGAAGATGCAGAGGGAAGCGAATCCCATCAGACAAAGCCACAAATTAAGATCACAGGACACTGGGCTTGGGAGTCGCGCTCTGTCTGTAAAACATCTTCCAGGAAAGCTGCCCTTGGGCAACCCTGTCATCTTGCTGGTCCCTCTGCTCATGCTAGGCCAAGAGTGGCCCTGCCACCGGCATCTGGAGGTGGTGCTGAGTCATCAGTGGCATTGGGAAATTGGAGGGAGTCTGAGTGGGGTGGGGTGGGGGTGAGAGGCAACAGTTTAGGGTCAGTGATGGGTAAGGGGGACCGTGGAGAGGAGAGGATGTAGCCTTGCCAAAGTCCCGGGCGGCACCAGGCGAGAGAAACGAAGCGTGTGCCTGAGCTCCCTCTCTGTCCCTGACAGAGCCCTCTCCGCCACGAGCCAGGCCTCAGCCCTCCAGACGCATGGGTGGCTACGCCCTGGAGCTGTTCAGGCTGCTCTTCCCTCTGCCCATCACACCCTCCGGCCAGGCCTCACAGTCAGGATACTGTGTGGCAAGTCTCACAGGCAGACGGACTCCTCTGAGATGCCTTGCCTCGTATGTGGAAACAGTGTGAAGGCATACTGATGCCACCTGAAGGCTCACCTGGTCTTGCTTAAATGTCCCAAAGCTAGGACATGAGGAGACAGGGGATGCTGGAGAGAGAGAAACTGGTATGGCCACACTGCAAAGCAATATGGAAGTATTTAAAGGAAGCCAGGGGTGTGTTTGGTAAGGAGATATGCCAAGAAGGTTCCGTGGCATTGCTTTGGTGATGGAGAGTGAAGGGGACCCCTGAATGTTTGTCCTGAGGGGAATGATAAGGAAAATGAGGCGGATGCGGCTTGTGGACTCCATGCAGATACTGTGCGTCAGGCCTGGGGGGGCAGCTAAAGAGCCGTTAGAGGGACATTCCCGCTTCCTATGCTGACGTCAGAAAATAAGAATGCATCAAAATTAGCCAAATAGCACCCACTTTAAGAAGTTAGAAAAAGAATATAATAAACCCAAAGAAAGCAGAAGGAAGGAAGTAGTAAAACTCACAGCAGAAATTGATAAAGCAGATAATAGAGTCAGCAAAGTCAAAAGTAGGTTCTTTGAGAAGACAAACCTCTTGCAAGTTTAATCAAGAGAAAAAAAGAAGGAGCTGGCCCAGTGGCATAGCGATTAAGTTCGCACGTTCTGCTTTGGTGGCCCAGGGTTTGCCAGTTCGGATCCCAGGTACGGATCTACACATCGCTTATCAAGACACGCTATGGCAGCATCCCATATATAAAGTAGAGGAAGATGGGCACGGATGTTAGCTCAGGGCTAATCTTCCTCAAAAAAAAAATAAATAAATAAAAATAAAGTAGAAAAATAAAAAAAGAAAAAACACTAAAGCACACAATTTTAGGAATGAAAAATGGAACATACCTACATATACTGTAGAGATTAAACAGATAAGATATTATCAACAACTTTGTGTTAGTATATTTAAAAATTTAGATAAAATCAAATAAATTCTTAGAAAAATACAACCTCCCGAAACTGACTCAAGCAGAAATAATCAATCTGCGTAATCCTGTAACTATTAAAAAAATTGAATCTAGTTTAAAACCATTTTAAAAAGAAAACATCAGTCCAGGAGGCTTTCGAGTGAGTTCTATGAGTCAATTAAACAATTGATAATTCCAACATAAATCAAGGAATAGAATAAGAGAAATCTATTCCCCTCTGCAATTTATTGAAGAGGCTAAAAGGACACCAAAGTCAGATAGGATTGAACAAGAAAGGAAAATTACAGGACAGTCTTACTCCTGAACGTAGAGGCATAGATCCCAAATAAAAGATTAGTAATTACGGCCAGAAATATATTTCAAAACGTAATACATCCTGACCAAGTTAGAAGCTATTAATTATATAATTATACTAACAAAATAAAGGAGAAAAACTCTTATGATCATCTCAATGCTTTTTAAAACCATGATTTCCTTAGAAAGCATTAGGTAAAATTCAAAAATTCATAATGAGAAAGCAATAGCTCTTTGCAAACTAGGCATAGTAGAACTCTTCTTAACCCTGACAAAGAACATCTACAAAGAAGCTGCAGAAGTCCCAGGTGCCCTTTGAAATCCCGGAAGCTCTCCCTTTAAGATCAGAAAAACACGGGGGTGTCCACTCTCGCTCCTCCTAGCCAACACCGTCCCAGCCATCTCATGAAGCAAGAGAAAGAAATGAAATGGCAGGGCTGGAAAAAGCCAAAAATTATTATTTGCAAGTGATTTGCTTTTCCATCTAGAAAACCCAAAGTAACCTAGAGATAAATTATTATAATTAATAAAATAGATTTTTAAGATGATACATGTCAATTTCTTTTCTATACACTAGCAATAGTCAGTTAGACAATGTAATAAAAACACCATTTACAATAGCAACAAAAATATAAAATATCCAGAAATAAATCTGCCAAAGATTTTCAAGTCCTCCATTAATAAAGTTATAGACGTGTATTAAGAGACAAAAAATCTAATTAAATTAAGGGTATATGCACTTAGACAGGGAGATTCTACCTCCTAAAGACATCAATTTGCTCCCAAGTTGGGGTACAGAGTCAGTGCAGTTCCAAGCAAAATCTCACTGGATGTGCATACACAGTGATGGTGGAGGGGGAGGAGATGGGGAGGGGAGCACTGAACAAGCTGATTCTCAAATTTACACGGAAGAACAAAGGGTCAAAAACAATCTGAAGGTGAGGAGACTTGTCCTACCAAATACCAAAACTTATAATAAAGCTGTAAAAATTAAGATAGTGTGGTATTGGCACAAGAAGAGAGAAAGAGACCAGTGGAAGAGAATGATGATGAAGCCAGGACAAACCCAGAACAAGACAGGCACTGCAGGATGGACCATCAACATATCTAAGATGATTTGTTATCTACGTGGGACAAAAGTAAAATTGGATCCTTACCTCACAGCCTACCTAGAAATAAAAATTTTAAAAATTCCATGTGGATTAAAAACCTGTGAATGGCAAACGTTTATATCCTTTAGAATACAGTGGGGGAGGCTATCTCTATGATCTCAGAGTAGAGAAAACAGTTTTTTTAAGTATGCTTTTTTTGGGGGGTGAAGAAGATTGGCCCTGAGCTAACATCTGTTGCCAATGTTCCTCTTTTTTCTTTCTTTTTTTCTCCCCAAAGCCCCACTACATAGTTGTATATCCTAGTTGTAGGTCATTCTGGTTTTTCTAGGTGCAATGCCACCACAGCACGGCTTGTGAGCAGTGTGTGGGTCTGCACCCAGGATCTGAATTGGCAAACCACAGACTGCTGAAGCAGAGCACATAAACTTAAGCACTCGGCCATGCGGTTGGCCCCAGAAAAGAAATTTTTTAACAAGACATGCAAGTGCAAACTACAAAGTATAAGATTGACAAAGTTGACTACACTGAAATTAAGATGCCATAGAGAGTTGATATTACCCAACAGTGAGAAGCAATGAACTAAATGCACATACACGGATATTTCTCAAAGCATAGTGCTGAGTGGAAAAACATGGAACAGAGCAAAAATTATAGTGTATTTCCATTTGTATGAATTAAAAACATATATACAGAAAACATTACATATTTTACAAGGATACAAACAAATTTAAGTATATCCATCAAACACATTAGAGAGAGTACCTATTGGAAATAAATGAGAATGTGAGTCAGAGAGAAGGGGGAAATGAAGGACACAGAAGGAGAGGGGGTCTCACTCAGCTGGGGGAGACGGCGGACTGTGAGCAAGGGCGTGCGATTACCCCTCTTCTGCTCCTGAAGTCTGCCAGAGAAAACAAAACAAAGAAACAAAAGCTGCCGATGTTACCTCAGCCAGGAATCCCTGAACTTGACATTCAAGGCTGTTTCATTCTTGTTCTGATATCCATGATAACTTCACGAAATGTCCCCAAATCCCCTTATAAAGTGAACACATCTTGAACAAGCACCACTTTATAATTATTAGGTGTTTTAGGCTGAGTTTCCCGGAAGCAGAAGCTGAGACAAGGCTTCTACGCGCACACGTTTTATTGGGGGAGTGGAGAAGGCCAGGTAGGACTGGAGAAGACGCTAGGCAAAGAAATGGGTTCAGCTGGAGTCTAGCCTCAGTCTGATCCCACAGGGAGCCTGGAGTATGAGTAATACCAAAAGGTTATGCCTCTTACAGGCAAAGAGACTAGCCATTTGTACCCCAGCATCAGTCAGGGCTACTGCAAGTCACTCCCAGGGCAGGTGTAACCTCCCAGGCATTTCCAGGCAAGGTGACTCCTAGTTGAGGGGCATCTTTGAAGCTGGCTACCACAGTCTTCCCTCTGGCCCCAAAATTCACATCCCTTCCACCTGCAAAACACACCCTCTCCCAAGGTTCCCAAAAGTCTCATCCCATTACAGCCTCAGCTCGAAGTCCAGGATCTCATCTAAATCAGGTCCAGGTGCAAAGGAAGCTGCTCGAGTATACTTCCTTAGGTAGGCTCCTTGATACCTTTCCATTTAAAGACCTCTAAATGAGACAGACAAGGTATCCCTCCCAGCATATGATGTTGGAACATGGGTAGGATAACTGCTGTTGGCATTCCTGTTCAGAAAAGGGGAAAATGGGAGTCAAAGGCAAAGGGAGTACAAAAAGAGGGAGTGCAAATGGGATTCTGAAATGCAGTGGAGAAAATGTTGGAAGTTCCTTGATAAAGATTCAATCCTATTTCTGCCAGGAAGTAATTCTGCATGGCTCTTAAATCTACCTCCTGGGCTCTTAGTTACCCTCTGGGGCTCTTGGTTTCATCCTCTGAGTCATCCTTTACTTTTTCTCTCGGTCTGCTTCCTGCTGGTAGAATTTTGCAAGTCCAAACCTCTATTTATTTTGTATTATCTCTGTCCCTTTCAGTCCAATCTAGAGATCTTTTTGTGAATATAATTATCTTTAAGAATTTGTGGTTTTCCTATGAATGTTATTGGGGTTTTCTCTGTTAGACAAAAGCCACACACACAGATCTCTTAGGGGTGAGCCTTTCTCTACCTGGCCTTCCACTGAAATGGCTAAGCTTACCCATAAGCTTCTTAGAAACCCTGTTGTTTGAGAGGATCTGTGAAACATATGCTTAAACACTTTAGAGCACCTTGTGTCTTGCTGAATGGTATTATAGGCACCCCCTTCCACCTTCTGAGGTCTTAACAAAGGGTTTTACAGCAACATCCTCAGCTTTATTTTTGGATCATGCTTTCCCAGCAATTCCCTTGATTTGATCTTTAGTTGAAAGATATTTCTTAATTTATCATCATTTGGCATCTAGAGTTGCTAGGAATCTTCTAAATCAGCAAGTCTTGGTTTCTTTTTGTTTAGTGGTCTTTCCTTTAGCTTATCTCTTTCCTGTTGCCTTTTAGTTCAAGCAGTAAGAACCGAGGACACTTTTAGCACTTGGGCTGGAAATATCCTTAGTTAGCTTACCCAGTTGATTATGTGCATTTTCCATTTCCCTATGACTACAGGTCACACTGTTGCTAAACTTTCTGCTACTGTGTATCATTACCCAGTTTCTTTTTTTCTTTTTCTCTTTTTTTTAAAAAAAAGATTTTATTTTTCCTTTTTCTCCCCAAATCCCCCTGGTACATAGTTGTGTATTTTTAGTTGTGGGTCCTTCTAGTTGTGACATGTGGGACACCACCTCAGCATGGCTTGATGAGTGGTGCCATGTCCGGGCTCAGGCTTTGAGCCAGCAAAACCCTGGACCGCCGAAGCAGAGTGCAAGAACTTAACCACTCGACCGTGGAGCCGGCCCCACATTACCCAGTTTCTGAGAACGTGCTCCTTGTTTCCCTTTAAGCCCACTCCAGCAGCCTGCTCAACATCCAGGCTCTTCAAGGCACTTTAGCCCTCATGTACACTCTCTCCCATGTCCTTCTGGCTTCTGCTCACTTACTAGTTCCAAAGCCACTCCCAGATTTGTAGGTATTTGTTATGGCAGCCCCCTCTTCCAGATACTAAAACTCTATCTCAGTTATTGATTGCTGTGCTACAAATGATCCCCAAACACGTAATATCACACAGCTTCTGTGGTTTGGGAATTCAGGAGCAGTTTAGCTGAGAGGTGCTGGCTCAGGGCCTCTCGTGCAGTCAGTGTCAAGATATCAGCAGAGGTTGAAGTCATTAGAAGGCTTGCCTGAGACTGAAGGACCTGTTTCCAAGATGATTCACTCACATAGGGTCTTGGCAGGAGGCCTGTGCTTCTCACCAGATGGCCCTCTTCACAGGCTGCTTAAGTGTCGTCGCAATACGGCAGCTGGCCTCCCCCAGAGCAAGTGATACGAGAGAGTGTCACTTTATGTTTTAACAAGGATCATTCTGGCTGCAGTGTGGAGAGCAGACTGCAGGGAGCCAAGGATGGGAAAGGGGAAGTGAGGAAGCTAGTAAAGAAATTCAAGCAAGAGATGATGGTGGCTTGGACCAGCAAGGAAGCAGTGGAGATGGAGAGAAGTGCTCAAATCGTGCATATATTTTGACATTTTGCAGACAGAGCAGATAAGATTTGCTAATAGATTGGATAAGCAGTCTGAGAGAAGGGTCAAGAAGAGCAACAAGCTTTTGATCTAAGCAAACTGACGGAATGAAAACGCTGCTACCTGAGATGGACGCCCTCCGTATGATTCAGGAATCTTGATTATCCATGTTATAAGTGAACAAAGTGAGCTTTTTGGTGTTTAAATAATTTGCCAAAGGCCTCCCAGATAGATAGTAAGTGATGTAGCTGGTTCTTAACTACTGTCCACTATTGTCCACTGAGCCAGGAATATCGTTGTATGGAATCACTTGTCAACATCCTTCACTGGAAGCAACTGGCAGATGCCTTGTTGCCTCCGGATGGCAGGCTCGGCAGTGGAGCAGGGGCACAGAGGAAGATGACCCCTACGTGAACGTGCCGGGGGCACGGTGCTCACTGCCTGTGCCCCTGCTCTCCTGGGACCCCAGCCACGGTCTGATGCTAGATATGAGTCACATCGATGTGACAGCTTCCGTAGGAGCAGTGAACCCTCCAGAGAGCAGGCAAAGGTCAGGGGGACCTGTCCCGAGAGGGCCACCAGGCTGCCTGCTTTCCAGCTGGAGGATGGTAGCCCCACCTTGGAATTCACCCCCAGGGCCAGCTCTGTAGTGCAAACCCACTACTGGCTTTTCCCTAGAAGATGCCAAGGGCAGGAGCCTGAAACACTCAGCCAGGGCCCTGGGACGGTCATTTCTGCAGCTGTCCACATCTGGACGCCCAGGGGAGGCACAGCTAAGCGTTTTCTACAGTCTTGATTCCTTTGCAGACAACTTGGCTTTTCTCTTTCTTCTCTAACTCAGTTTCCACCCTCACCTCCTAAGCTGCGTTCCAGTTCCCGAGGAGGAGGAGGAAAACTCCGAGTGGCTGCCCTGGGGAGGAAGGCATCCTGTTTCCAAACTGGTCCCCATTTGCCCTGTCCTTGCATGAGAATCCCTTTACAGTTTTGAGGATGAAAAGGTTTTCCTTTTTCTCCTTCTTTTCCTTCTCCATAGGAGGGTATGTAATGGATGTTTTATATACCTGGCAAAATTTATGGATAAGCCCCAGAGGAAACAGTGAATTTGTTTCATCTTGTATTAAAGAAAAAAAACCCTCTAAGGTGGGAAAGAGAGAACATTTCAGTGGTTTCACTTGAGGCCTAATTAGGGAGAGTTTCCTTGGGGGGACCTGGAGTGGGGCGACCCGGAGTCTCCTGCTGACTGGGATGAGGTTTGGGTGTCACCACCTTTTCATTTCAAATAGGAAACACAGGGACCCAAAGGGAGATTCGAAGTGGGGACCACGGGTCCACGGGACACTGGGACACGAGAAGCCTGAGGGACGGTGTCCAGTCTCACTGGGATGGAAGAAATGCAAGTTAAAACAAGTCCCTGTTTTTCACCTCTCAAATCAGAGGGTGTTTTAAAGTTATAAATCCAGCATTGGCGAGGATGAAGTTGCCAATTGTTCCCATGGCAGGCAGGAAGATAAATTCTTGATAGGCAGTTTGTATCAAAATCTTTAAAACACGTCCACCCTTTGAACCCACAATTGCCCAGCTACAGGTGTGCGTAAGGATGTGGCCCTGGATGTGCACAGGGCTTTGGCTGAAAGAGTGCTTGCAGCAGCTTTGCTTATTTGAGAAAAAAGTTGGAAACAGTTACAGGAAATTGGTTAATAAATCACGCCTTCAAATACTGACATGAAAACTTGTATGATAGAAGAATATTTACTGGTAGAGAAAAATAGGCATCTTGTATTGTCAAATGAGAATGAAGATATGATCAAGGGAGGTATACAAAATAGACTGATGGTCGTAGATCGATAGATGATAGATGATAGATAGACATATCTCCAACAACATCCTTGCAAAATAACTAACAACTCCATCTCGATATTCACAGAACCCGGGTAACCTAGCTCACCCTCTCAGAGCCTCCACTTCCCCATCCATGAAGTGGGATAAAAGGCACTTCTCATGCCCAGCGGTCAGGAGGGTGCCCCCCAGGAGGTTTCAGGCTGAGGTTTTTGTCAGACCTGGGTCAGGAGAGCGCATCTCCTCAGTTCCTCTTTTGATTCTGCACTGCCTGGGCAGTCCCTTCCATGCAGCATTAATTCAGGTGGTGCAGAACTCTTCCCACGGGAGCACCCCTGGGCAGGTGCCATGCCTGGCACCGCAGAGGTAGAGAGACCGTAAGTGCCCGCCTGAACTGGAAGGTCCCCACTGTGTCAGGACCACCACATGCCTTCACCCCAGTGGGCTCACCTGCCTGGAATGCCACTCTGCTTCATCTCCTCTTCTCACTGCCCTGATCCTCCTCAGCCTTCCAGGCCCAGCTCAAGCCTCACCACCTTCGAGAAGTCTCCTTGAGTTCCACAGCCTCTTCCTTCTACTGTATCCTTCCAACCCTGCTGAGCTGGCTGAGCATGAACCCACCCACACCTTAGAATATTCTTCAACTCCGCAGCCTCCATCCCAATAAATAAACCTAGCTCCAGGCTTACTACACGTGTGCCCTGCAACAGTTGCCTGACCTCTCTGGGCCTCCTTGTCTCATAATTGTAAAATGGGGATCATCACACTGCCTTGCCAGCTGTTGGGGCTTTAGAAATAAAACCCGGAAAACAGGCACGACTCAATAGCAGTCACACCGTAAACAGTAGCTATTATGATTCAAAGCCAAACGCCTCTTTTCTTGTGTAATTCACCCTCCCTGTCTATAGAAGGGTGAGCAGGTGTGAATGGAGGACTGAGGAGCTCAGCCGTGTGAGTACAGTGCATGATCTTTGGCACATGGACATCTGGGAGGTTCGAGGATTTTCCGCTTCCTTCCTGGTTCTCTGCTGAGAGTAGTCGAGGGGTTTCCCAATTTGCTGCGTGATTTGACCATTTCATGCAGGTTTCTGTTCCCCTTTGGAAAGTGTGTTTCACATCCAATGCCCTGAATTTGAATAAAACTCTCCAGTACTTTCCAGGTTTTGAAAAAACCGCTCTATGACAGAATTTCCCACCTTGGATGAGTCAGCTGAGGAAGTGGCATCGGCAGGACCACCTGTATTTCAGGCACAAATGAGGATCCAGCATGTGTCTCCCGACGGACTCACCAAGGAGACCACAGATGGACAAACAACCATCTGAGCCATGGGCCAGGGCGGCCAGAGGACCACTCCAGGAAGAAGCAGTCACAGGTGGCTTCCAACGACAGGACCTGAGTGACACAGGAACGTAGGCTTGAGCTATGAGAGTGTGCTGTGAGGGTCACTTGGAGGCCTGATAATCTCCCAAGCTGGGTTTTGTTGTGTCCAAAATCCCCCCAGGAGAGCTTAATTCCACTGGGTTCCTCTCCCTCTCTTAACATGCATGTACTCTGGGTTGGGGAGTCATTCAGCCAACTGCTTACTTGCACTAAGGTGTTGCTGAGAAAGACCAACAACTCAACTGAAAAATGGCAGAAGGGTATGAACAGTGAGTTCACAGAGAGAGAAAAGGAAGGGCCCCTAACATAGAAGGAAATGGTCACTCTCACTCATAATAAGAGAAATGCACATTAAAACTCCATTGAGGGGGCCGGCCCCGTGGCTGAGTGGTTAAGTTCGTGCGCTCCACTCCAGCAGCCCAGGGTTTCGCCAGTTCGGATCCTGGGCGTGGACATGGCACCGCTCATCGAACCATGTTGAGGCGGCATCCCACATGCCACAGCTAGAAGGACCCACAACTAAAAAATACATAACTCTGTACCCAGGGCCTTTGGGGAGAAAAAGGAAAAATAAAATCTTTTTAAAAAACTCCATTGAGATACCATTTCTCACCCATCAGGATGGCAAAAATGCAAACGTTTGACAACACACCTTGAGGTGTGCCAGCTATTAAGTTATTGACTCTCAGCTCCAAACTCACCCTTCTCTCTTCTGCTTTGTGATGCTGGAGCTGGGGCTCTGCAAACCAGGCTCTACTGTGCCCATTGCTCCCTCTTAAGCTCTGCCATTAGGAGGTGCTGGAATGAGACTACAAAGTTGGAGGAGGGAGAAGGGACTCCTGCCTTCCTAGCTGGCATCCTGTCTGCTTCCGGCGTGTGTACTCTTCCTGAGGAGATCACCCTGGCCCTTGACTGGTAGAATTGGTCAAGTTGGTGAAAGCACAAAATGGTACAACCCTTATGGAGAGCAATTTAACAATATCCAACTGAATTACAAATTCAGTTACCATTTGGCCCAGTAACCAACCACTCTTCATTCTAAATGGCATGTGTTCCAGATTATCTATTGCAGTATTGTTGAAATAGCAAAAAGTGTCCATTGATAGGGGACTGGCTACATAAACTGGGATATTCCCATGATGGAGGCTCTGCAGCAGTAGAAAAGAATGAGAAGAGCCTATATTGTTAAGTAAAAAACCATAGTGCATAATGAGGAATATAGCATCTGCTTTTACACAACAAACAGGTTAAGATTAGAAAAGGTATTTGAATTTGCTTACCACTGCATATCGAAACTGTGGGAGGGTACACGAGAAAATAGTAAGAGCAGGTGCCTAGGTGGTTGGAGTGGGGGTGCTAGGAGACAATTTCCTGCACATCTTCTGGGCAGAGGCCCCACAGCATTTGTTATAGATTATCTTTTCAAGGATGTTTGTGTAGAAACAGCCTTAGGAGATAAAGATAGTGTCTCCCTCCAGAGCAGAGCACAAGTTTGTTTGCTATCCGGTAAAATTAAGATAATATCTCCCTCCAGGGCAAAGATGGGGCAGGTTTGTTCTCAGCCGAATATAAAAGCTGAGGGGTTCCTGAGCTCGGGATTCCTCAGCTGTGAGGCAAACCCACTGTGTGCGGAGCATCCACTTGGGCTGCTCCATGCGGCCCCCGTGGAACTTGCGGGGCACAGGAAACCGACGTGAATATCAAGCTCAGGCTGCCTGCTGTGCTACGAGTAATGAAGTCCTTTGTCTCTTACCTAGTTGTTGCCTGTCCTCTGCGGGTACCCCCCAGAAAGTGACAGGCTTACTTGTTAGCTTGCAAGTGGGGTAAAATCTTAGACCCTTCAAAGCTGTCGATGGGGAAGAGGGGAATGAGATAGATGGGGTGGAGTAGGATGAGACTTCTTATCATGTACCTTTTCATATTATTATATTTCAAACCACATGGTTGTATTACCTGTCAATCATAAATAACATTTAATTTGAAATAAAAATGTTACTCTTGTATGTGAGTCACAAAACTTTAGAATTATGACCCTGGGCTCTTACAGAGGAAGAAACCAAGCTCTAAGGGACATGAAATGACACCCCCAGCTAGTTACTGGCTGATCTTGAATGAACTCAGACTTCCTGACCTCCGGTCCAGTGTTCTTTCCAGTACACAGCCTGGATCAGGGGAGACCTTGAGATGTAATGAGATAAGGATGATAAAAACAGAGATGAAGACCATGATTTTGACTTCATACTTTAGCCTAGAACCAGCTCTGCCTGAAATTATCCCACCAGGCCCCCAAGGAGCTCTCAACATTTTGTTCTTGCTGTAACATCTACTGCAGAAAGTACTCTTATAGTAAATTGCCTCAAACCATACTCAGAAGCAAACAAAACATTTAAAAATGCATACTGATATGCTAGTCCAACCTAAAAGACTTGCCCATCCTTTTATAAGAAACTGCAGAGAGAAGACAGATTCAAGGCTTCCTGGAACTGCCCAAAATTCTTAATAAATCAGTGGCAGCATGAAATGGAAAAGAGAAATGTGGGATATAGGGGTTTGGATGGTGGGAGCTCCTGTAGGAAAATGTGCAGAGGTCAAAAATGAGGTCCATTTGTTCAAGAATCATATTCCAGCCCTTCAAAGGCAGGGTGGCTCTAGAATGTGCCTAATAAAGGTTTGTCAAATGAGTAAGAGAGAGAAGTAAGAAGTGAGAGAAGTATTGCTATCATGCAGGTAAATTTCTAGAATCAATAATATCAGGCTTGCTAATACCTAAGGCCAGAGAAGGACAACACCATTGTCCCTACTGCTGTGGAGCTTGACATGGTATGGAGAAAGGGCACGGGATGGGCCCTGAGAAGGTACCTCTTCAATCAGACCAGCTTTACCTGATTCCATCCATCCACCCATCCACCCGCCCACCCACCCATCCATCCATGTATCCATCTATGAATCCATCCGTCCATCCACCCATCCATTATCCATCTATCCATCCTCTAACCAATCCCTGTCTTCTAGGAGCTTTGAGTTTGGGTGGAGGAAGATGTGCAGACATTAGAATACAGTCAGAAAAGTGCTGAAGAGTACTAATATCTAACACAGATATGTCTGAGGTAGAAGAGTAATGGAAAATGTTGCTTGTCTATTGCACTGTCTGTCCTGCTCACCAAACAGTGAGCTCCTTAAAGGCAGTGAACTTCACTAACTTCTGCATCCTCGGGGCTCAGGATGGCACATGGTAAGTCAACATTTGTTGAACAAAAGAATGAGCATGGGTATCAGAGAGTATCAGTCAGCATGAATTAGATTATGCTGCGATAACCAAGAAAACCGAAATCTCAGTGGCTTAGAACAAACAACAAAAGGCTGATTTCTTGTTCACGAAACATGTCCTTCGATTGGCCAGGAACTCTAAATTGTTATCACCTCAGACTCGAGCTAATGGAGCAGCCATCATCTGGAACAGTGCTTGTCATCACGGCAGAGGGAGAGATGAAGAATAGCAAATGGTACACTGCCCAGAAGTACCACCACGTCATCTCTATTCATGTTTCATTGATCAAAGCAAGTCACCAGGCTGCGCTGCAAGGAGGAAGAAAACAATCTGCCCGTGTGCTGGGGAGCTCGGGACGTATTTGCTGTTGAAGAGTGTTCATATCCACCAAAGTGTGCCCTTCTGCTCATGAAATGTTTGACTCACTTTCTTCATCCCATGGAAAAGTAAGTCCCCTCCTCCCAGAAGCAGGCAATGGGAAGGTCCCCTGCACACCTCTGGCTGAGGGCTGGCATCTCTGGGTGATGCACAATCGTCTCCCCACCAGGTCTATCTGTGGCTTTTCCTGATCTGGACACCCATGACGAGTTATCTGCCCCACACCCCCAAGGTACAAGGGGGCACAGGGGCAGAATGGCACTCCAGTCCTGGACCGGAAACAAAGGGAGACTTGAGTAGACACCGAAGTCCCACCTTGAGGATACCTATCCTCCAAAGGGATTGTTTCCTGTTTTCATTCTCTGGGAGAAGCTGCCGTTGTCCATTGCTCTCTGTGACCTCTGGATCAGCCCTCTGGACCATTCTGGAATGGTCAGAAGTGAGCTTTAGAGACTATGGCCCCCTTGGGACTGAGTGGCTTTCTCAGAGCCTCCGCTATCTGGTACGGCGGTGGTCACCACGCAGAGGGAAAGCTGAGGCATGGAAAGTCACACCTAAGGCTTCCACCTAGAACTGATGTGTGCCTCTTCGGTTCACATTTTTTGGCCAGAGCATGTCACAGGTAACGAAACGTCATCCTGTCCTGTGCCTGGAAGGAGAACTGGAAATCCCGGGTGAGTGACATTTGTGTTGAGAGAGTTTCATCTGGCTCTGGAGGTCAGGCCCGCCCTCCAAAAAAATGGCATTTGGTTGATTCAGAGAAGGTACAGAGAAAGGCAGCTCTGACCAAGAGGAAGTGGGAGAAGAGAGAAGGAAGCCTGAACATGGGACCCGTTCCCTGAGGCCACAAGACAAAGCTGAGAACTGTGAGCCCCAGGGAGTGAGGCCCAGGACTGCATGCCCCCGGCCCCGAGTCCAGTATGAAAGGTTCTGCTGTGCAAGGCTGTGGGGTTGAGCCTGGAAAATAAAAGGAAGGCCATCTCCTCCCTGGGGAAGTGTGAACCGAGTTCTCCCAGCTGAGGGACTCATGAAGGACACACAGCATTTCTTAGGTGAGACAGTGGAGGCCCATGAGTCAGGAAGCTATGGATGTTCAGAATGTCCCTAACCTCTTGAGAGTGATGTCACCACCTCTCCCAGCCATGTTCCCCCTCACCTGTCCCTGGCACTGGAAGTCACAGGGGGACCTGAAGGGACCTGGATGGCAATTCTTCTGGGCCTACTGCCTGTGAGCTAACTGGAAATAAATGGAATTCACACAAGTTCCCAGTTACAGATTGTTCTTAAAGAAATCAAATACTGTCTGAAGGAATGTGGTTTATTCCTTCTGAAGACAGAAAATGGCCTGACACAGGCTATTGGCAAGGGGGCTGCTTAGCGCTGCCACCTGTGCAACAGTGAAGAAGGAGGGAATTAGCACATCAGCTGGTTACACAGAGACGACTTGTCTAAAGTACTTAGAAGCCATTTGTTCTCTTAAGTGGGTTAAGCATTCCCCCTTCTTTTTTTCTCGCATCTTTCTGCAGTCAGTACAACAGGCAAGCTCCAGCCTGGTCCCTGGTCCCAATTACCCAGACGGTGGGTCTCCCCTTGCTGGGGCCACCCTGCTAATAAGCATCATTGTCTCTAGGCTGGCTTTTACACCTTGCCCAGAACTGTCTTAAATTGTGGACTGCTTCTGTAATCAGTAGCAAACACAGATGTCTGAGGCTCCTGGTCAGGATTTTTGGAAAATGTAAAGCATCCATAGTGTCCATGTGGAGGAAACCCTTCCTGTCGGGGAAGATGGCAGAGAGTGGAAGGGTATCTGGAATGAGGAGGCATCATTTGCAGGTGAAGGTGCTGAGGAAGGAGGCTGGGGTCCCCAGGGACACATTTTCACAGCTTAAGATCCTTCTCTAAGCCCTGGGTTCAAGGAGCTATGCTCCCAAAGGCCCCAGGAAAAGCCTTCTTGTGGGAACATGGACTTGCAGCAACCCACCATGTCTGAGCCGAATGAAGCGGTTTACACGAAGACTATTGCAGGAGTTGAGAGATTAACGTATGCTTTGTTTGTCCCTCTCTGCTGTGAGTAGGAAGTCTCTGTGTCCCTGCCCCTCTGGGGAGGCTCGTGGTGCAGGCTGGGGGTAAAGGCTGCTAGAGGACAAGCCATCTTCTGGGCCTTTGCCTTCCAGAAGCCAGAGCAGCTTAAGGGGAGTCACACAGTGGGAGAGAGGCCAAGAAGAGCGGGGGACCCCAAACAGAGGAGCCTGGGGAGTCCCCTAGTCAGCAGGACCTGCAGCTGCCCCAGGGAGGTGACAGGACCTCCCAGAGAAATGGCCACCTGGTGCACCTGGGTGACGTGAGGTGGGACAAGGGTGACCTACCACCCCAGTTTGCCTAGAACTGAAGGGGTCCCTGGGACAAAAGACTCTCAATGCTAAAACTGGGGAAGTCTGGGACAAACCAGGACAAGCTGGTCACCCTAGGTGGGTGGAGGTCCCAGCTGACCCCAGTGTGACAGCCTCCTGCTCTGAGCCATGACCACAAGGAGCTGAAGGTGAACCCGCCCCTGCTTTCTGTCCCATAAACTCCCTGCTTCTTGTGCCACCCCAGGACAGGGGCCCCTCGAGTGGCAGTGGGGGTCAGGGTCAGACTTATTTGATCTAAAGCAAATGACGGGGTTTGATGTTTCTTCTATGCCAAGAGCTGTCTGCTCATCTCTTCCCGCCTCTATGTCAAGCTTTCCTCCCCTCTCTCCTGCCCCTACGTTAGACCAAATGAGATCTCCTCCTGGCTTAGTGGCCTCCAGGGTGACCAAGGATAGACCTGAGCATACGGCTTCCCTCTTAGCCCCAAGCCTGGAACCTGGATTCTTGGTTTAAGAGGCACCGCCCTCCAGCCTGGTGTGCCATCCCCAGGGGCGAGGGGAAGCCCCGCACAGCAGAGAGGGGAGGGGGACTCCGGTCTCTCAGAAGCTGGCTGCATCCCCCTCCGAGGGGCCCTCCTCACAGACACTGGGACAGGAGGGAATTCCTTGGCAGCTCTCGCTCGCTCAGATAACCAGCCGGTCGGAGAGCGTGCCAGCACGCAGAACAGAAAGGAGCAGAAATCGCTTCAGTGTGTGCTTGCTTGTTTTCCGAGGCTTGATCTGGCTCTCACAGGCTGCAGTGGGGGCACTGAGCTGTCAGAAGGCGTTAAGGCCCCGGCCGGCATCCCCACGATCTGGGGAAGCTGCCCACCCAGCTGTCCCTTGCAGAAATCGCCAGAACCCCACTGTCTGGCCAAGGCCAGGTGAGGGACACCATGATGGCGCTCAGCCCCCTGGAGTGCCAGCTGGGACAATGACTGTGACTGTGTCGTACGAGGGAGCCCTTTGAAAACAAAACCCCACAAATGCCTTTGAATCTCCCCCAAGACTTGCAAGGTGGCATAACCCTGGTGTCACTGAGGCCACCTGCCCCTTAAGAGGCAGACCTGATAGGCTCGAAGCCCTTCCCTGGCACGTCCACCGCCTGCCGAGCCTGCTGGGCCTTCTCGGAGGCTCACATGCCTCCTGCCTCCTCGGCTCTGCTTCCGGCTTCTGCTGAACTGTCCGTCTCTCTGGATCTCGTTGCTCCTCCTCTGCTGCCGCCCCAGCACTGAACAGAAGTGGGATGACCCTCTTCCCTGACCCCCAACCCTCTGTGTACAATCAGGCATGGGAATTTGGGTATAGAGATTTTTCTGGAGATTCAGGGGCAACAGCAAGAAGCATGCATCTCACTCCAAGCTGCAGAGAAAAGAAACTTGGATTTTTTTAAGAAGTCCCCAGGCTATTTCCTCCCCTCAGGTTCAGGTCCACGTTGCTCCAGCCCTCTCTCCCCTAATCCCCCTGCCTTTCCCCCACCGCCAACTCCCGGTCCCTTCTTATGCAGACTGGAATGGTTCCTTATTCCTCCTCTTCATTCAGCCTCCCCTGAGGGCCCCCTCCCACCCCAAAGTGTCCTGTCTGTGCATTTTCCTAAACCAAGGTTGTTCCTTTCCTAAGTGAAACTGATGCAGGTGGTGAAATAGTACTTTTCTTCCTCTGAAAGTACCATTCTTTAGGGATGAGGACATTTGGGCTCAGACAGGCTAAGTAACTTAGTCAAGGTCACACAGCGGCTAAGAATTAGAGGTGGGATCGCGCCGAGATCTGTCTTCAGACAAAGTTGCATTTCCTCCTGGGCTGACCCCAGGCTTGGCTGAGGCCATGGCCTGCAGGAGAGGTCTGAAGCAGGAGGAGCGGGCGGTCTGAGAAGGGGTCTGCGTGATCCACACAGGAAGCAAGGGTGCCACTGCCCAGCGGTTGTTCCAGAAGCCGTAGTGCCTGGAGTCCTGAGAGAGCCTGTGGTAGGTGGCTGGGCCAAGACCACCAGGCCAGGGTGTGGGGTGAGGGGCTGCCACAGAAGCCAGGGCCTTGGCCCCCAAGCAACAAGACTCAAGGTAGAAGGAGACAGGAAGGCCAAAGGCAGACAGGCCTGGGAGGGTTAGGAGGAACCCTTAGCTCTAAAACAAAGCTGCCAATCTCTGGGGGTGGAGCCCTGACAAAGCCTTCACAGCCTCATTGCTAATCCACACAGCCAGCCTGCTGGCAGTTACCTCCCAGATAACTGATAGGGAGACGGGTTCACAATGGTTGAGTGACTTGCTCAGAGCCCCAGGCTAGCAAAGAGCCGGTCAGGACCCAAATCAGGCATCTCTGCCCCCAGGTTCTGTGACTCTCTCTTCTCACGGAGCCAAACAGAGGTGAGAGCCAAACAGAGGTGAGCGGCCTTGGGCTGAGTCCTGGGCCCCTGCCGGGACAGGTGGGGCCCAAGTCGTGCCTTGGCTGCCAATTCCCAGGCTGGGGTAGGCATCTGCTGCTGACCAGTGTCCAGGGTCTGCCAGAGTGTTGGCTCGGGGGAAATATTCAGCTGCTAAAAGTTGCTGGTGAATTGGGTCTGCCCCTTCCCGCCTCAGGGACGCTGCCCTGCTCTGGAATCTTCTCCCCTCAGATTTCAACGTGGCTGGTCCCATCTCATCTTTGGGACTCAATCCAGATGGCTCCTCCTCTGAGAGGCTTCCCGGACCTCCCCATCCAGAGAAGTCCCCAGACCCTCTCTGCCTCCTCACCTTGCCGTGTTTTCTTCAAGGCACTTGCCCTAAATTTCTCCATCCGTGTATTCGTTTATTATTTATGGTGGCCCCCTCCCCCAGCACGAGAGAATGGGCTTGTCTGTCCTGTTCTCCCTGAACCCCAGTGCCCGGATCCGTGCTTGCACACAGCAGGCGCTCAGCAAACATTTGGTGAAGGACTGAGTCAAGGGGATGGCCTCTGAGCACCGGCAAAGGCCATCTTTGTCCATCCCAACATCCCTCTGTCTGCAGCCGCACCCACCTCAATGGCCCCATCTCTGCCTCATTTCCCCATGAAAAATTGCTGTGGGAGAAGTCACATCTCAACCAGATGGCACCGGAACCGACCCTGCAGCCCTCCCCGATGGCCTCCACGCTGGCTGACCAGGCAATGACCGTGCCCCTGTGAACCCTTCCTGCCCACGCTGCCTGGCGATGCCTCCTGGTCCTGCCACCTCCTCTGCTTGCCCACCTCAGGGCTGCAGGGAAACAAAAGTAGCCCAGCTCGAGGACGAGGCCCACACCCAACCCTGGACCCCGGGCTCCCGGTCCCGTGTGCGCCCGCTGGCCATCGCTGGGCCATCGCTGGGCCTCGGTCATATTCCTCTCCTATCAGAGAGTCAGCCAATCGCTCCCTCTAACTGCCCTGCAGGGAGTCCGAGGGATCCATGAAATATGAAGCATCGGAAGCATCTTGTGTGCTTCTCCGATGAAAAGCATCACCATGGGAGAGAGAGACTCATGGCCATACAGCTCACCCGTGCAGGTCGAATTGCTTTGTCCGGGAGATTTTTATGTGGGTGTGAGGTTTAGAGTTTGAAGAAAAAACACAGCTCGTTGCAGGGAGCTATTATGGGATTTTCTCTGTAGAAGTAGACAGTCTCTGCGCAGCCTTTTGAAAGCTCAGGCAAATCCTCAGGAAAACCTGAGGCCAGAGCGTGCCAAGGAGATGCTTATCGCTCGCTCCCCACACCCGCGTCGGTCGTCCCGGGAGCTTCCCCGGCTGGCTTCTCGGCAGGCCCAGCCACCACCCTGCCCGCGGGGACCAGCCGCGCATGGCCCAGTTATGAATCAGGCTTGTCTTCCCGCTCTGATGCGGGAAAATGGGATGATGAATTCATTTCCATCACCACACTGCCCATAAGTCACGGCTTGAAGGGGCTTTTTTTTTTTCTTTTGGAGTTTCCAATGACAAAGATTTCATTATCCGAAGCAATAATTTTTAACCAGAGCAATGCAAGATTTCACTCTACCTGAATTAGGCCCATATGTGAGAGGGAAGCCCGGAGAACGTCAGTGTCTGGAGGGGCGGGGGCGGGGGTGGGGGCGGGGGTGGGGGCGGGGGAGGGGGAGGGCTGGTCGCCTCCTGTGTTTTCGCCCCCTCCCCGTTCTTTCCCGGCTGCGCCCCGGCTGCTCCCCGGCTGCGGGTGTTCATTTTCTTTGTTCTCAGTCCTCTTGAGCCCACCCATCTCCTGTGCTCTGCACCCGCTGGGATCCTCTCCCCCAGTGGGTAACCCCTCGACCGAGTGACAGCAGCCATGCCTGGGGTGACATTCTCTGTCCCTTCTGGCTGCTGGTCCTCCCCTCCCCTGCTCCAAACCCCTTTCCCACAACATGGGAGCTGAAGAAGAGCAGAGTTGCCTGTCTTAACCCTTCTCCCCACGACAGGAATCCTCAGCATTATTTTCAAATGGAGCCAAAGGACTTTCCTTCTAAATGGAAAAGCAATTCCAAAACCACTGTGAGGGAGATCCCCAGGGTGGGGCGCTCATCCTAACCCTCTGGATGGGCCACTCCTGCCAGGCCCCTTCTGCCTCCTTGTTCATTTTCACGCTGAGGCCTTCTCCCTCCAAACCCGAAGCCTCAAGTCACGGGAGGCCTAAGTAGGAATCTAAGGAGGGAGAGAGGGGCCCTTTACAGCAGCTCAGGAGCCAGGACAGCGCCCCTGCTCGCAGCCCTCTGTCTGGGTTTCCTCTGGGAGCTGGCGTGGCCTGGGAAGACTGGGAGCTCTGCCAAGCAGGGCTTACCCTGGGGTAGGATTGGGGTCCTCTCGCATCCCCCACTGTCCACATCCAGACCCCACGCAGCCTCTCTCCTCCCCCTTCTTTGCCATCACAGCCCTGCTGGCAAATGCGTTCCTGCTAAACATGCTGCCTCCTTCAGTCTAGGGACAGGCAGTCGAACTGAACTGCCCATTTGACGAGCCCAAGGTGAAACCTCGGTGTCCGATTTGAGGAGCCACATGCAGCAGGTCTGCGTTTAAACAGCAACTATTATTTACTGAATGCTGACCAAGCGCAAAAGATGAAATAAATACATGAGACACAGTTGACTTTCTCAAAGAGCAAATGCAAAGCCAATATTGGATTTTTTTTTTTAAGGATTTTATTTTTTTCCTTTTTCTCCCCAAAGCCCTCCGGTACATAGTTGTATATTCTTCGTTGTGGGTCCTTCTAGTTGTGGCATGTGGGACGCTGCCTCAGCGTGGTTTGATGAGCAGTGCCATGTCCGCACCCAGGATTCGAACCAACGAAACACTGGGCCGCCTTCAGTGGAGCGTGCGAACTTAACCACTCGGCCACGGGGCCAGCCCCCAGATATTGGATATTTTGAGCTTCAGTTTCATCTGACGGAGCTACATCCTTGCCTGGGCAGAGTAAACCCCAAGGACGAAGCCCAGACAGTTACTCCAGGAGTTCAGGGGAGGTGGGTGTCACTGGAGGCTGGAGTGGAGGGCCTTTACAGAAGATGTGGTGCTGGGTAAATGGAGAGCAGAGGAAGGGCCTGCTAGGGGCCCTGCACGGCCAGGGATGTGGAGGTAGCAATGATCCTCGAGGGGCCAGGAGAGTGACAAGTAGAGGAGCAGCGTGTCCTCAGGAGGAATGGAAGTGATGTTAGGGAGTTGTGAGGCCCAGCAATTGAGCTTAGACGCCCAAGCTGAAGATCTGGGCCTCACGGTAGTCCCCAGTCAGCCACAAAGGATGTGCCCTGAGGCCTTCTCTCTCCCCCTAATTCTCAGCCACCACTATTGCCTACAGTTAACTCAAAATGCAGTTACAATGTGCCTGGGGACAAGGAGAGAAGAGGAGAGAAGCTGGGAGGGGCGGAGCCTGCCCTGGGCCGGCCGCTGCACTCACTGGTGAAGAGCAGCCCTTGGGGCCCCCACCCTTGACCCCATTACAGGCCAATCCCAAATTCCTGCCTTGACAGTGTCACCAACAACCTCATGTCATGAATCTGAAGTTCTGGGTGAGCATTTGGAGGTTTGAATGACATATGTGCACACCAGGGTGCTGCGAGATTTGTAGGCAGAGGAAAAAGTTTTCATTTTTAAAAAATTTTTTAATCAAAAAAAATTTTTAAGGTAAAATTCACATAACACAAAATTAACCATTTTAAAGTGTACAACTCTGTGGCATTTAGTACATTCACAATGTTGTGCGTCTATTACTTCTGTCTAGTTCCAAAGCATTTTCACCCCCCGGAAGGAAACCCTGGACCCATGAAGCTGTCTGTGCCTCTTCCCCTCCCCCAGCCCCTGGCAACCGCTGAGCTGCTTTCTGTCTCTATGGATTTACCTGTTCTGAACATTTCACATAAATGGAGTCATGCAATACGTGGTCTTTAGTGTCTGGCTTCTTTCACTTAGCATGATGTTTTCGAGGTTCATCCGTGCTGTAGCATGTATCAGAACTTCATTCCTTTTTATAGCGGGATAATATCCTGTTGTCTGTATAGACCACGTTTTGTTTATCCATTTATCTGTTGATGGACATCTTTTTCCACATGTGACTATTGTGAACAATGCTGCTGAGAACACGTGTGTAGCAGTATCTGTCTGAGTCCCCATTGTCAATTCTTATACACCCCGGAGTGGAATTGCTGTGTCATGCAATAATTCCATGTCTAAGTTTTGAGGAACTGCCGGGCTGTTCTCCAGCGGGGCCGTCATTTACATTCCCACCAGTGGACAGGTTCTGAGAATCCTCAGACAGACAGCAAGTGGTAGGGGATTCATGTGGGGGTTTTGTGTGATGTGGGGGAGGCCAAGATGGGGCTCCTACCTGGTGCTCCTGGGGCACCAAAGCTCCCAGCACCCAGAACAGTCAAGGCTCAGAGTCTGAGGTGTGAAGGAATGGGGAGGGAGGCAGGACTAGAAAAGCGGTCATGATAAAGGTTCTGGGACACAGTTTTGAGCCACCCTGAAACTCCAGGCCAGGCGCCCGAGCCTGGGCGGGCTTCCCACTCGGGCTCCTCCTGCGGGCAGCAGACTGGGGAGCCGGACGCCTCTGCAGATCCCATTACTGGAGACCAGGCTGCAACATGAAATGAAGAAAATGTAAAACATGAGGGAACATGCTGTAAATCACTTATTGGCAGCCCGCTGGCCTCCCGGCCACACCCGCTCTGAGCGCCATGCTGCAGCCGCTCAGGATTTCCTCACGGCCTGGACCAGGCTTTCTCCTCGGGCGCCAAATCCTGACCTGAGAACTGAAAGCCTGTGAGGAAAACACCTCAGGCCTGACTCATCCTGCCCTCCAGCCGCCGGAGCATCCCCGACTCCCCTGCTGGCGCCGGCCGCCAGCCCCCCCCCCCCCCCCCCCCCCCCCCCCCCCGCCTTGAGAAACCCCTGCCCTCCTCGCCCGCGCTTCCCCAGTTTGTGAAATGACGTGCCTTGGTTGACTAACCTCCAAACTGTCCAGCATGTTCCAGATGCATCTTTGATTCACAGAATTTCCCGCAGTCCTGGCTCTCCTCACTTGGTCCCAGGGGGAGAATTGGGAAACAGAAAAGAAATGACCGGTTCAGGCAGACCCTAGGGGCAGAACGTGTGGGGCCAGTGTTTGCAGCGAGGCCCCTGTTGTTCTGGGCTGGGCCAGGTGGGGAACAGGGACACCTGGGAATGTGGATTCCAGGCACAACTGGCATTCCCTCAAATGTGCAATGATCCTTGGAAGCAACGCCCAGATTAAAACTCAGATAAGAAGGAGAGAAAATGATGGGCTGTCGGTCTGCGTTCTAAAAGGACTCCCCTGGAGATGCCTTTAAATGGCTTCTTTCCAGTGGATTGTGCTCCATACACTTGTGCTGTGTCGCATGTATTGTCTGAAGTGGAGGTTAACACATATAGCTTTGCTTCAACTGGGTAGACTTTCTCAGTCCCTGTTGGAAGCTGTCCCCTTTAGTTCAGTGTGGCTTGGCCACCAAAGCAAGCCCTGAGCGGGAGTGAGGGGCAGGAAGAGAGAGAGCATGGGAGCTGGGGGCCGAGAGGCCCTGTGGAGAGTAGCTGAGCTCTGGCTAGCAGGAAGGCCAGTGACGGAGGCGTTAAGAAACCCTGGTGCCCTCCAGCAGGCCCTTCTCATCTCCGGGGCTCAGTTTCCTCCTCTCTACAGTGAGGACATCAGACCAGGTGATCTCTGAGTCTCTCCAGCTTCGCTGTTCTAGGCTGTGGGTCTTCATGGAGCAGCTGCATATTCATGAACCTCTGGGCAGGCCAGTCCCAGCTAGAGCCAAGAAGATGCACAGGCAAGTCCCCCTCCTATCTCCTAAAAAGGAATGATGGTGTTGTGGTCCACACACAGCTGCAGACCACTCAATTCGCCATCTCATCTCTCCTCTTTGTTCCAAGAGGAACCATGCAAGTGCTTCCCTTTTAAGTGCAAGAGGAATCAAATGTCCTGCCTCTGAGCATCATTTAGCAAAGCAGGGATTCAGAGGTGTCAAAAAGACCATTGTTACGAGGAAGCAAAAGGTCAATGTACCCATCATCCCGTCCCAGTTTACTGAATACATCAGCTATAGCAGCTGTGCAGTGAGGGAAATGTCAGGGAATCGGCTGTCCATCCTCACTGGGCAGCGAGTTTACCTGTGAGGCTTCTTCAGTCTTACTGCACACAGCAGTCTTGTCTCCCCAGATTTCCACTTCTTAATCAGAGTCCTTTCATTATAAGTCCATAGTGCTGGGCACATGGTAGATGCTTAATAAATGTGTATGGATTTGTTTCCAAGAGCTGTCCGAACAGGGAGACCAGTTGCAGTTACCTGTGGCTACAGAACAAACCACCCACACCTTAGTGGCTTAAAACAACAATTTATTCTTTCTCATGAATCTGTGGGCTGGCTGGGCTCAGCTGGGTGGTTTGGCTGGGCTCACTCAGCAGCTGCACTCACCTGGGAGCTGGGTTGGGGCTGGAATGTCCAGAGCTTCTCTCCCACAGCCTTGCATCATTCAGTGGTCCAGCCTGGACTTCCTTACAGCATGGGGGCTGGGCTCCAAGAGGGACCATTCAGAGAAGACAAGCCCAATGTGCAAGCACTTATCAAGCCTCTGCTTGCACCACACTTGCTAATGTCTCACTGGCCAAAGCAAGCCACATGGCCAACCCCAGAGTCAATGTGGGAGGGACCACACAAGAGTGTGAATTCTGGGAGATGTGGTCCATTGGAGGCCACCAATGCAATAACCTACCACAGCTGGTGAATCCTGCCTGGTGGGGCAGAGCCGTGATACCCTGAGCCATCCTCCATTCTCCCAGGGAGTAGGAAGACAGGTTTCTCAGTGGACAGAGACATGTCCTACAGGAGGTGAAGATGACGAGTCACCCACTCTCGAGGTAGGGGGAAGGTTCCTTGAGTCTCATCATGGTCATGCTTGAATCTAGCAAAAAAGCATGCTGGGATTTCTTTTCAGACCCTGGAGGATAAGTGGGGCCCATCACTGGCATGCATGCATTCAATCTTTAATTCATTCATTCATGCACTGAACACAGTGCCCGAGCACTACCATTAGGGAGCACTCAGGGGATCCAGGTGCATCAAGGCAACCCCTGCGACCAAGAGCAGCACGTGCATGTCCTCCCACATCCTTGTGGGCCATGGGAATTACCTTTTTCTCACTGGGGAGCAATAGTGTCATGCAGTGGTTGAGAGCATGGACCCTGCTGGCGGATGGCCTGACTTCAAGTCCAGCTCTGCCACACACCAGCTCTGTGAGCTGGGCAACCTGCCTAACGTTCCTGGGCCATGGTTCCCTCGCCTGAATTCCGTTGACGGTTCAATGCCTTGATCCCTGTAAAGTACTCAGAATAGCCCCTGACATGAAATAAGCACCAAGTGAGCATTTGCTAATATTATTAATAATGAATGCTTACAGAAAGGACTTCTTTTCAAATTACAAAAATAATATATACATGATGTAAAAAGAAACAAACCAACTTTGCAATAACTGAAAAAGAGAAAACTCAGCCCCACGATCCCACCATCCAAAGAGAAGCCTGCTAACCGCACGGCACGGGCACTGAAATATGCACACACGTCCCTTCTCTTCTTCACAACAGCCGGTCTCAGGCTATTCACGCTGTTCGTCGCCTGTCAATTAAAACTGAACAGTATGTCAAAAACGGTGGCCGTAAATATTATTCTACAATTTGATCTTACTGGCTGCACTGTTTGACCAATCCCTTATTGTGAGACATTTATATGATTGGTGATTTTTCACAAATATATAAATAATGCTGTGATGCAGTTCTCATATATGTCCCTCATTAAAACCTCAGAATAAATTCCTAGAAGAGGAAACGCTGGTTTCGGAGGGCATGCCTCGCTTTAGGGTTGATTGAGTCAGATATTGTTGGACTGGCTGGCATGTCCTCCCATGTCCTTGTCAGAGATGGGGATCGCCTTCCTCTCACTGGAGAGCAACAGTGTCAGCCTCAAGAGTCCTGATACCCTGAGCAGGGACATCCTGCTGCAGCATGGCCTCCCCTCAACAGCAAGCAAGGCTGGAGCCACCTTCAGAGCCCCAGGAGACTGTGCCTGCCTGTTACTACGAATGCGACCCTGGTTTCCACGCGACCCTCCAGCACCCTCTCTACACACCGGATTTCCCTGGCTTCAGTATCTACTCTCCAGCGGGCGAGCCCAAATCCACATGCCCTGCTCTGGTGCTCATCTCCAGCCTGGACCTCTGTCTCGGCCCGGCTGCCCCCAAGGTCCTTATGTTCACTCGGCCTAAACCAGCCTCCCTGCCTTTCCCATAAGCTGCTCCTGCAAGCTGTCTGAGCAGGTGCCCGGGCTTCAGAGGCCAGGCAGCCTGGGTTTGACTCCTGGCTCCGCCACTTTCCAGCCAGGTGACTGTGGGCAAGTGATGTAGCTTTTCTCAGCTGCAGAATAGGGACTGTCATCCCCGCCTCGCAGGGCTATGAGGATTCAGTGCGGTGACTTCAGATCCTGGAACAGAAGAAATGCTTAATAAATGGTAACAAGAGCAATGTTTATTACTACTTTTATTGTTACTATCTAGTGCTCCCATTGGAAACCTCCTCGTCCTTCTCCCTCCTCCCAGGGTCTCTGCTCTTCCACAAACCCAGGAAGGAAAGCTCAGAAATGGCCCCTGAAGCCTTCCCCGCTGCCTGGCTCGACGCACACACAAGCTCTAGTGAGCTGGGTGACCCAGCAGATCACTTCCTCCACTTCCGCTCTCTGGACCCTGCTTCATCTGTAAAGTCATCTCCAAGGGCCCTGCAGCAGCAGGAAAATGCCACGAGTCCCATTCCATCGCTGCTTCCCTGCCCCAGGGCACCGGGAGCCTGGCCGCCTCACTCTGGCAGGCAGATTCTGAGCGGGAGAGGAGTGAGATGACAGGCGCAGAGATAACTCCTCTCTTTATCTCCTAAACCATCAAACCCTCCCCGGGATTTCTGGACTACTGTCCCTCGGCTGGCTCGGAAATTTATTAGCTCTACCAATATTTTCTTTTGTAGTTCTGTAAAGCAAGCTCAAACTCGGCGAGTGCTGCCTATGCAAAGACCTTAAACCACATGTTTATTTTCCTAAGCTATAAAAAGTTTATAGGGGGAGCTGGACTCCTTGTCCAACACCACGCTCAGAATCGCTACTGCATTCTACAGGAAGACAGAGGGCTCTGTGTCAGCCCAGGGGGACGGGCGGGAAGTAGCTGGAGTAAGGCTGTCCAGCCCCCAGTGGATAGGGCACAGGGCATGGGACAGGACAAGGGAGTTGCAAACTCATGGGGTAGCGGGGGCGGTGGGGAGGAAGGGTGGGGAGAGGATGGAGTGTGGTAGCACGGTCAGCACGCAGAAGGCGTGGAATATCCATCCCACGGTTCTGCTCTTCCTGTCTCTCCTGTCGAGGTAGCTTTGGGGGCACTGAGTCAGCAGAAACACTGGGGCTGGCCCTGGCTGAAGCCACCTTCTGACACAGCCCCTTTATCCTAGAACACAGAGTCATAGCAGCTTGACTCTGGAATAAACCACCAAGAGTAGACACCTTCGCTTAGTTGCTCTCTAGTTTCGTACTGACCTCAGCTCATCTATTTACTCATTTCCAACTAGCCCAGTGCTTCATGAGAATCAGAGGCCCACAGTGTCACACAGAACTCAGGCACCAGGACACATTCTGAGACATGGTGTGCTTATCCAACAGTGTGGCATTTCTGGGACCCCTGATGGACGAGCCTTTGGAGTCGAGTATTTCTACCTGGAGTGCAGATCCGGGTTTTCCCAATGAGCTGGTGTCCAGAGCTTTAAGTGGACATCTTAAGTGGCACTTGGACGCTGCATCTACAACGCCTCCTGCCAAGACCCATAAAGCTGTCTGAGTCTGGGTCCTCCAGGCCATCTCCTGCTCTGCCCCATCCTGGGACTCACAGGGGTCACGTCACAGCAGGAGGAAAGCAGGCGGAGGTGTGTGAGGCCCTCAGTCCTCACTCCAACTGCACGGGTTTGAGCACTGGATGGAGACAGGTTGGATGACCTTCAAGGTGTTTTCCAACTCTGAAATCCTGTGATTCTCAGGAAAAGAAGGAAACTGCCACTTGCTCAGAGCAGGGATTGTCAACCTCCCCAAGTGCAATGCCTCTTCTCTAGTGCAAATATTTCTCAATGGTCCTTTACTATCCCCAAATAAGGAAAAGATATTACGAACCTACACACAAAATTATTTTTTTCTACACACAAAATTTTAAAAGGTCAACACCTTAACTCTAATAAAAAGAAAGTGATTTGTGATAATTAATGTGTATTGCCATATGCATGCCCAGGCACAGCGACTCTGGAAGCCCCGATGAAGCACGTCTGCACCTGTGGATGGACCCCCCTCCGCATGCCAGCTACACCACAATGCAGACGGAGGCGGGTGTGTCATACTGGGATTCAAAAGCTACCAGCAGCATTTCCATCGGGACAAATTTTAACTAAATCATCAATATTGTTGAAGTGCAATCTTAATTTACATACAGGTTGAATTCCTGGGAAAATTCAATGTACTCTAAAACCAGGCAAAAATAATTGTATTGAGTTCTGGCGTAAGATGAAAAAAGTAGGCTTTTCACCTCCAGGAATGACTGTCCAAGCTGGACCTCTGACAGGTGTGCAGGCCACGGGACAATTCATTTGGTAGGACAGTGTCAGGAATGGCAGAGTGTCAGGCATCCTTCTGCCCACCTACTAAATGCCAGTTGTGGCTCCTCCCACCCCCCCACCCTGCCTCCCCCTCGGGTGGTAACACCCTGTTCAAAATGGCTGAACTGGAGTCTCCTCTCTGCCTGGGGCTTCAGGAGGCAGGAGGTGGGGACACTGGGTATTATCACAGGGTTAAGGACCTGCAGGATTGGCCAGGACATCACTCTGGTTTGCTGGAGCAGACACCCGGGCACCTGTGTGGGGCCACCGAGGACTTCCTCTGACAACGCCCAGGCCCCCCAGTTTCTTCTCTCACGTGGTCCTCAGCCTCTACCCCAGCCCCAACATCTCAGGTCTCATTTAGCTTTAGATCCGTTTATAAACCAGGCAGGTGGCAACACTGAGGGACCAGGAGTGACCTTCTCTCGTGTGGGATGCTTTCAGAAGAGCCTGGACATGCTCACTTTTGGACCAGACACTGTCTAGGGATGCTTTTTGTAGTGGTTCTTTCACCCCCACCCCCCAATCTAACCACAGAGGCTCTTATCATCAGGAACCTGAACAGGAAAAAAGATCCTGTGACCTGGGCGAGTTGCTTAACTTTTCTGTGCCTCAGTTTCCTCATCAGTAATGCGAATAATATTATAAAGATAATATTAACCTGATAAGGTCACTGTGAGAATTAAATGAGAGAATATTGATGAATGGGCTTTTCAAACCTGAAGACACAAACTCAGGGCGTCACTCCTCTTTCATTTTTCAGTATTAATAACACTAGTTCATTCAGCCTATCTGAGAAACATCCAAACAGATGCTGACCACAGCCCATCCTTTGGCCTCAGAGAAGAGGAGGCTAAAGAGCCTGGGCCTGCACGGCGTGGACTGGCCTGCTGCATGCTCCCCCTGCACAGGGGCTGGCAGGCAGGGGACGCGCCCAACCTGTGGGCGCCTGGGGGGCTGCCAACAGAAGGCCCAGGGCAGTCAATGAGCCAACTGTGGGGGAATTGTCTGTTCTGGAGCACAAGCGTCTCCCTAAGGTGACATGGTGGCAATAGCAACCAAACACCAAACAATGACAATGGCTTTTATACAGCTTTGCAGGCTGCAAAGACTTTGAGTGTATTTCCTCTTGCAATTCTCAGTGCAACGCTCCCAGGGAGGCAGGCAGATCTAACATCAGAGCTATTTTACTGGGTAAGAAACTGAGGAGTTGAACGATTTATGACCCCCCAGGGAGGGTGTCACAGGCCTTGCCTCCCAGTCCAGTGCTCTCTCCGCCCTGGAGCACAAGGCTCCACCTGCGGGAATCACAGACTATCGCCATGACTGAGGGCCGCCGCTGACAGCAAGAGGGGAAGCCCAGTGGGTGCTGCCAACGCCCAGACAGCTATCCCCAGTTGCTCAGGTCACTTCGTCTTCGCCGAGGGCAGGGCCAGGCATATGGCGTCACTCCGGGGCGCAGTTACGGGAGGAGCCGGCCCCAACCCCAGGGGAGATGTCCAGCGCTGAGCAGGTGACGGGAAAGAGCAAGCAGCAGACTGAGGAGGTCAGCTGGGACGGAGAAGGCGGGGCTGAGAGCCCTGAGGGGACAAAGAGGGGGGACGGTCCCGCAGGCAGCCACCTGCTCAGGAGCGCCGAGCCGGCTGCCCAGAGAGCTCCGAACGTGCGACACCCTTGTGCCGCCTGCGTGCCTCGTGCGTGACTGTGCGTGCCCCGTGCATGACTGTGCGTGCCTCGCGCGCGCCTGTGGCCCGTGGCTGAGTGCCGTCTAGCCATGGGTGGGGCGCAGTGGCCCCGCTGACTGACAGGGCTGCCTGATGTCCGGCCGGCCGTCCTCGCGTCCGGCCCCCAGGCGGGGTCGCAGGCCTCTCCGCTGCCCTCGGCTTCCTCGCCGCTCCGACCAGCGGCGGGTTTGCGCAGAGGCCGCCGGAGAGACTGGGAGCCGCGGGCAGCCGGAGCGGGAGCGGGCCGTCCTCGGCCGGGCGGGTGGAGGGGTGGGAAGGAGACTGGCCCCCGGGCGCGAGACCCCTAGGAGGGGAGCCACGGACAGCAGGGACCTGGTGTTCCTGTTTGGAACCCCGGCTGCACTGCCCCCTTCCAGGGCCCACGGGGTTTGTATACCTGGCAGGGTGGGTGCTGCTCTCTGATTGACAGCAGGTGACGCTCAGACCCTGGGTGGCTCTGCACGGCGCCCACAGCCACAGATGAGAGCTGGCAGGGTGCAGCTTTGCACCCAGGTCTACGCCCTGCGAAGACGTGCGTCGCAGCCCCACTCCGCGGCCTCCTGATCTTAAAGGGCCCTGAGGTCTTTGTCCTACGCAGTGCTCGCGGGCATGCGCAGGGTGGGCGCGGTCTCTGGGTCCCCACATCTCAGATTTTCGAGGGACATGTCTGTCCCTAACACGGGGGAGGAGACTGTGAACCCTGAAGTTCTGGAGGCCTATCCAAAAACCGTCCTCGCACAAAAAAAATGCATTTAACATCTCATGTTGTATCCCCAAAATTCCTCCGTAGTTTGCTTTCTACTCCCTAACACATCCATATCTCCTTTCATATAAAGATGTCTGGAAGATGTAACGCTTGAGTACTGTTGACCTTGCGGAGGTGATCCCTGTTGATCCAGGAAGCCGTGCTGGGTCCTCCCCAGTGATTTTGATAGTAGCCATCCTAATGGGTATGAGGTATGTGATAGAATTTTGCATGTACTTCTTTTTTACGACCTTAAAGAGCAAGCTTTAGTAGTAGGTCTGATGACAAAGGGAATAATGAAGCAGAGATGAGAGTAAATAATATTTCCTGATGTGCACAACTGTAACAGGAAAGTATCGGTGATTTCTGCTGCTGATAAAGACAGCGCATAACAGGAATGCTAAAGGGTGGGGGGTGGGAGAAATGGGTGAAGGGGGTCAAAAGGTGCAAACTTCCACTTATGAAATAAAGAAGTCCTGGGGATGTCGTGTGCGGCATGCTATCGTTAATAATACTTATTGTATACTTGTATATTTGAAAGTTGCTGAAAGAGCAAATCTTAAAAGTTCTCATCAGAAGAAAAAAATTTTTCTAACTATGTATGGTGATGGATGTTAACTAGACTTATTGTGGCGATCATTTCGCTATATGTACAAATATCAAATTACTATATTGTACACTTGAAACTAATATACTGTTGAATATTAGTTAGATCTCAACAACAAAAAATGAGAATGCTAAATTTCAGTTTGAGGTGAGTAAAAATAAAAAAGTACTTTTCTTCTCATCCAAATTCATGGATCTCTTGAAATCTTAACCCCAGGTTAAGAAAATCTGTGGTGGAGAGACATCCCTGGGGGAGATCCTGGGAACCTGACAGGTGAAAGCTACAGGAAAAGGTCTGACAGATTTGTGGGCCCACCTTCCAACCATCCTGGTGACATGGCAGAGTGACCCAGTGGCTAAATGTTCTCCCCTTTACCCTGTGTCCGTCCTAGGTCGTTGGATGAACTCAAGCCATGGTGAGAGTCACTGAACAAGATTTGCAAACCCTCTGTGTTCGCGCAGTCCGCGCTCTGCTGTCCCTCACTGCCCATCCCCACTTCTCAGTCTTGACCTCCCAGTGCTCCCGAGAACGTCACCCTCTGGGTCACATGGTCCCTTCTGGGAACCCCTCGGTGCAGAGCTGGTGAGGGGTTACTCTGTCCGGAGGGCAACTGTCGGTCCCACTCCACTGTGAGAAACGAGGCTGAGACCAGGAAGGGCCTTTCAAAGCCCCAGAAGTCAACCACACAGCCCTCTCAGCCACATCTTGAAGCATTTTTACTATCAAGAAGTATCTGCATGCAAATTTCAGAATCTGTCTGCCAGTTCTTTTTGCAAAGAGTGTTGGAACCG
The DNA here is from genome assembly GCF_041296265.1 of Equus caballus. NCBI lineage: Eukaryota > Metazoa > Chordata > Mammalia > Perissodactyla > Equidae > Equus > Equus caballus. The sequence continues at coordinate 46,953,480 of NC_091703.1, read as the reverse complement.
TGGCATGAAAGGAAATCCAGAGAGACAGGGTAATGGGTGTGGACGATTGCTAATGGGACCCTCAAGTCCCTGGGCTGTCAGCCCTGTCTCCCTTAAGTACACGTTTGGAGTTCAAGTTCATCGAGATGGAGGTGTGTTCTGATTTGTTGATTTTGGGGTGGGAAAAAAAGGGAAAGAACAGAACAAAACCAAATCTCTCATCTCTTGGAGACTTTGTTGAAAAAAAAAAATCAGTATTTTAACCATTCATATATTCAGTGAGGGCAAGAGCTCATTTTCAAACACTAGATTGTGGAAATGTTATGAACAATTTTCCTCATATGCTAAAAATTATTTCTTTGTGTTCTGCTGCTACACACAATATGTGTTTGGAAAGAAAGGGTGACACTGCTTGTGAACGGGAGGATATTTCTTTACAACTTCTGTTACCGGTTTTTGTTTTTCAGCAGTGTTTTCCTCCTCAAGATGGAATCTGTCAAGGTGGAAAATTAAACTGAAAACTGTGATAGTAATACACCCGGGATGTCTGACTTTATAGTTTGGGAGTCAAAATAGAACCCCCCCCCCCCCCCACCGTGGTGTCGTCTCAAAGGGCAGTGCTTGAGGCTCCAGTTATGTTGAGTCTCTCTCGAGTCCCTCCCTCCCTTCACCTCCCCTTGCCGACATGTCAAGGAAATCCCAGTGTGTCAGTCTGGCTGTTGTCACTGGAACCTAGCTATGTAGGGAATTAGAGAGTCGCTCTGCCTGCGGCTACTGTCTTAGTACAGGAAGCACTGTGGCCAGCCGTTAATGAAGGGTCTTGAGCTCTGATCGCCGCCACTCCAGTTTTATTTCAGGAGGCTACGGTGCTCTCACATCCCTGGATTATAGTCTGGGCTTTAGGTTCATCCTGCCTAGTGTCCACGACTTGAAATCTCTGGGAAGAGAGACTGAGGTTTCATCCCAGTTTGTCCCAGAAGGCGCCTGAGTTCCTTATGCAAATTTGCTCACATCTTCCCAGTAAGTTGCAAGTCAGTCATATGCAAGCTGCCAGAGTAATCAGTTTGCTACAGATGGCGTGTCAGTTATCTTTTGCTACATACAAGCTACCCCATCACTTAGTGACTTAAAATAAGAGCCATTTATTGCTCATGATTCTACAGTCTGGGGCTGCACTGAGGCTGAGTAAATCAAGAAGGCATCACTCACAGGCCTGGCCCTTCAGCTGCTGTGGCTGGAACAGCCCAGGGCTGGTGGAACCTTTCTCTGTGGAGGGTAGTCTGACTTACGTGGGGTAGCTCAGCATTTGAGGAGAGCAGAAGCTGCCAGCCCTCTTAAAGCCTGGGCTCGCAAGTTCCAGACTGTCACGTCCCCAAGGTCAGGTTCAGGGGAGGAGGAACAGACCCTCCCTCTCAACTCCCATAAGGGATGGAAAGGATTGTTACTGGTTGTAGACAACCTACCCCAGTTACAATAAGTCCTGCCCCTGGACAATTTCCGGAAATGACAAATGCACTCCAAACCTGCAGGTTCCATGACAGCACGAGAGAGGGCATCGAGGGCTGCTCCCAGGGGTTACTGAGGGCAGGACACAGCGGCAATTGTGGGGCAAGGTGGGGGCGGGAGAGGCACCCCACTCCGGGAGTCGCTCATGCCCATCCCACAAGCCAGCTCAGGGACTGGCTTTAGAAAGCCTCAGGAAACTAGAACTGCTGACGAGCAAGTCCCTCCAAGGCTGTGCAGACCATTTCACGCAGTGTGAAGCACCGTCAGCGTGGTCAGTAGTTAATGGCAACACGAGTTTGGTTAGTAGGAGATTCAACCTGATCAAAGGCAGGAGTGGGCCGTAGGGCCCCCGACTCTTGCAGTAAGATGGGGACCACCGGCAAGCAGATTGTGTGGCAAACTGTTTTTTGGCAAATCAGTCTGTTATCTGCAGAGCACTTATAGTTTACCATGTACTTTCTCCTTACTTAGTTAATGTGGCCGATTTAAATCCATCTCAAAAGCTGATAGCTCCGGCTCTAAGTTCATGATATTTTCGTTTACCCACAGCCACTATTTCTCTTAATCAAGACAAGCAGAGGAGGCTTCAGCTGCAATTTGGACTCGTCTGGGTGTGTCTGGGGAGCTCATGGGCAGGGTCACTAGAAGCATATGAATCCAAAGGAACGAGGAACACCTGGAAGAACACAGCCCGAGAGACAAGGCAGCCACGTGGGATCAACTTGACCCAGTTATAAAAAACTCCTATTGGGGTCAGAGGGAGGCGAGTTTGATCTTGAAATCCGTGACTCTGATTTGTCACCTCTGAAACGCACGTGGATTCGTTTCTGGGGCCTAAGAAGATAGAAGCTGAGGGCAAACAGAAGATGTTTTGCTAACAAAATCTGGAAGCAGTACAGCAGGGGGAGCCTTCCACAGTCCCAATCAAGGGGGGGCCCTTCCCACAGACCATGTGCTGTATCTGTGGGGACAACTCCAAGAAACGCTCAGGGGGCGGAGATCCTTCCTGAGCAAACGGGCAAACGTGGGTTCTTACTGTTAATGGGCCTACCTCTGTGCTTGCAGCCTGGGGAAACTGGGATCCCCGGGGAAAGCTATGCAGATACAATCACAGCGCATTCGTTCAGTAATTGTTGTCTGTGATGTGGGCATAAATCTGTTCGGTTTTTGAGATACACAAAAGGAAAGTGAAAAAACACACTGTTCACTTGAATGACGGCTCCCCATGGACTTACCAGGGAACTAAAGGATCGCATTAAGACATGCATCTACCCTCCTGAAGACAAAGAAATTCTGGAAGTTAGAGTGGGACACCAGACGTCAGGAGTCCCACTGGTATTTCTTGTGCCCTCGTGTGCTGTCAGGTGACTTGGAAATTCACTTAACTTCTGTGGTTCAAAGTATTTGGAAAATATACTCCAACATTTTCTACAAATTCAGTGGTTCTCAAATAGTGTGAGGCAGGAAGTTAAAATTCATGAATGGACGTGAATTTAGAGCAAGTATCTGCCCAACTTCCAGGTTAAGACCTGGTTCTGCTGCAGGCTTTTCCAAGTGCATGTGGGTTTTTTGGGTGAAAGTCTTATGCTGCTTTTCAAGGAAAGCTGTCTTCACCATGGTCCTGCGGCACGAGGCACATGGTTCTGAGAGCTCTAAGACTGACATGTTTCAAGATACTCACAAGCCACTCTTTTCAAGTAACTTTTTGACGCAGAGCCTCCGGCCCAGCAACTTGCAGGAGTTGCAGATGCGCTGACCTCTGGGGCGTTGCTGTTCTCCTTTCTTGTGCGCATCCTGGTGAGCAAGAGACACAGAATCAAAACCCCACGGTTAGGCTTTGAGCCGAGCCAGAGTGCACCCCAGATCAGCCCAGGCTGCTGTCTTCTACTGGAAGCCAAACCAGACCCAAAAGCTAGATTTCAAAGTTTGCCACTAACCAAACCAAAGATTTTCCAAAAGCCCAGCAAACCTAGTGTGAAAAAATAACGACCTCTATCAATTTTTAAAAATGGAAATGAAAACCTGAACTGGAACAAAAACGAAGCATAGAAGTGCTCTCCAAATGGGACAGTTATTGTGCTTGGTTCAAGTGTCTAGTAAATCTAAGGTCACAGTCCGTATTAGCTGTAGAATTCAACCAGAGGAAGCCTGTCTCTTAGAATAACAGCTATTTCCCGGGCACTTATGTGACTTCATGCTTTTATTCGTTCGATCCTCCCAATACCTATTAGGCTGGTTCCATTCTGGTCCCATCTTACGGAGGAGGAAACCAGGGCACGGGGAGGTGGGGAACGCCCCCTTGACTCGCTGAGCCGCTGGCACTGGGATCTGACAGCTCACTGTACCTCCCCTTGTGCCAGAGGCGGACTGTGAAACTGTCCAGGTGGGACCATCATGGAGCGAGAGGCTCCTTAGCGGAAACCTTGGCACTCAGGAAGCTTTCATCATATGTGGAATATGAAATGATATTTTTATTACCCAGTCATTGATGTGGGTTTTTAAATTAGGCGGCTCAGGAAATGGCACCTTATAATTTTGTAGCACATGTTTAAACAGATTTGGCACCTTGGAAGACCCCTAAGCTCCTAGGAGCAGGCCACAAGCTCTGCTCTGGAGCTCCTGGGCATCTCCAGGGTGTGCTGCTGCGCCTCTGCTCTGTCCTGCTCCTCTGCCTGCTGTCTCTGGCTGCCCATTGCCTCCCCCCACCCGACCTCTAAGGAGGCTTAAGGAGGACTGTCATTTGATTATCCTTGCGTTTGACTTGGGCAGTGCCATTCAGAACTTCCCCAGCTCCTTCCAGCAGCCTATGAGTCCTACCTGGGCCCACGGAACGCCTCCCAGGGGACAGCTCAGGGGAGATGCCTAAACCCTTTGGCCGAGTGGAGCCTCTGATAGCACATATCCCTGAGGAACTCAAAGCATGTCCCCACCTCTGTTGACTCCAAGGCCATATCCCTGGGTGATCGGTAATAGCCATGCTTTATTCCCCTTGGAGAAGGAGAGAGGATTCCTTGGTGAGGCAGGTGGATGAGGATGAGCAGACCTGTTCCTGGGCATGCACAAGCCCAGGACCTCCAGAAATACATGGGTGAGGATGCTGAGGGCCTGCATTCATACTAGCAGGGACTCGGAACCATGGGAAATTGGGTATTAGTGTTGGTGGGGCTTTATTTTCACCCTGTATTTGTAAGTGTGGACTAAACTCTTGTAACAAGTAGACCCAACTGTACTGTCTCAAGACAACGCAGGTTTATTTCTTGCTTGCATAAGTAGTTCTGGACAGCTGTTCAGAAAGGCAGGGTGATTCTCTTCCATGTCTTTCAGGGACCCAGGCTCCTTGCGTCGTGTGGCTCCATCATCCCTTAGGGCCTTGTGCATCCAGCTGATGGATGGAGAAAACTATGGTAGATCATACGTGGGAGACTTTAGGACCAGGCCTGGAAGTGGGACACCTCATGTCCTGTCGCATTCCATTGGCTAAAACTCAACCATGTGACACATTTCCCAGCAAGAGAAGCTGTGAAATGGATCTAGCTGTGTGCCCAGGAAGAAAGGAAGAAAGGATTTTGCTAAGCAGCTGTCACACACCTACAGATTGGTAGACCTGCAACCCTTTGGAAGTTACTTTATAAAGAATCTAAGAGAAAGCAAAAGGACATCAAGAGAGAGATTTAAAAATGATTACTGACAATAGCAAACTAAATAATTGTAAGATTACAGGTTAAAATTATTAGCCCAACTTAAAGAATCCATCTGTTCCATGCTGAGAAAGTCATCCTAAATCTTTCATGCCAAAACTGGCAATCACTGCTTCATGCGTAATAATTGACTATTAAAGTAAATTCCCATTCATAGGGGGAAGATAAACTGAATCTTGGGTAGATCGTCCCTTTAGTAATGATATTCTCAGTGACTGGGTAATAACCTAAAAGATGCTTAGGTTAAATGGGAAAAGCGGGACAGAAAGTTGTATACTCGGTATGATGTATAACACTAAAAAACAAATGAAAACCCCAAAAAAACCTGCACAGAGAAAAGGCAGGAATAAATATATCAAAACAGTAGCACTAGTTGTCTTTGGGTAGGGGAACTCCACCCTAGCATGCGTTGTTCTGTAACGGAGGTAGGTTGCAGAAGAGAGAGTCAAATGCCCTAAGAGGCCCCGCCCTTGTCTGTCCTAAAGCAGAGCTTTCTTGCACGTTCTCTTTCTCCCCTTCATGCTCCAGAGGGTTGATCTGGATTAGACATCACCGTCCTGTCTCCCTCGGAGCAGTAGAATGTTCATGCTTACCAATTCACTTCCCACTGACCCAGCAGAAGCCCCAGCGTCCTCACCTTCTGCTGTCAGGAAACAGGAGAGAGGCCCTCGCTCACGGGACCACGTGGCAGGGTTTCCTGGGCTGGGCAGGTCCAGGTTACACTTGGTGTTTTCATCATGAGGATCTGTTCATGAGCCCCGACTCTGCTCCTGTCAGCCCCCTTCACCAGCGTGGCGCTTGTCAGCATCAGCTGTTAGTTTAATGTATGTGCTATGTGTTAATGCTGTGTGTTCATGTATCTGTGCACACATGCAAACATACATCCTTTTGTTAACAGGTGTCAAAGACTGAAGAGGAATTAAGATCTGCAACCAGAAAACTTTTCTGTTTTCTGTTCTAATCAATAGCTGACTTACACTAAGGTCTGGGGGCTTTGGATCATGTTATTATCTATGAACAAATAGGAGGAGATGTTTAAGCTGAGACTTGAAGGAAGGAGGAAGGAACCAGTGATGTGTGTCTGTGAAGGGCTTGAGATGGGTGCGGGTGTCTGGGAAGGGGCGGTATAACTGGATCCCAGAGAAAATGGGGTGGAGTGCAGAGGGGAAAATGAGAGGGCGTTGAGGGAAGCAGAGGTTGGATCAAGCAAGGTCTTAAAGGTCACTGTGAGAAGTTAGGCTTTAATTCTAACTACAATGTGAAGCCACTAAGCAGTTTTATGCAGAGAAGTGCATAAAATGCATCATCATCTGAACTATGTTTTGAGAAGAAAAGCAGTCCCTGGGGCAGCTGTGTGGAGCGTGGACTGGCAGAAAGACAGGAAGAACGGTGAGTGGAGACAGTGGAGGCCATCTTGGAGGTGATTGAGGCTGTCCAAGCAGAAGATGCTGGTGACCTGAAAAGGACAGTGGTGGGCTATAGATTCAAGAATATTTTGGGCTTGGGAGTTACACTTCCAGGGCTTGCTGACGGACTGGATCTGAGGAAGGAGCAAGAGGGGCTGATCGAGGAAGAATCTGAGACGCTCAGCTTGAGTAGATGCCGCTGTCCCGGCCGGGATAAGAATATCAAGATGGTAACAGAAACAGAGAGTCCCATTTTAGATGTGTCAAGTGTGAACTGATAATTTATGCTTTTGATTTTCTAGAAAGAACCACAGTTGAACCTGTGATCGAGTATCTAAAATTTTCAGTAGAAACTTAAATTCAGGACGGACTCTGAGTGATCTCAGTCACTTTTCATTTTGGGATCAGTTTCAAGATATCATATCCCAAACTGGAAAGCAGGCTCCTCCTTTGAACAATGAAGACAGCTGCATGGCAGTGGGAGTCAGACTCAAGTCAGTTTTGGAGAGACTAAAACCGTAGGGCACACTGGAGGACCAACGGGCCAGCAACTTTCTTGAGAATTCTGCAAAGCCACCCTGCAGATGAGTGACCAGCCCTGCCATGTGTGTAGGAAGGGCGAGGACGGGCCCGGGGGCCGTAGCTAGGACCAGTCATCGTCTCCAACTCTGTTCCCATTTTAGAGCTCAGCAAAACCCCAAATGCATTTGGGCCCCAGACTCCCTTTCTTCTGCGTGGAAGTCCCTACATATTTCAGGGAAATCTGTAACCGATTTGTGAGCAAGCTGCCTACCCTGGAGCAACTTTGTCACAAAATAGAGTATTTTCGCATTCTTGTTGAAACCACTGATGTGTCCGCCCCCAGCACACTCCCACCCCACCAATCAGGGCTTCTTTCCGCACATGTAACTGTCGCAGAATGGATGCCAAACCCAGCAACTGGTTATCTCCAAAATAATTTCCATCTTCCGTGGGGCCGTGTGCTCCAGGGGAGTAGTTAGAAGGTATACTGTAAATTAGAACAGCTTATTTTCAGAAGCCACGTTTTAGAAACTTGATAGCAGCTCTGTGCTCTTGATAACTGTGCTTCTTGGAGGGCTGCACGCACGTCTCTGTTGATGCTGGACTGGATGCTTCCAGATTAGCTGGTTGGATCAGTCAAGTGGCTCAAGCCTCTTTTCTTGTATTTTGGGCTCTTGCAAACCCATATTGCTCCCCCCGACCCCTTCCCTCTGGGTTGAAATTCTGTGTATTTCAGATAAACTTTATCCATCTGTTTCTGATTCATTTACCCCAACTCATCATGATATTTGTTTTGCAAGAGATATTCAACAGCTAAAAAGCTATTTTCAAGTTCTTCGCAGAGAAAAACATGTCTTCTCATGTACAAAGAGAATATCTGATCTGATAAAAGTATCAGTCCTTAAAATGTAGTCAATCGAGAAGCCAAGATGGTGCAAATAGAGGTTCAGAATCTGGCTACTTGTGTAACCTCCATTTTTGCTAAATGCCCATTGAGGAATGAGGAGCGGACCCACTCCTGTGGCCTTCCAGGCTTCATTCCTGGGATGCAGGTCGAGGAGGGGCAAGGAGACAGAAGACGCTTCCCGAGTCCTGACCCCGGAGTCACATGCTTGAAGGAAGCGGACAGCAGCAGAGGTGCCGAGGGTGACAACACAGGATGAGGGGACTCCTAGCAGACGGGACAGCAATGCCAGCTGAGGGCAATCCACGGAGACCCCGAGCCCGACCCCACGGCAACAAAGAAGACGTGAGATGGTTGCTCTAAGTAGGAGGAACACCGTGCCTCATTTCAGGAAGCCTTCGAGGCTGCTTATAATAGCTCGTCCAGACTCCAAGTACCGGCAGTGCATTGGAAGGGCAAAGTCCTCCTGCAATAGGAGAGGACCTCTGCCCGGCTCAGTGGCCCCCAAGAGCATGGCAATGAGCAAATTGAGAAGGATGACCCCCAGGAAAAAGGAGGTGCACAGCCCCCTGGTGGGCCAGCACAGGAGCCCAGCCGCCCTGAAGGGAGAGCATGCAGGCCTGGGCACAGGCTCGCGCGGCTCAGTATGTTCATGTTGGTAACCGGGTTTTTGTGGCCATCTGCACCTCCCACCAATGGCCCCGACCTTCTGCTGCCCCTCTGCATCTGGCTGCGGCCACAGCCAAGAAGACAAGGGTCCAGCTCCCGTCACCACCAGCGTGTCTGGCGGGCCGGGGCTGAGGCTTGGGGAAACACCGAAGCAGGGGCAGAGGCGGGCGCCATCTGGGAACAATTAGAGGCTGACTTTTATCCTGAGGCCTCTATAAACCATCCATCAGGGAGGCAAGGAGAAAAAACACAACCTTCTTTCCCTTTTTATTTATTTATTCTCTGCTTTGTTTATAGTGACAGTGGTCAGTTTCCCTGAAAGGAAATCACTGAAAATTACAGGGTGTTTGGTCAGACTTTTTAAAAATTAATTTCCTCTATTTTTGCACGAATTTGATTTGCTCTCATTCCCTTCCACTAACTCATGCTTAGTGAAAAATCTCTTTTGATTTGTTCTTAATGTGGAAAATGTTGGCAGTTCCACATGGCAATTGGAAAAAATCCGAGGAGCACAAACCAGGTAGAGCTTTCCGCTGGCTTCCCAGAGCAAGGAGACAGCGTCTCCGAAGGGGAGGCCGTGGACAGAGCCCCTCCCCTGGCCTTTGCCCTGGCCCCCGGGAAGCCACCCTCTCAGCTCACCCCTCAGTCCGCTAGTCAAACCCGTGGCTCCAAAGCTTGCTCTGTTTCTCCCCCCTCTCACAGTCCCCTTCTCTTCTTCTTTCTAGTCAAATTATCTTTCCAAAAGAGTACCCCTTCTTAAAGGCCCACTTCTCCTGCAAGGTGTCTGCTGCTGTCCCCAGACTGGAGATTCACTCTTCTGGAATGAGCTCAAGATGCTGCCTCCTGAGCTGGGACGGCTTCTACAGGCGGAAAATAGAAGGTCTTCAGGATTCAAAAGAGGTCCCCCATCTTCCTTCATCACAAAAGAAAAACCCCCGGACCGGGGACATCGAAAGACATGGGGGCCTCCGAGGCAAGTGCCCGCTGGGGTAAGAACTCCTGAGGGACATTCAGAAAACCAATTCTGGATGACCTTGGACAGGTCACTACCTCCCAAAGCTTTAGTTTCCTTAAGAAACTTCATCCTTCGTGCTGCTACTACTGTCCTTTCTGTGTTTGGAGGCTGTCACGTGCCAACTCGGTGCAGAGCTGTGCGCTCACATTGCCTTACTTCACCCTCATAACGACCCCAAGGGGTAGGTGTTTTTTTACAGATAAGGAAACTGAGGGTCTTGGAGATTAAATGGTTTTTTGAGAATTAAAACCTGAGGCTCAAACCCAGATTCTAAAGCAGGTGCTCATAACCACCATTGTTACCTTCTGCCCACAACCCAATAATAAGAGCTAATGGTTCTCGAGCATGTACACCATTCTACGTGTCTTCCGTGGTGAAAGTCCTTTAGCCTCACAAAGCCCTTTGAGATAGACTACCAGGAAGGGGTGGACCAGGACTTGAATGTGGGCAGCGAGCCCAGATTATGCACACCAACCACCGCGCCGGGCGGTGAGGCGTGGATGGAAAATGTTTCACTTGGGTTGTTATTTGAAAAACAAGGATGGTCCACCCTGAGCAGCACCAAGGGGCCCAGAGGCCAATTCTGGAAGTACCAAAGGGCCTTGTCAAAGGCTTTTCTTCAGAGGGCAATTCAAACAAGATACTGGCATGACCCTGGTTCTCAGCTCGCTCCTGGAAGCTCCATCCTTGGCGCTCACGCCTCAGAGCAAGTCTGAGCAGCGCCTTCATGACTGCTTTGCTCATTGCCTCAAGCTTCCTCTTTGGCAATAGTTGAGCTCCTGTGGAAATGAGCTGTGGGCCCCTGTGGGCTGAAGGAGATCCACAGAGGTGCTTCCAGGCCCTGGGAGCTGCTCCCTCCGCAGGCAGGCATCCTGTTCCAGGACTCCAGCCAAACGGATGGCCTCACCGCCGGCCTGGCTGCTGCTGGTCACAGGGGCTACCACCTGCCCACTAAATTTTAAGTCTCATCTGGACATCACCCTCCTCCTGTCACTCAGCATTCTAGTCTGGTCTGAGCACTTCTCTCCAGTTTTTCTGGCCATTTCATTGTGGTGGCTCAGTTCACCCTCATTCCCAAGGCCAGGCATGGTTTGGTCAGTTACAGGGACATGACACAGACACCCCAGTAAAATCTGGGACCTCGAACAAGACTCCTGCCTGGGCTGAGACAATGCTGGACTGCGGGGGTCACTGCCCTATCTGTGGGAGCTGGAGTCTGCTTGACCTCAGTGAGAGAGACATTTGGGCACAGGTAGCCCAGGTGTGCAGTGCTCGTCCCTGTGGAGGAGGGAGGCACACAGGCTTTAGCTACACAGTGCCGGGTGATCCACATGCTGTGTGGCCTCGAGCTAGTTACTGAGCCTCTCTAGGCCTCAGTGTCCTCACCTGTAACATGGGGCTAATAAGAACTACCTTCTGTTTAACCAACACTTAGATTGTGATTGCTTTGTGCCAGGCACCATTCTGTCTGCTGTCCATGCAGTCACTCGTTTAGCCTCATATCAACACTGTGAGGTGGGAGCTATTGCTGTCCCCATTTACAGCTGAGAACACTGAGGCCAGAGAGGTTCAGTTACTTGACCAAATATGCCTAGCATGAGGATGGCTCACAGATGCTCAGCAAATGGTAGTTCTTGCCCTGTAAAGATGTTGTCCGGACACAGCAAGACTTGGCAGGGCAGGGGCAGACCTTGTTCCCAGAACTAAGCAGGAGGCAGAGATGAGCCCAAAGTTCTGGGACCAGAGAAGGGCCTGGAAAGAGCAAGGCAGGGCCAGAGCTGGGATGCAGATGGGCAGGGAGTGTGGGAGACACAGCCCCAGCCCAGGGGACAGACAGGGGCTAGAGCTGAGCTGGCAGCCGGGGCCCAGGGGAGGAGGGCTGCAGACCTTGGAGCAGGCCAGGATGAGGGCCACATGCTATGTGACTCTTTCCAGTTGCTAGGTGACACCAAACACAGGTTGAGTTAGCAAATCTGCAGCAAGGGAAAATGTCCATTTCCTCCTTGTTTCTCCTATTTACTTAGGACTAAAAGAGGAAAGTTTTATTTTCAAAATGTACCGCTAGCCCTCCACACAGATGCAGCTGGAAACTTTTCTCTTTCTTTCTCTTCTCCTCTTTTGGAGACAAGTGGTGAGGAGTCCTTGGTTTTCCTGTTATACGTTTTATTTCTATCCTTTAAATAGCTACCCTAACCATGCAAATGACCCATACTGACCTAACAGGGTCTGAGGTTAATCAGCATCCATTCCCTCCATCCTAACAAAACGAGGTCCATCAAAGGCCTCACCTCTGATTACCACCCTCATCTTCTGTTACTGTTTTCTAGTATGTTTTTGTTTTTAACTCCTTCTATTTCAAATCCGTTATTATTACTATTTTAAAAATCAATAATAATTTAGAATTAGTCAAGATTTACCAGTTTCTTTGCTCACTATTTTTTTCTTGCATCTCCTTCTTTCCCTAAGGACTAAATTTCGTGTTTCCTGGGGTTTGTCCTTTAGATCTTTGAGTGAGGGTCTGTGAGCTGTACATTCTCTTAGTCTCTGCATTACTGGAAGAATCTGTATTTTACTTCCTTGAATGATAGGTTATCTACACATGAAATTTTAGGTGGAGCTATTTCCCTTCACAGGCTTAGGATATTATTGCATGTTTTCTGGGCTCTGTTGTTGCTGATGAGAAGTCTACCATCAGTCTGTTATTCCTTTAAAGATAATATACCTTTCCTTTATAGTTGCTTTTGTTATATTTTCTTTGTCTTTGGTGTTCTGAGCGGTGGATTCATTTTTATCTAGCTTGCTTGGAACTCCAAACATGTATGTCTTTAATAAATTCCAGAAATACGTTAGCAATTATCTCCAAATATTTTTCCCCGTTCTCTGAGTTGACTTTCTCTGCAGCTGCTATTACATGTATGGCATCTATCTTCCATGACTCTTCACCTCTTTTTCATATTTTCATCTCCTTCTATATCTGTGCTTCAATCTGAGTAATTTCCTCAACCCTATTTCCCAGTTCATCAATTCTCTCTTCAGCTATATCTAATCTGCTGTTTAACCTGTCCATTGAGGTTTTTTGATTTTTTTTGTTTATTTTTTGATGACTGTATCTTTTTATTTCTTCAAGTTACATTTGGATCAACACCGAAAGTAATTTTTTCTTCGTGACTGTTATATTTTTGATATATTGCTAGCAGATGATGATAGATGATGATGGTTGTGCAGAATTCAGAGAGTTTGATATTCTTGAGTTTAAGAGGTTACTTCATTGACTTTCGTACTTCTAGTGGCATGGCCTTAGAGTTTCAAATAAAATTTGCCTGTGCTGGACTCACTGCCCATAACCACACCTTTCTAGTGTGCCTCCCCATACTACAGAGTCTGGGAGACTAAAAACCATGCTTCCCAGACTCTTTCAGCCAGAGTTCTGGATGACAGCTAAGTTCTGCCAGCTGGGTGCAGAAATGAGACAGAAGCCTACTTCCAGATGCTTTTGGCTATTTTCTGCTGGTAAAGAAGGTCATGAAGCTACAGGATCCAATGCCATTTACGTGGTTTGGGAAAGGCAGTTGAAGCACTGTGCCAACTAAACACAGTTTTTCAGTGTCCAGTCACCAGCTTCTTGAGTGTTTAGGAGCAGTATTGGTGGTGGTGACAGCTTCCTGCTCTGGTTTCCTGATTTCCGCTTCAGTTACTGAGGTGGTTCCTGATCTCTTGATCTCCACCTGATCTCCTGCCTTCCCCACCTTCCTGATAGAAAGGTCATTTCTACAGTGTTCTGGGAGTCTTTTCTAGTGGTCCAGCTTAGAACTTGTCCTCCCTACCTTCCAATGATTTCATAAGCAACTACTTCATGGTATCAAATCCCATTCCACTTGAAATACAGAGTGGCTTTGTTTTTCTGCACTGAACCCTGCCTACCATATTATAATGTCAAAAATAGGTCTCTTTACAAACATAGTTAAGCCCCAACATCTTTTGGTATACAGCAATGGAAGGAGTAGGTGCTCTGGAGCTATATCTGGAGCCACATCTGGGTTGAGTCTTTCTCCTCTGCTTTCTGGCTTTGTGGCCTGCAGAAAGGAACTCATCCTCTCTGAGCTTTGGTGTTCTTTCTTCTGTGAAGTGGGGTTACAATATCTCATTCACAGGGTTCTTAGAAAATGAAATGAATTAGTGTATGGATTGTTCCTTGCACAGAAAAGGAACTTAACAAGATTTAGAAAGAATGTTGAGATAATATTTCCCCAGGGCATAGTTTTAAGATGAATAAAACTTTATAGATACAAATTTCCATCAATCCTAACCTAATATTTCTCATTTTTTTCTTTTCTTTCTTTTCCTTTTTTAACAATCTTTAAAGTGAGGTCTTCTAATTCTTTCTCCATTTACCTGCGTGGTATTAAAACCTCTCAAAATGACCAACTCTTGTTATAAATATTTATGCTTAGCAAAGCACTGTTTTCCAACTACCAACTCTCACACTACCTTCACCCCAGTTCTCTAAGACATGATGGAAACAGGCAAGATGCTGGAGACGTAGTTAATCATAGCTAGAGTCTCTCAGATCACATGTGCCAAATCCCATGAGACTCACCAAACTCTCCTTAGGAGAATAAATCACTCCAAATTTGCTTTGTGTAATTTCAAAATAAATGCCAGGCATGGAGCTTTCTTTTATACACAATGAATTTCTCTTCCTCTCTTTCCTTTACATGGACCAGAAGTATAGAGCATCACACTCAGTGTACAGCGCCTGTCACCCATCAGTCTGCAGGGTCGAGCCCTGTTCCATTGATTCTCCATTTCCTGCCTCAATTCTCTCTCCTCTCCTTATGGGCAACCACTCTAATGTGCTTCATGTGTATCCTTGAACTTGTATACATACTTCCAAATCCTTAGTATGGTATTTAAGTGTGCGAATATTTACTTTGTATAAATGATACTGTCCTGCGAACCTCATTCTGTTTCTTAGTCACCCCCCCAACACACTAAACACTGTTCTCAAGATATATCCGTGTTACACCATGCTTCCCTGCTACACAGTACTCCGTAGTGTGCGTTCACCCCATTTTACTTCTCCACCTCCCCCTTCCACAAACAGTCTGTGGTGAATATGCTCGTGCAGTTCTCTTACGGACCTGGAGGATGAATTCATTGGGCTACACATTGCAGGCGTGGGACTGCTGAGACATGAGGCGTAAGCACACCTCATTGACTGTTGCCAGGTTGCCTTTCAGCATAAGTGCCCCTGTCCACACTTCCACCAGTAGTACACAAATTCCTGTTTCCCCAGATCCATGCCCCCTCGGCATTATCCAGCTTTTCAATTTTGACATCCCAGTATGTGTAAAGTGATAAATTAATTGTTGATTCCATGTGCATTTCTCTGAGTTCCAGTGAGTCTGAGCATCTCTCCACATGCTGCTTTGACCATTTGGGTCTCCCTTTTCTGCAGATTGCCCCATCACATCCTTTGCCCATGTTTTCTATTTGAGTTTCCTTTAATATATATTAAAGTTTGGTAAAGCAAATCTCTCCTTTTTGCTCATCTTTTGTTGATGTAATTATTTGTGGACTTTTTATTTCCATAAAAATTTTAGGATAAATGTATTGAGTTTCTCAAAAAATGCAATGGATTTTTATATTAGGATTGTTTTGGATTTGCAGATCATTTAGGGGAGATATTTCAGCCTTACAATGTTATGCCATCCCATCTAAGTGTATGGAGTATTTTTGCCAGTTATTCAGATGTCTTTTGGTATCCCTTACAAGAACTTTAACTTTCTTCCATGGCATATTCTTTAAATTAAGTCCTAGATACTTCAGTTTTTCTGTTAATAACAATAATTTTGTTTTCCATTATATTTTTAATTGTTTGTTTCCAGTCTATAAAAAGTGCTATTAGTTGATTTTTTTGCAAGTTAAAATCTTATATCTAGCAGCCTTGCCAAACCTCCTTATCAGTTCTATGAGTTTGTTGATTCCTTTGGGGGTTTTTCTTATTTGCCGGTAAGGACAGCTATTTCTTTCCTGCTAATCTTTATACCTTTTCTTATTGTCTTGCTCCATTGTGGATTTTTTGGGGGTTGGGGGTTTACTTATAGTTTTTGCCAGGACTAACACTTCGCTAAATTGAAGCAGTGGTAGTGAGATCCCTGTTTTCTTCCAATATTAAAAGGGATCTCTAAAGTTTCTCTATTAAATATGATGTTTACTGTAGCTTTTTGATACATATGACCTTTATCAGGTTGAGGAAGTACTTAACTGTTTCTAGTTTGCAAAGAGATTGTCTCACTGCTTTCAGTTGGCTGTAACAAAGTGCCATGGACTGGGCGGCTTGTAAACAACAGAAATTAATTCCTCACAGTTTTGGAGAGCGGAAGTCCGCGATGCGGATGCCAGCAGGGTCGGGTTTGGGGAAGGCCTTCTTCTGGACGGCAGCCTGCTGATGCGCACTTTGTCCTCATGCGGTGGAAGGGCTGCCTCTGGAGCCTTCCTTAGAAAGGCACCAATCCCACTGACGAGGGCCGAGCCCTAGGACCTGGTCACCTCCCAAAGGTCCCACCTCCTAACACCGTCCCCTTGGGGGCTAGGATTTCAGCATATGAGTTTGGAAGGGACACAAACATTCAGTCTCTAGAAGCAATTTTGTTTTCTGATCACATGTGAGTGTTGACATTTGGAAAGTGCTTCTTTGCATCTAGATTGAGGGGATAATGTGATTCCTTTTCTCCTTAATCCATGAATGTGAGGAATTATATTGATGGATTTTCTGGTTTTGAACTATCCTTTTCTTCATGGGATATTGGGATAATGTGTTGTTGCTTTTTAAAATAAGATGTTGAATGCGGTGGGCTAATGTTTTATTTGAAATTTTAAAAATTTACCCTCCTTGCCAAACATGTTCTTTGAGAATCTGTACTGGAAATAGAGTTTCAAGCCACAAAACTGTACATCATGTTTCTTGCTCAACTTTAAGAAATCATAGATAAGGATCTGGCAGAGAATTAAGAATAGTAAAGAGCATCAGTGTTACAGTAAAACAAAGACATTTACTTTATTAATTGGACTTATTGTTCTCTTTGGGAGAGAAAAGCTGCTGTAGTCTGAATGCTTATGACCCCAACCCCGCCCCAATTCATATGTTGAAATTGTAATCCCCACGGTGATGGTATTAGCGGGTGGGGCCTTTGAGAGGTGATTAGGTCATGAAGGTGGAGCCCTTATGAATGGGATTAGTGCCCTGATAAGTGAGGCCCAAGAATGCTCTTGCCCCGTCTGCCATGTGAGGTTATAGCGAAAAGATAGCCGTCTGCGAGCCAAGAAGTGGAGCCTCACCAGACACTGAACCTGCAGGTGCCTTGGTGTTGGACCTCCCAGCCTCCAGAATGTGAGAAATAAATTGTTGTTTATAAGCAACCTAGTCTATAGTATTTTTGTCATAGCAGCCCGAATGGAGTAAGACAAAGTTAATGAGAGACAAGAGCTAAGGAGAGAAAAATCTCTGAAGTCACCAAATTTTCTTTTTTTCCAATTATGACTTTAAATAATCAGTCTCATGATTTTCTATCAAACTGTCATTTCTTTTCATTCAGTGCTTCATTTTTTTATCTTCCTCAAAGATCTAGCAAGATTGCCAAGAAGTTCCAACCTTTCCCACATGTGCTAGAAGACAGGCTCCTGGTGAGGCAGAGGGATAAACTCTTCAACCCCAACACCCCCAGGAGCCTGGGCGGTCTCCACCTGCCCTGGCCTGCATGGCTCCTCAGACCTATGGAATCGTCTGTGGTCCCAGGTCGGTGGAAGAGGATGGAGCGGGCAGAGCAGGACCTTGTCTGTTCCTTTCTCACCATAGCAACGCTTTTCCCTGGAGGTGGGAAGCCCTCTCTGGCCATTGCTGGATTCTCCGTGCAGAGCGTCCTCGGGGTCAGCGGTGGAGAGATGCAAACTGCTCCCTCTGAGAGGCCAGGGACTATGAACAGTAGGTGAGCACATGATCCTGCACATCCACACTATTCTGAAGAAAACGCAGGACTGTAATTCAAAGGTCTTATTTTCATTGGTATGTAAATGAGAGCTTCAAAATCTCTTGGTGGAAAATAGATGTTTTTCTCCTGAGTTTCTCTGATCTCCGCATGTCGCCAGCTTTCCCAGGACTAGGTCCCACTGACCCTGCCGAGTCCACCTCTCAGAAATGACAGAAGGTGCTTCAGAAGCTGGAGTGGGTCACTGCGTGAAAATCGGCTTCCATTGCCTCTACTCCCAGGTGGAGAATTTGCAGACTCTCCCTCAGTGAAAGGAGCTGCGTATTGTTACACTAGTGACGGGTCCACCCAGCACTGTCCAGGGGCCACTCAGTAAGTGTCAGGCGCTGTGCTGACAGTGTTGAGTCAGGATCTCATTTAATTAATTGTCCAACCTGATAGGCAGGGCTTGTGATCCCCATTTCATAGATGGTGCAACTACAGCTCAGCAAGGTTAAATAACTCACCCAAGGTCACACTGCTGTGTGGGTGGGGGTGGGTGCTGGCTGCTGGATTTAACCTGGCCTTAAGCCTGTTTTGCTGCCTCCCCTAAGCTTTTAAGCAACATGATGGAGTTGTGCTGACATCTCAGAAGAGAGAGCACCAGAAAGGAAGTCCAGGAACCGGGAGTCTCGTCCCACCTCTGCCCCCGCTTGGCTATGGGACTCTGAACTATGGTTTCTTCCTCTATCCAGTAAGCAGGCTGAGTAGATGACTTTTAAAGGCCCTTCCAGCCATGCTTTTAGGGCCAAGAAAACATCACACGCTATTTCACACTAAATTCTACCAAATTCCTCACGCCCAGAACGAAGTGTCCCACATGGAAGAGCCCCCAGTTAACAGCTTTGCGGGTCTGGGGTGTGGACGAGCGACTTCACCGGGCAAACAAGCCAAAACCATCCCCACAGGCAAAGACCACCAACGCGCTCTCCAAAACTGTGTTCTGAGTGGCTGGCCATGATGGAAATCTGCAATTAGCTGTTTTAATCCCTGAAATAGCTTCGCTACTGTTGTATACAGTCACGTAGGAAAAGAAAAAACCAGGGGCCACCACAGTCAGGTCAGAGGGGAGCTGGAGATTCAGGGCTCCGAGCGCCAACCTTCTGTTTGAGTTGTGTGTGGTTGCAGATAATGCTCTGATTTCCAGCGAGCTGACAGCTGGGATGAACGGCTGCTTAGCCGGATTCGATATGCCTCAGCCACAGACTTGGGGCCATAGACAACTGCTCATTTGAAATGCATGCCACTGGCACCCGCCTGAAAGAATAAAGGGCAGCCTCAAACAGACAACACATTCTTGGAAGCAAACCTTATGGTTTCTACACAGAAAGAAAGGTTTATAACCGCCTGGGGTTCCTTTCCACTGAATATTCTTTGTCAAAGTGTGTTTAGAACAACTTGTAACTTTAGCACTTTACTGTAATTGCAGCTTGTCATTTAGGACCCAGTGTATGCGGGGAACCCAGGAGGCAGGGAGGAGGGGCCCCAAGAGCTACTGAATTCTTGTGTTGAATCCACTCTGTGTTCCCTCGGACCCTGGGGCACCTCCCAACCTTTCCCATCAGGACCCCGGTGTGGCCAAGAAGCCCTACTGCCTCCCCGCTGGTGGTCAGGACGGCACGGCATCAGTTTCACCACCAGCTAGAGTTGCTGCCCAAAGGATGTCTCCTCGTTGATGCACACGGCCGCCTGCTCTGCCACCGTTCTAGCTGTGGGTCTTAGCAGCACAAGGCCGCTCGAGGAGTCTCTGGGAGCCATGTCAGCGCAGCTGCAGTATCCAGAGTGCCCGCATGGGAGGATCGTGGGAGAGGTCAAAAGAACTTCTTTGAGAATTTTTATGTGCATTTAAATGTAATCACAAAATATCGTGGTCTGAGCACACACTGTTGGCCTAGGATTGCGAGCAACACCTCTTTAGCGCTCCCTCCCGGAAGGACTAACTTTCCTCTCTGCCGGTCTCTCAGGGAAGCACTGTGGCCTGAGATACATGTGTAAAATGGAGGTGCACCGCGGTCGCGACCGCAAGGGGGGCAGGGAATCTGTCCTTCACAAGCCAGGTAGCAGAGCTGAGAACACATACTGAGGCACTTCAGTCATCCTTCTATACCCGGAAACTTTTTTCGAAAGTTGGAACCTACTCAAACACTAACGATAAACTGTGAACCCTAAATCTTCCTCTTCTCTCCTCTCCAAATGGCAGATTTTTGCAAGTCTTCTAATAGGCCTTCCTGCTTCCCTTCTCACCACAGTGGTCAAAAGCCTGGCTGGGAGTCCCTAACTCAGTGTACACAGTCCCTAACTCAGCACATGGAGTATGGAGAATCTAACTCGAGTTTGAATCCAACAGTCTCTCTGAGCCTCTGTTTCCGCATGGGTTAGTTGGGAATGAGATGAGGATCCCCTCACAGGATTGTTACAGGATGAGAGAGAGGTGTGTGTGCAGCAGTAGCACAGGACCCGACTCGTACTGCAGGCTGAGTGAATCTGGACATCATTATTATCATCAGTAATCCATCCTCCACCCAGTGATCAGCTTTGACTTTGCTTGAACCCCTCTTTGCTCGGTTTCCTGGTTTAGTTTCCCCCGTGGAGGCGTCATTCTGCCCTGTAGTGTAATTGTCTGGGTACTTGTCTTATTCCCTTTCTTAGAGTCATAAGCTCCTCGATGGCAGGAGTTGGGTGTAATTCATCTGGGCATTCTGTGCGGTGCCTCTCACTCAGAATGTGCTAATTATATGTCAGCCTCTGCTCTGAGACCCTCCAAGGGGCCCCAGAGCCCTCTGATTGAGGTCCAGGCTCCCATCTTGAAGTCTGAGGGTCCTCAATTAGAGCCCCAACTGTGTCTTGAATTCCTACTGCCTTACACATTTGCTCATGCTGTTGATGCTTAGAACCCCCTTCTCACCTCCACCTCTTGAACTCTCCTTCATCCTTCAAAGCCTGGCTTAAATCACACATTCTCAGTGACATATCCCAGAAGACAACAGTCAGATGGGCTTCTTCCTGCCTCTCACCTCCTATAAAATTTGACTTTAGTCTAGGGGTCAGCAAATTTTTTCTGTAAAGGGCCAGATAGTAAATATCTTTGGCTTTGTGGGCCATACAGTCTTTGTCATAATTACACAACTCTGCAGAAGCAGCCATAAATAATACATAAATAAACTGGCATGGCTGTGTTTCAATAAAACTTTATAAAAACAGGTGGCGGGCCAGATTTGGCCTGCAGGCTGTAGTCTGCCAGCCTCTGCTTTTGTCTTTTATGGTATTCGTCACAGGCTGCCTTTATATTATAGTTATTTGAAGTCAAATCTCCTCTCAACTTTTAGAATAAAAATTCCTTGAGGGCAAGGGCAGTATTTTTCTCTTGCCATCACTCATATCAGGCACATAGAAATTGCTTATTAGATGTTTGAAGAAAGACCAGAAGAATGAGGGAGGTGAGAGAGCTTGGGGTGAGGCTGGGAGAGAGAACCCAGAGAAGGACACACATAGGGGATACAGAGAGAGAGTCAGAAAGACAAAGAGATGCAGAGACAGAAGCAAAGGCAGAAAGACTGGACGAAAAACAAGCAAGAGAGCCCACAGCAGACTCTTCTCTGTGCAGAGGTGTAGAGATTAAGAACCAAGTGTTCTGGACTAGATTGTGCTCCTCCAAAATTCCCAGGTTGAAGTCGTAATTCCCAGGGCCTCAGAATGTGACTGTATTTGGAGATGGGGCCTTTAAAGAAGTGATTAAGTGAAAATGAGGCTGTTAGGGTGGCCCTAATCCAATGTGACTGGTGTGATTATAAGAAGAGGAAATTTGGATGCACGAAGAAACACCGGGGATGCACACGCACAGAAAGATGGCCACGTGCAGACAGAGGGAAAAGGTGGTCATCTGCAAGCCAAGGAGAGAGGCCTCAGGAGGAGCCACACCTGCCAACACCCTGATCTTGGGCTTCCGGTCTCCAGAATTGTGAGAATAAAAATTCCTGTTGTTTAAGCCCCCCAGTCTGGGGTATTTTGCTACGGCAGCTGTAGCAAACCACACAGGGAAAGGCCAAGGAGGAAAACGGAGAAGGAAGGCCCAGTAAATGTTAACGGTTTCAAACACTTTGCCTGTTATTTCTCAACAGCTACAGCTTTCTGAAGACATTAGGGTTTTATTCTGTTGGGAGGTGAGGGTAGGGGGAGTGCAGAATGGATTCAGTTTCCAAGTCCTGGGTTTCAAGTTTTCGCTCCAAGCTTGCGTTTCTAGTACTGTCAAATCCCGGTGATTCTGACGGGCACTGTCTCGGCCAGTTGCCCCACAGTTTTCCAGAAACATTTCTTGTATGTCCACTCCAACTTAATCTCCTGAATACCTGCCATTTCTCATGGACTTTTGAAGGGTTTTGTTTGCTTTGTCGAGTCTAAGGAAAGCATTCGATTTTTCTCCCGTTGTAAAAACTCCAGTTGGAAGAAATAATTTTATTTTCCCCTCTAGGTTTATTTTGTTTAGCTAAAGCCATTAGAAATAGCTTCAGTTTTACGTTTTTCTTGTCTGCTTGCAAAGTGTGTTGACACGGTGGTTGAATTTCAGTGGTTTGGATTGTTTTAAATGACTTCTGTGTTTTTGTTCCCGATTCCTCAAATACTGGTTGCTATCTAGGTGACCAGGTGAATGAGTTAATTAGTAATAAGTATTTTCGCTAAGTATAGGTTTAAATCGGTATACTGAGGTTGAAAACCAATGTTTCCATAGATACAAGACATCTCATATACCAAGAGACCCAGCGGCCAATATTTCTTCTCTGTAGCAATTGACCCTGAGACCTCACAAAGGCAAATCTTTGGGGCACGTGCTGTGGCCCCCAACCCTGGAGAGCCAAAACCACCTGTGAGGGTCTGAGTCGCACTTCCCTGGATCCTGTCTTCTGGCAAATGGTGCAGTAGGATGTTTCCACTTGACTAGTATAATTTTGAGGTGCTCGTACAGATTTCTGGACATCGTTACATTTTCTTAGCAATCCTCTGGAGTTAATGCTGTTTTTGTCATCATCATCTCCATTATACGGATAAAGAAACAGAGGATCACAGAGGCTGTCAAAAGCTGCCATGTATGTCAATTCTCTTTTGTGACTATGCCTTGCCAATCAAGAGTTTGCTGGTAGAGTCACTGGGGCAGGACCTGCATTCTTTCACTCCTTGATGTCCCCTCTTGGTACCTCATGATGTTAGGAACAGCATTATGCGTTATCGCTTTCAATAGTACTTGCAATTTAACAAGATGTTTACAAAATCCCCAGCTGAGGGGTTTCAGGGATCAGTGACAAAAAGGCAGTGTGGGAGAAACTCTTTTGACCTCAGACTTTCCTAAAGGTTCTCTTGAAATCACACGACAACGTGGCAGCTGGTCCTAGCCCTGCACACAAACCTGTTCCTTTGTCAGACAAACATGCCCTGAGGTGCACTCACTTCCCTAATAAAACTCTGAGGTGGACGGCGAGGGGGAGTTCCCCAGGGGAAGGCCCTCCTCCCAAAACAGAGCTCTCCACGCCAGACCAGGAAAGCCTTGCTCCGTGCTGCTGGGGGGAGGCATGGCGCTCGGCTGCTGAGGAGGGTTGCCTCCTGTGGTCTGTGTGCGGGCAATAGCAGTTAGGACCGAGCCCCAAGAGGTAGGTAAGTTTTGAGCAGCGAGAATCAAGACTGGGAGAGGTATTGCCTCCCTACCCACCAAGAGAGTCTCCCTCTTTTGCCAGTTTTGGGGTATCTGGAGCTCCATTTTCTTGAAGAAACCAAGCATTTATACACACACATCAAATCACGAGAACAGCCTCTGACTGCTTGCCATGAAAAGAGACTTCTGCCTGAAGCCTTCATTCTGAGTTGGCACTGTTCCCTTATCAACTTGGAAAGCTGCCCTCTCCTGACAGGGTCCCTCCAGCGACAGAGCTCCAGTCCTCTGGCTGCATCACAGCGCCCGCCCCGGCCGCCTTCACACCTGCAGCTCCCTGATTTAATGAGGGCTGTCAGGGATTAGCAAGTCATGAACTCGCTTGCATCCGCCAGGCTCTCATGAATGAGGCATTTTGTTCAGCCGCCTCTCGCTTCGTGTTTCTTGGAGCCAACACACAGGGAAAAGGCAGTAAGTGAGCAGCTATTTTGGGCCAGGGTCTAATATTTGAATACTGCATGATGAAATAGTGGGCCTATCAAGTCTGTTTTTCTTGGTAGCTTTCTTTTCTCTCCCTCTTCCTCCCACCTCATCTCGCCCCCCGCCCACCCTCAGCCTGGCCTCCTAAACCTTGTGGTGCCCTTGCCGGTGGGCTGGTAACCCCACAACCGGTGAGTCACAGCTCAGGAACCGAAACGGAAAATTGCTCCCGCTGCTAATCCCCCGATGAATGGTCACCGGAAGCTGGACCTGGGAAGGACGGGCTGTTGGCCAACCTCTGAGCTTCCTGAGCTGGGCAGATTTAGAGTCCGACCCACACTGAATCCTTCTTGATCCAAGTTAATTTTCTGAGGGAAATCCGAGGAGGAAAAGCCTTCTAATTTAGTGGTGTTTTGAGGCTTAAAAAACATTGGTCAATAGCAGAAGGAAATAGTAGTGTGGACAGTCAACTGCTTTCTGTTGATGCATTTTGATCACCAGAAGTTAGAAATTTTCACCGTGAGGCCCTCCTCCAGGGCGAAGGCTGAGAGCACGAGTGGGCCAGCCTTCGGCCTTCAAGTGGGATTCCCTTTATTACAACCATAATAACTGCCGTTGTTAACAACAATTATAAGGAATTACTCTTTGCCTGTTTTCTAGCCATCACCCCAGAGAAACCCAAAGCCCGCAGCTGCCATTGGAGAAGAGAACACTGTGATCACTTTCATCATCCTTTTTCGCCCTCCTTACAGCCGGCCTGAAAAGGCCTTGCATGGCCTGTACAGTCCACAGGATTCCTTCTCATATATTCTAGGCAGAAGAAAAATCCTACCTTGGTTTAAAATTTTTGTCCAGCATTAACATTATTTATCTATCCACACTAAGAGGAAGTGTTTCCTTTTCAAAATAGACCAGCATTTGGAACCTCTGGAAGATTTCTGTGGACGGAAAGACACGTGGAAGATGGAAAACAAAGGCGGACTGCCCGGAGGGTCATGGGTGAGGGGCTGGGAAGAGGAGGAAAGACCGTTATGGAGTTGGTGACCATTAAAATGGGGTTGGAGCAAGACAGCTTCGAACAAAGTAGCTGTTTGTGGCTGTAAAGAATGATTCTGGTCTGGGTGCACCACAAACCATGGGAGCATTCGACTTAGAGGCCCTTCGAAGGATTAAAACACAAACCCTGGACTTGAGTGTCGTCCTCAGACAGGCAGAGGCTGTAGTCTGGGACGCACAGCACATCATGTCTGATCCTCGGACAGCCCGAGGGACCAGCCTCCTCACTCTCCAGCGTGGGCCCTGCCACTCGACTCTGCCCTTGGGGCCGGGGTGTTGGGGTGAGGATGAGCGCGGCCGTGCGCAGCTGCACACTGTGGCTTAGACTTTGTGATTGCTGTGGACAGAGTGAGTTCACTGTGGTGTCCTGTAACCAAGATTGGTCGGCAATTCCGGAAATCTGAGGGTAAAAATAGCTGCAGGGCCGCCAACCCCTGGCTGGTGCCAGCCCGGTGGAGAGGAATGGCGAGCTGGAAAGTGCTGACTTTCGTGATCTTTTCTTCCTTCCGGTGGTGGGAGGTTCTCAGAATAAGAAGATCCGGGCTTTGGATTCCCCCAGGGTTTCTCGGTGCTTCCCAGGCCTGCTGAGTCAGTGCATTGGGGCCTGGGTGAGCTTTCAAGAAGGGCTGTTGGTTTCTGAGAGGGAGGGGTGAGGAGCGAGCCAACTTAGGCTCAGCATCAGGGGAGGTAACCGCCGAGGGCGCCCACTGGCTGTTGTCGACCTCCCATGGCTCCAACATCCTGTCAGAGAGGGTTCATGGCTTCCCAACCATCTTCCAAAGTAGACCCCTCAGGCCCAAAGCCTCTTCTTGTTCCACTGTTCTTGTCTTTTGTCAATTCTTCCTCTGAAGATTGCCATTTCTTTCTTTCTTTGTTTCTTTCTTTCTTTCTTTTTTTTTTTTTTGGTGAGGAAGATTGGCCCTGAACTAAGATCTGTTGCCAATCTTCCTCTTTTTGCTTGAGGAAGATTGTCCCTGAGCTAACATCTGTGTCATTCTTCCTCTGTTTTGTATGTGGGATGCTGCCACAGCATGGCTTGATGAGGGGTGTGTAAGTCCGTGCCTGGGATCCAAATCTGCAAACCCTGGGCTGCAGAAGCAGAATTCACAAACTTAACCACTGCATCACTGGCCCGGCCCCCGATCATTGCCGTTTCTTGACTAACATCTTCAGCCCAGGTTCTTCCTCTCCTGTCTCTCCAAGAAATCTGGTTAACTGACAAGTCTATGGTCCAGCTCCATCCCTTTGGTACCATCCCATGTGCTCTCAGTTTCATCTTAACCCTGAATCCCTCTGTACCCTATTCTCTACATTTTTCTGGTAAATGTTCATTGCAAAGACGCTCTGGGAACCCCGTCAGAGATGGAAAACGTAAACTTTCTACACCTGGTCCACAGAGAAGCTGGACTAACTTGGATGAGAGGAACGTGCATTTGAACTACGTGTACATCTAAATTGTAGAATGTCTCCAAAAGGGGGGAAGTCTTCTTAGTGTGAAGCTCAAATAATAGTTTCAACCAGGCTTTACCAAAGTTGAGGTGGTATCAGCCCTTTGACATCCTGCTTTAATAACTTTATGAGAATAATTCTAATTACTAAGATACTCTTTCAAATTAAAAGTATTTCTGAAGTGAGTGGGTTTCGAAAATACCGGGTTGAGTCTTAAGTTTTCCTGGACCTTGCCAAACCCAGTTCACTCCTCTCATCACTGTGCTCATGCAGAACTTGATCTTTTAAATTAAATTTTTCAAATTTGTGTTTGTGAGTGTGTGTGAGCACTTAGATGCTTGCTTCTGGGCTGGTCTGCAAGCTCCCTTCGAAATGGAAAGGTTTATTCACTTCTGTATCTCCAGCGCCCTGATGAACTGGTTATTGAATTAGATAGGATTACACGGACTTAAGATTCTTCTGGGAAATCCTGTTTACATTATTAATTTGCTTGGCAAGTTTTCTCTTTCTAGATAGCAATAAGACGTCATTCACTGCCAGCCCCTGTCCAAATTTAAAGTTTCGCCTTAGTGAGCCTCCATTACCTTTCCTGTCTGTGTTAAATTAGGTCTTTACTTCTTTCCCTGGTGTTCCCGGGAGATCTCCAGCCTGCAGCCTGGCCCCACTGCCTGGAGGGTGATGCCCATGTGGCAAGAATCAAGTGTTTGGCTTGTTGTATCCACCCAAACCCATCAGCCTCATCCTCAGCACTCAACCCAAGTCAGCGGCTTGGTCTCAGAGGGCAAGGTGAGGTTGGAGGCCCATCTGGTGCCCATGGTGGGATCATATTCTGCGGGCTTTGGCACCAGACCCAACTGAGTTACTCTCACTGAGACTCAGTCTCCTTTTTTGCAAAGTGAAGAAAATAATGCCTTACTTGTAAGAACGCTGAAAGAATTGGTAGTAAGTTTGCAAAATGGTTATTGCAGTGGTTGGTAGCTGTTGACCGGAGGAAAATCTTTTAAAGATCCCTCACCATGGTTGAGTCACACCATCTGTACCAAGGACAGCACTTTGAGTGTCAGAGTCAGAGGCCAAGGAGATGCTGAAGAATTCAGAGGTCAGGTCTGTTTGCGGCAGGGAGTCTTGGCCCAAGAAGGAGGCGGCAAAGGATAGGAGTGGTGAGTATGAATTGAACCCTCGCTCTGAACCGAGCCTACACTGAACAATTTGTGTGGAACATTTAATCCCCACAACTCCCATTGATTTCAGCTTTATTGAGGTATAATTGACAAATAAAATTGTAAAATATTTAAAGTGTACATCATGATGCTTTGATATATGTATACATGTGAGAGGATTGCTCCCATCTGGTTTATTAACACATCCATTACTTCACATATGCACATATGTGTGTGTGCGTGTGTGTAAGAATGTTTAAGTTCTTCTTTCTTAACAAATTTCCAGTCTACGGTGTAGTGTTATCAACCGTAGTCACCAGGTTTTACATTAGGTCCTCAGACTTACTCACCTTATGGCTGAAAGTTCGTACCTTTTCACCAACCTCTCCCTATTTCCCCCACTCCCAGCCCCTGGCAACCACTATTCCACTCTCTGTTTCTATGAGTTTGACTTTTTTTTTAGATTCCACATACAAATGATACCATGCAGTATTTGTCTTTCTCTCTCTGGCTTATTTCACTCAGCAGAATGTCCTCAAGTTCCATCCATGTGGTTGCAAATGGCAGGACTCACAACTCCCACTTTACAGATTAAAAAACTAAAGCTCAGAGAAACTAAGTAACAGGTCCCAGATCACCCAGCAAGCTGAAGTCAAGTCAGCTCCAGATAAGAGCTGGGCATTGCTCCCAGGGTAGGCTCCTAAAACTTTCAGCCTCACTGACTCAGTGGGGCCCCTGGGCCTCCTGAGGTCGCCCCTTCCCTGGGCCCTGCAGCCAGGATCCAGCCCGGGGGGCAGGCTTGCAGGTAAAGGAAAGAACGAGACCTCGGAGATGGTGACAGGTGAACAGAACCACACTTCTGACGAGGAGACAAAAGCCTACAGAGTTGAATGGAAAGCCTCGTCCCTTCATGTGACTGTTTGGGGCAGAGCTGGGACCATCCCAGTCCTTCCACGTGGGGATCAACTGAACAGGAGGGACCAGCCTACTTCCCCAGATCCTCAGCATCCTCTTCCTGACTCATGCTTAACAAGCTCTCGGG
This sequence comes from Equus caballus, assembly GCF_041296265.1. Classification (NCBI taxonomy): domain Eukaryota; kingdom Metazoa; phylum Chordata; class Mammalia; order Perissodactyla; family Equidae; genus Equus; species Equus caballus. Next base: position 46,924,929 of record NC_091703.1, on the reverse strand, counting down.
GTGGGGGCAGGAAGAGGAAAACTGACAAAACCAGTGATAGAAAAACCCCCAGATTGGAACATTTAGCTTCTTTCAGGACCGACTATAAACCACACCTCTGCCTGCCAAGCCCTAATCGTCATCCTCATGGCACAGTCCCTTCTTAGTCACTGTCTGCCCCTCCAGAGGGGCTTGTAAGACAATTACAAGAATCCAGCAATAATCTCTCCTTATTGACGTCTTTCAGTTTTTATTTCCCGGGTTTTCCAGAATTTGCTCTCATTAAACATCCAATCTCCAAACCAGCTGAACAGGCTTTTCGAAGTCTCCCTCTGCCTGGTTCTATTACTCGGATCAAAGTCCCATTGCAGTCCCGGGGTTTGTCTCAGCTTCAGAAGGATCAAAGGGAGAGAGACTAGGTCCTTGGAAGTGCACGGCCATGAGGAGCTGTGAGCCAGCTACCAGCTCCACGGCATTTTATGTTGGAGTTGCAGATGGAAGGCCCAGGCCAAGAAGGGGGTGCTTGCTGGGCAGAGGGGCCCTACACCCAGGAGGCATCTCCCAGTGACGGCTGAACCCTGAGGTCTAGGGGGAAAGCCAAGTCTGGTGTGAGAGTCACAGTTCGGATGATTGGCGAAACATCCAGAATGGAAGTTAGAGCATACCTTCCAGCAGGGGCCTTGTTTAAATTCTCAACCCCAGCCCCCTCTATCTAGCCCTCACAGCACACATGGATACATATGCACATGCATGGATACACACACGTGCACACACACACTCACTCTGCGTGAAGAGGGAAGACGCAAATTCTTGGTCAGAGGCTCGATCTGGGATGACAAGGACTTAAAGACAGTGCTTCTTTGAAAGGCTGCTCCTGCCCTTCTGAGGTCAGAACTCGGTGGGGACTGAGGGGAAGTGGTCAGACCTACGGGTTATGGAGAGACCATGAGACCCCCTTGGCGTCTTTCCTCAACATCCCTGAGAACCACTCCCTCTTCTGTTGGTGTTTCGCCACATTGGTTCCTTCTGCACATGCCCTTGAAAGGTTGGATCCTGAGGGAGAGGTTCCAATCTTCCCTCTTGGGTTTCACACTCCACATCCCAACCTTGACCTTTTATAGTCTTAGCAAAATACACCTTCTGCAAAAAGTGAGTGTAATTCAGGAGTAAATCCCAGACTGGTGTAGGTGTCAGATTGTAGGCTAAATAAGCTGCTGGAACAGAGACCCCAATCTGACTGAAAGATATTTCTCTTTCACATGACAGTCTGGAGGGAGTGGCCAACAGGCAAGCTGCACTTCACACAGTCACTCAGCACCCAGGCTCCTTCCACCTTGTTGCTCTGCCGTCCTTTAGAGAGTCGTTCTCATCCTCATGGCCAGAGCTGAGTCACCACCTTGTCAGCGTCCTTGCTCACAGACAGAAAGAAAGGCAGAGCAGAAATGGAGGGCAATGTATTTTCAAGGAAGCAAGTGATGTGGAGGTTACATACCTCGGTTCTGCTCATGTTTCACCAGTGAGAAGTTAGTTACATAGCCATGTCCACCTGCTAGGGAGGCTGAGGAATGTGGTTTCTAGCAAGGTGAATGTCGGCTCCTGCAGGAATTAAGGTTTTTGTATGGAAATATAAATGTGGGCTCATCATTTGCAGTACTATACAATGAGAATTCGTTCTTTGAATGATGACTCTGAGACACTCCTAGATCCCTATCTATCTATCTATCATCATCTATCTTCACTGAGAATATGGTGGAAAGCTTGGTAGGAAGATAGACTCAAGGTTAAAACATCAAGTAAACTGATCATTTGTTCATTCATTCAACAAACATTTATCAAGTTCTTATTCTGAGTCAGTGCTGGGCATTGAGATATACAGATGTGGAAGGCGTGTTCAATGACTCTGAATAACCATATCTGTGGTTTCTAAACTGGCCAATCCACCCTAAGGCCCAGAGAACTTGTTTTTAAATTGACCTCAAATGATGCTTCTTAGCCATCTCTGTTTAATTGAAGGGTATCCTAAGATTGCAAGCTAATTAAAAACAATTACCATTTGCAGCTGCTTATCTTCTTAATGACCTGCAACAGCAACAACAAATGCAGAAATAAATTGACTGCTGATGTTAATATGATTATAACTGTCACCCCTATTCCTGAATTTTCAATTTTGAGGTCCATCTAAACAACATCACTGTACTCATTTATTGGCTCTATAATAAGCCAATGTTATAAAATTGGACTTTGAAAACACTGCTTTTGGCAATTGCTTTTCCTTTTGACAAAACTGCAGAGAAGATTTGAAGATCAGTGGAATTAAGTTTCTATAGATTCTTCCAACGCAGAGACTCTGTGGCTCCCTGGTTCTCCGTGACATCTTGCAGGCTTGGGATATGATGTGGAACCACTGAGAGGCAAAACAGGACATAGAGGTCCAAAAGAGGGGCTTAGCTTGGCAGTTTGTCGAGAGTCCCAATGGAGAAAAGTTGGGCGTGGGAGCGGGTGAATCAGAAGGTACCCCTCACTGCCTCTTTGGTGCAGAAGCACACTGTGTAGGAGTCAGAAGTCTGACAGGGCTTGGAAAACCCCAGGGCCAGGGATCCATGTCTCCTGCAGCTGCCAGATTTATCATTGAAGGAAAATGATTTTCCTCTCAAATATGTGCATGCAACTCCACAGCTGCCTTGCACGTGGGCTGTAGCAATGGCCTGGGCAGCCCCCCACTCTTCCCCAGGCACCCCAGGGTGACTGCCAAGAGAGTCTGGCCTAAAGCAGCCAACTAGTGCATTGTCAACAGATCATCATTCTCCAAAGAATCTAGAGCTGCGGTGGGTTTTTTGCATTTCAAAATGATTAGTGTCTGTTCACAGCCATCACCCTTCAAATCCTGGAGGGATGTGACACGTTATCTAGAACAGCCTCTGGGTTTGCAGAGTGGGCAAGGAGATGCCCAACATCACACAGCGAGTTAGTAGTTACGTCCAGATTTAAACCCTAGATTCCAACCTCCAGTCTGTTGTTCTTTCCAACATGACAGCAATCTCGGTTAGCACAAATGTGCGTGTGGTTTAACAAGCAATAACAATAACAGTGACTGGCCCAATTGCCAGAGCTCCATTAACCCTCCATATCATTCTAATCATGACTATATGAGGCCCTTGTCCTGCCAACAGCCTTACAGAGTAGATGGGGCAAGGATGAGCCACACGACTTCAGAGCAGGCAGGGTTGGACGTTGAGAGCATAAAAGCCTGAACATCAGCACACATGTGGTCCATGACATATCCATGATTTGAACCAGATCTCCTGGCCCCGTCCCCCACTCCACTGTTTGGCTTCCCTGCTGGCAAGGTGCCACTGCCTCCTCAGGTCTTGGTTTGCCAGTTTGCTAACAAGAGAGAGGAAAGAAAAATCAAGATGAAACAGTGACAGTGTCTCCAAGATCTGCAGCCATAGGCTTGTAACTGGGGCTGAAAGGTGCAGCGACATCCCCCAGCACAAGGCGCATGGAGGGTACCCATGTCCCAGCTCATCACTGGCAACATCTGGAGGTTCTCGCCCCGTCTTTGTGGAGAGCTCACCGTGTGCGAGGTGCTACCGGGCACAAAGCAAGCCCTCTACCTTGGAGGAAAGAGAAAGAACTGAGAAAGAAGAGTTAGAGTAGTTGCCTACTGTGCTAAGCACCCTTGAGTATTATCTCATTTAATTCTCACATGTGCATTCTAAGGCACATCTAACGGCCCCCCTTTTATGAAACCTGAGGCTCAGGAAGGTTAAGCAACTGCTGAAGTCATGCAACTAGTAAGTGGCCAAACTGGAATTTGGACCTACGTCTGTCTGAATTCATGAGCTTTCCAGGTTTAGCACTGGGGTCTGGTATATAGTAGGTGCTCAATAAACGCGTTGAGTAAATGAATGGGCAGAGCGAGATTAGACCCGGCAGAGGAGAGAAACATGAGTTAGTGGTCCATGGTGCAGTGGATGGAATTTGTGGTCGTCACTAAGATGGTGGCTTCGACTGCGGACAAGGATGCTGAGGTCCTAGGGAAGGACCCGGGGGTCACTTAGCACAGCCACCAAGAGGACAGCCAGCCTTGCTGGCTGGGGACGACACAGCTGGAGAAGGCTATCTTTCTCTGCTCCAGGCCTGTCCTCTACGCCCACGGGGCGAGGCACCCATGATCATTTCCATGGTCATCACCAAGGAGTGGAGGTGGCTGCCTGCCTTGTCCACCCCCCACCCTCACCTGAGAGAAAGGAGTCAGGGCACGCTCAGCAGTCACGCCCAGGAGCCCACTGCTCTCCCCGCCCTGCTCGGACAGCCCACGCCTGTCTTTCCAGAGATGACGTAAGAAGTTAGCAGCCTGAAAAGAGGATCCCAAGCGGCCCTGGCCCACCTTCACGGAGGCCTGACGCTCAGGGCTGAGTGCCGACAGCAGGCTTAGCCGAGACACATCTCCAAACCACGGGCTTCAGCCGCCGTGGCGTGAACTGTCTCTGAGCCTCCTCTGGGGGCAGCCACGGCCTGACACTGTGGTTCCTAAATGGCTGACAGATTCTTCTGTGTGCTCTGGAGAGTCACAGGAGGATTATAACCGTCTGCCCCATCCTGTTACCCCTGCAGCTGCCTCTGCCTCTGCAGAATCCCTTTCCACTGTGTAAGGATGTCATCATCACAGCCACATTAAAAAAATCTGGAAGTGACATTTACAAAACTGGAGCGTGACTGATGTGTGTGTGAAAGTATGTGTGTGTGTGACTCTAAGCCATGAATATGTCAAATATATCCCTCTTGCCCACCAGGTGGGTTTTCCAGGGATGGGAGAAAGGGCTGAAGCAATGAATGAAATCTCCTGAGGGTCCTGTCCACTTCTTGGTCCTGGCCGTGGTGAACTTCTTCGTTCTCGAAACCCTCTGTCCCCGATTGCCCAGCATGAAGGGAATCCAAGAGATCCAAGAGGGACCGTCAGGAAAGGCGCATGTGGTGACCAGCCTTGCAGGCGTGCCACGGCCAGGAGGCCAGCACAGCTGGGTCTGGCTGGCAGCAGCTGGCTCTCCCTCCCCTCCTGTCCTGAGTGTCCCAGAATGCCAGCCCCTCCTCCCCTTGTGTCTTCTCCCCAGCTCAGCCCTGCTGCGCTCCATGAGGGTCCAGAGCGTCCATGCGTTGGAAGGCCTCTGTCACTCAGGAGCTTCGTTAGACCTGACAGTCCAGCTGAGCCTCGTGCCATCCCAGCAGACGAGCCTGAGGGTGTGCATGGTCTCCACGGAGGCTTGTGGGAATCCGTGTCCACGCTGGTCTCATTCCAGGATTGCGGGGTTCCCCCGTGAGTCTGGTGGGGCCACCAACAAGAGCTCCGAAGCTGGAGGGAGACTCTTGGCTGAAGAGAGCAGGCCGCATCCCCACGACTGGGTGACACCCTCCCTCTGCCTGAGCACAACCCCCCTCACGGGAGCCAGCGCCCTCCCAGATTTGCAGCCTGTGATCCTCGGGAGCAGTGAGGTGGCGAAGCGGATTATCACTGATTTCGGAGCAGTTTTCTTTCCCAGAGACGTCAGGAGCGGGCTCTGAGCGCGCTCCCCAGGTCCTCTCTCTGCCATCGCCTAACAGCGCTGTCCTCACAGCTGTGCCCAGCCCCCTGGGTTAGCAGTCAGGGGTCTGTCTCCGCTCCCAACAAAGACATGGGATCCATTTCTATCTGCTCGGGCCTGTTCTCCGGAATGGCAAAAGCCTGGAAAAAATCACAGATCCTATTCCCTTGACTATTTTCTACGTTTTATGAAAAACTGTGGCTGTGATTCAACCCCAAACAATGACCAAAAGAAATCAAAGTATTGCTTTGTTAAAAAATAAATAAATAAAGTCTGGATTGTGTTATTTTAAGTTCTCCCTTACTTAAATTGGCTTCTACCATCTATTGTTCATTTTTCATATTAGGGGCCCCCTCTGTTATGGTAGATGGCATGGCCACTGTTAAACATATACAACCACTCATTATATATTGTAAATTAAAATCCTGACTTTTATACATTCCACATCTCCATTATTGAAGGGGTCATACAAAATTATTTATTGGAATGTCATATTTAATTAATCGGCCTAACTTTATTAATTTTGTTCGCCTTCAACCCCAAATATCATTTAGTCATACTCAGGATTCAATAAACTGAAAGAACGTAAATGTTCATTATATTTTTCATTTTTTTGTTGTCAAACAATAAAGATTTTTCTTTCTTTAAAAAAAATCGAATAGTTTTTCTTTTTTCTTGGAGTAGATGCTTTTTCAGGTGGGGCCTCAGCAGGAAGCAGATGGCTCACTCAAATTGGGTCAAATCCTCACTCAAATTTGAGGAGAGTTTGGTCACGGGACTCTTAGAAAGGAAGGGGGCCAGGGACAGTGTGCCCAGGCCTGAGGGGAGTGAACCGTCACCAAGGTGTGGAGAGAGGTCTGTGTGGAAGGGCAGCCGCAGGCCTTCGGTTAGGATCAGTCAGGCAGTAGCCCCCAGCAGGGAGGCAGCCTGGCCACAATCCCTTTGACCTCAGTCTTTCCTTTCTTCCATCTCTTGCTGAGCCTCCAATTTGCCAAACCCAATTGGCAGGCTGAGCCCAGGGGAGCCCTTTGATGGGGTCATTCGGTCGGCCTTGAGGGACCGAGGGCAGAACAGAGCAGACCTGCAGAGGCAGACAGATGTGTCATATTTCTTTGTCTCCATCACGCCTCTGCTTCTCGTTCATAGGGTCCTGTATTTAGTTTTATATGCCATCCCCAAATTAACCATCACAGAAACTTTTTTTTCTTATACAGCTCAAGGAAGAATTGGTATTTTCGTCAGGATATTGTTTATTAAGGCCAAATCTCAGAAAAAATTATTTTCAAAATGTTCAACCATTGTTCTTCATAACTTCTGTTAAAACAAATATCAGACTAATATCCAAACCTCGACACAATCTCCAATCTGCTTTTGTAGCTCTTACACTGCAGGCTGCCCCTTGAGGTGTCCATATTCTTCCGGATTTTATTATTTAAATTCTAAGCTCTTCAAATGTATTATTTAATTGCTAATAAGGTTTTACTTGGAAAATGGTGGTAAATATAAAGTTTATGGAAGAAAGATTTGAAGTGATTTACTTTATTTACGTCTTCCGTCGCAGCCTCCAAGATAACTGAACACAGTGACTTAGACTATACCAAATTAAAACATCTGGAAAATTTCCTAAAATTTTGGTTGAAATCTCAGATATTCTCCATCGCATTATACTGATACTCTGTATAAAATTCAATGAGATTTTCATGTAAATATAGCTCAGTGAAAAATTCTTTTCTCAAGCATTGATGGTAAACAGATGTACTATTTCAAATGTTATCACTTCCAGTTCCATAAGATGAACAAAATCCATTAAACTATCCTCAAAGTCTTAAATTTTACATATAAGTAAATTATTAACTACGCTTCAGTGTGAAATAGATGAAGTTTGTTAATAATTGTTGACATTTTATTGCCTTGATGTATGAGTTTACTAAAAAGCAATTTTCATGTTTTGGTAGATAAATGTTTTATAACAAACAGGACCATAAATCTAGACCATAATATGTCCATATTGAGATTATTGTTTTTTTGAAATTTATTAAATATTTCATATCTGAAAATACTCAGTTTTTTAAACTAACCATTTGATATGGTTACAAAGTCTAACACTACTTTCTAAATGTTATTTATTTCTTCATTGACAGTCATTGATAAACCTTTTTTTCAGAAATTTTGATGATTTCAAATGCTATTTTATATAAAATTAACTCATGATAATCTTTTATTCACTGATGATTGCAAACTTTATTTGGACCACGAGCTTTACAGGAACAAGATTGCCATTCTGATCACTTATTTAAGTGTTCAACACTTTCAACTTTTAATCATATAATTATTGAGCACTGTTTGCATCCCACATTTCCGTTACTAGCAAAATAAGCCAGTCATGTTTTTGCTGTAACAATCAAATTGTAAATTGTTTGTCATTCCAGAAATACAATTTATTTGGTTTATTTTGGACCAATACTTCTAGAGTATCACAAGACATTCTGTTTGGGTTTGTTGCCTGGCGTTGGGAGATGTTCGAGGTTACAGCTGATGATTAATATCATAGCTTCTTGGTTTTCCTGCAAAGTCAGAAGATGAACATTTATGATATTTTAAAAGGAACGTTAAGAAACTTATCTCAACTTTGATATTTCTTCATTCTGAGCGTTCTGGATTTTGATTGTTTTTAAGTGAGCACGTATCATTAGTGGAACCAGCAAGATGGTCAGACTGATTAAAAGAAAATTGGAATAAGAAACTATTTATACTGACGGAAAGAAAGAATGTTTCAATACGATGGCTAATTTAGATACATAATTGGTTAATATCCCACAGAGCAATAACACTGTAACCTTTGCAGTTATCCTTCTACCAGATAAAAATAGTCGTATCTCCTCTGAACAAAATTCATTGACATTGCTATTGGACAAAGTTATTTGCATCACTGTCAGTTTTCTACAAGTTAATACCTGTCTTTATGAATCTATAAAATATCCTAGATTGGGCACCTGCCCCGTGGCCTAGTGGTTACATTTGCGCGCTCTGCTTCGGCGGCCCAAGGTGTCGCCGGTTTGAATCCTGGGCGCGGACATGGCACTGTTCATCAGACCATGCTGAGGCGGTGTCCCACATGCCACAACTAGAAGGACCCACAACTAAAAATATGCAACTATGTACCAGGGGACTTTGGGAGAAAAAGGAAAAATAAAATCTTTAAAATATCCTAGATCAATAGTCAGTCGTCTTTTTCCTGTTGTCATGCTCTATATTCTTTTTCTGTAATAAATCTTAGCTGTGCCTATAACCTGCTAATAGGTTTTTCGAGTTCTTCTAGCAAATTAGCAAACTTGAAGATGGTCTTGATGCCCTGAAAGAACTCTTTTAAGGAACTTCAGAACTTTCAAGAGTAAGAAAGTAGTTTGTAGTTTGCTATGTTAAAAATAATCAAAAGCTTGAAATAATTAGGACAAATCACAGGAAGTCATTCTGAAATATGGAATCTCTGCTGTCCAGGTAAAGAAAAATCTCTTATCACTGCTTGCTAAGAGCAGATTGAGTAATTTGTCACTTTAGTAAAGAGAAAACAAAATTCTGACTTTTGCATTAATATAATATTTGGTAGTAAATGCTTAACAAGTTTCTTTTTAAAAAAAAATCTTATGAATAAACCCATAAAACCTTAGCCAGCTCTGGCAAAATTTTACATTTTCATTGCCTTTTTTGAGACTCATTATTTGTAGGTATTATAATTCATGGCAAATAAAATTCTGTTTTCACAAAGCTTCTACTGCTTCCTATGTTCATAGAGGTTTTACCCCTCACCATCCTCTTTCACATTCTGGAACAACCAAACTCTTTATTTTAGGACAAAATTCCTTTTTTTCCCTTAATAAGCCAAAACACCACCCACTACCTTGCAAAAACAGACATACTTCTCTGTCACCATTGCTCCTGGTATGGTCTCAATCACCCATGTTAATTATAACTTTTTCCAAAGTAGGCCAGTCTGTTCCGTGGTGAGACATGGAAGGTTTTTTTTTTCTTTTTGGTCTATTTGTGTGAATTTGTGACCCTGGTTTACGTACAACAGGTTATTGTGATTGTTAGGTAGGCTATAGAGATGAAAGAGACAAGTTACCTTTCAGAGATGAGTTTGATTAAGAGATTCTAGATAAATCCCATACATGCTTTAATGCTGGGAGGTTTGTCTAAGATGTTTATACCCTGTGGATGCAGACATGCCTGGACATATTTGGGAGCTGTTAAAGCAGCTGGAAAGTGCTGCATTCGCATGAGAGGCCAAGGAGCCTCTGGAAGGAATTCTCCATACAGATGTTTGCACCCAGTTTCCTGTCTCACACGTCTGAAGAAATGTGGTTCAGGATGACAGTGATCCCCAATGGGGCGAGGTAGAGGGACACCTCTACTGAATTAGTTAGGGCTGCTCTGAGCTAAAAGTATCAGAAACCGTGATTAAACAGTGGTCAACATAAACGCAGGAGAACTTTTTCCTTTATCAAGCAAGAAGTCCAGAAGAGGCAGTTCCTATTATAAGTTCAGGGGTTCAAGGATTCCAAAGCTGAGGTCTCTGCAATTTCCTTGGCCTTTCCCTCATGGTCACAATATGGCTGCTGAACTTCTAGCCCCTAGGTCCAAATTCTAGCCAGGAAGTTGAAAATAGAAATAAGGACCAAATGGGGGCAATACTGGTATAAGAAAAGCAAAAAGTTTCCCCCAAATCCCCAGTAGACTTTGGCTATGGCTTATCAGTCAGAATGATAACATTTGGACATTTTAGCCAGGCAAATGGCTGTAACACTATGGCAGGTGACTCACAGGGGAAAAACCAGAGGTGGCTGCGGAACCCCACAGCTGCCAAGACTAACGTGTCTGCCCACCACTGTTGGAGGAAAAACACGGCCTGTGTTTCCCTTCTGCCTTCCAGTTCTCAAGTGAGTGGCTTTCACTGGGGAATCTAAACCAGAAGCCAGCTGGCAATGGATTCTGGGAAATGTAGTTCCCAGTCTTCCAGCCCCTGCATTATAAGGTTGATGGGGGCCTGAATGGTGGTGAGTACCAACAGTCAATCTGGCACAGTAGGCAACTAGCAGTGTTTACTACACCCAGGCAGAGTGGAGGCATCAGAATCTGTGTGTGTGTGTGTGTGTGGACTGGTGGGAAATCCCCTCAGGTGCTCCTGAGCTCCTAAGGGAAGAGAGGTAGAAATGCATGTGCCTGATGCAAGGACAATGGGTTATCTCCAGAGGGGCAGGGAAATCCTTAAAATAATTTGAATGTGTGCAACTCAGAGCATCCTCTCCTCTTGCAAGCTCCTTTACCCAAAGTTCTCCAGTATGAGTGACCTGGACCCATGCCGGAGTTCCAAAGAAAGGAGGTTGGGAGAGAAAAATGAGTGTGTCACAGGGTCAAGGCTGATCACCTTGGGGCTGTCAAGGCGGTAAAGGGCGTTTTGCTCACTTTAGGCCATCAGCACTCAGAACAGAGACGGGGCTGAGAGTGTGTTGGAAGCTATAGCAATCTGGCAGCTACTGGCCAATGTCAGCAGGAGAAGAGGTCTTAGCGAAACAGCCACTGAGTCACCACGGTCTCTGTCTGGAGAAGTGGCCTTGGAGCCAGAGACCCACATGGCCGAGACACAAGAAGATGTCTCAGAGTGGCAGATGACTGTGACTGAGGAGCTGGGGGGTGGATCGGGGGCAGGTTTGTTGCAGTTCTGAGCTACAGAAATACTGTTTTATTGGTATTACTGCGGCCTTCCTGGCCCCTCCCCAAAGATAAGGATCAAACCTCAGCATCCAACAGCCTGACCATATGAAACTCATTACACGAACAGCGATGAGCTGCTGCTGGCAGAAAACTGGATCCTGTAGACCGGAGGGACGCGAGTGTCAAGGGGGCAATTCTGCCTCTTCCCTCCTGGTGCGGCCTGCGAGCAGCTGAGATTCACTGTTGCTCTCTCTGTTTTGAAAATATGAACACATTTAAAGGGGATTTGAGAAATGCTGGGTTGGTGGTTGCAGGGATTTCCGCAGAAGGGTTCCAAGGAGCCAAAAGCATCACGGGCCTCTGTCCTTTCCCTCAGAACGTTGGAATGGTCGCGACATGAGCTGCCATTGACCTCAGCGGCTGGGGAAGTTTGCAGAGCATAAGTAGCTCTTTTCAGGTAATATGGAGTAAGTAAGACCCGTGGCTTTGGAGCCAAACCCTAAAGTGGATGTGAACTCGTCAGAGGAGCCAAAGTGGAGGTTTTTAGAACAAGGGTGATGTCACAACTGACTGGAGTTCACCTCAGTTCCATGGTCATCCGGTCACAGTTCTGAGTTATGGCTGGAGCACAGCCTTGGCCGGCTGGGAGCCAGAGAGGGAGTGGGAGGGAGGGAGGGGCAGGCAGAGTGGGGAAGGAGCAACGAGAAAGCTAAGGAGGGGTAGGAAGTGACACACAGGAGCCTGAGCAGAACCTGGCATTGGCGTCCTGGCTTCCCTCCCTGGAGCAGCTGTTGAGGAGCTCAGAGGGGTGACAGCTGTCCCGCAGAGAGGGAGGCCCAGGTCCACAAGGAGGGAAGGCTGTGGGTGGGGGGTCCCTGACTTCTGGCTGAGGAGCTCCCGGCGGTCACCTCCCCAGGGTGGACAGAGCTGGCAGTTACCACCAAAGATGTTGCCACAGAGTTTGTGAGGAAAGGACCTACCTCTGCTGACGCCTCCCCTTTCCCTTCTGGGGAAACTAGGGGTGTTGGGTCCCCCTATGCCTCTTCCTGGAAAGTCTGGGGGCCTCAAACAGATCCAGGTCTGCAGGCCCCGACCGCCTCTCCCAAGTCAAGATGTTGGCTGATTCATAGCTGAGCTGAAGCATAAAAGATAAAAGGAGAAGGGATCCCTTCAATGCCACGTGCCCAGGGGGGTGTGTGGGGTGGGGGTGGGGTTGGGGGCCCCCAGTTGGAGGAAGGAGCCAGAGCTCGGTGGGACCCCCACCCTCAGTCCCCATGAGCCCCTCAGCTGGTGGGATCTGGATTCCACTTGAGAAAATTTGGAGTTGTCCAGAGTTGACCTTCAACAAACCACAGGGTGACCCAGCGACCACAGGGCTGGGACCGGAGAGCAGGGACAAGTTGGGTCAGAGGATTCTGCACAGACTCAAAAGGGCGGCTGTCACAGTGGGGACCATCATGGAGGAGTCAGGCGGGGCAGGAGTGAGGACTCTGAGCTCTTGGGTACTGGGGAGGCCAAGCGCGCGGGAGAGCGAACAATGGGACCCGACTGAAGACATCACTGCAGGCAGAGGGCAGGAGTCGGGGACGCTTCCAGAAAACCTCACCATCCATGTGAAAATAAACACTGATCCTGACAGCTGGATACACCACAACTGGTCTCTCCATTCAACAAATAGTAAGCACCTGCTGTGTGCAGAGCCTGATCTAGATGTTGGGGAACAACAGCGAGCAAAACAGACCAAGTCCAAGAATAAACAGTGCAGCATCCTGTGGTGGTGAAGAAACGGACCCCTGCTGCCCTGTTGGTCGGGGCCAGAGTCACCGCCACAGTGTGCCCTGCTGCATGCAACTCACGCGCATGCTCAGATTTTGCTGGCACACCTGCCCCTGACGTGGTTTTTTGGTCCTTGTTTTGGAGATGAGAAAAGCGAGGCTCAGAGAGAGAGAGATCCGAATAACACGGCCGGTCCCTGGAGGGCTGGGAGCCCGTGCTGGACCTTAGTTTAACAATTCCAGGCCCCGTGTCCTCTCTCACTTGGACAAGGAGGTAAAGAACAGGCTCGCATCACGCCTCCTCTTTCTTCCTGCCTCCTCTCTAGAACTCACTGTTACACCTTTACCATAACTGACGAGGCATTTGGGCCATGTCTCCAAGAGCCCCGTCTCATGTTAGCCTTTTTTTAGGAGTTACAAATAATAATGATATCGAGTTGCACTCTCTGACCTTGAGGAGCTTCTACTCTATTGGCAAGTCTGATTGCACGCCTGTAAATGAACCTGAGGCTGGTTACAAAGCAACCAACCCCCCCAGATGGAAAATGAAAAGCACATCTCCTAAGGGACACCGAATAATACGGTATTGAGGTAGAGTTTGGACAATCAGGGAAGGCTTCCTGGGGGAGGTGGGTTTTAAAGGGAATTTTAGAGGATACAATATACCCAATTGTTGGAGATGTGAGAAGCCTGCATTCTGAGAAGGTGTGAGCTAGTCACAAAAGAAGGAAGGATCTGAGGAGCAGGGGAAGAAGACGGGCATCAAGTAGGGGAGGAATTTGATTTGCTTTAGTTGAGCAGATGGTTTTCAGAAGACAGTAACCAGAGATGTGGTTGGAGAGACTGTGCAGTTGCCCTTGGATGAGAGCCGCGAGTGCTGGCGAGACCTGGAGAGAGCCCTGTGGGTTAAAGACCCTCCTCTGACGGGCTGTTGCCATCTTCATGTCCATCAGCATTAAACGCTGGCTCACTCATCTCATCAGACCTCAGCGCTCTCAGCCCCACAGCCCCAGCTGTGCACCTGACAGGGGAGAATTTGTACCTTGTCTGCACAAGCCTGCAGAACCCTGTGAAGAAATTATTTTAAATAGTGACTGCGGGCACCTGGTCTTTTCACATGCTCAGAAGTCACCCTTCTGCCCAGTGGCATGCTGGCAAAAGTTCCTGGCTTTCCAGGGAATGGAGCCCTGTTCTGTAGGGGTTGCCAATTTCTGCAGTGTAAATACTCCCCCTGTGGCTTATTTCAAGCCACCTGTGTGAAGCCACTGAAAGGGGAGCTGGAACGAGATGCCCACAGTAGGCTGGGACCAGCCGGCTGTACCACATCACTGCCCATGCCTTCCCCTTTGCCTGGCTGACTCCCACCCCTCGTCCAGCTCAGGTCTGTCCCCACCACTGGCCCACCCCCACCACCACCCAGACCGGGTCAGAGGCTCCTGAGCCCACAGCAACTCTGCAATTGTCCTGCATGGCATCTCTCACGAAGCATGATGATACGTTTATTTGTGTGATTGTGTTCTTGTCTGCTGCCCACTAGATTATAAGCCTCAGGAAGACAGGGCTGTGTGTGTCTGTTCCAAAGGATGGTGTCAACGTGTAGCTGTTAAATGAAGGAACAAATGAGTCAAGGAATCACAAGCATTCTTTCTATATTTAACAGGTCACTTTGACCCCCACCTCTGGGACTGCCGACCCACTGAGTGACATTGTTAGACTCTCAGGGGGGCCACACAGAGATGTGGGCAGAGAGAGATCATGGAAACAGGAATGGGAGAGGTAAAGGGGATGAGTGTGGCTGGGGAGGACAGGTAGGAAAGAGAACGCTGGCCTTCCTTGGCAAATGAGCAGAGCTTATCAAATCTTGGCTCTGAACTTCTTTACATTGGAACAAAGGAGCCCAAGGGAACTCTAAGCTGTGTAGGTAGCAATCACTCTTGATTGTTTTGGCCTGACAGGAGATCTGAAGCTGCCTCTATCTGAAACAGAAGCTGTGTATCACACCCTTCTATCTGGTTTGAATGCTAGCATATGAGGATGTGATATCTGGAGCTGTGGCTGCCATCCCGTGACAATGTGGAGACCCAGGGCAGTCAGGCTGAGATAGCAGAGTGGGATGCTGGAAAAAGCCTGGGTCTCGATGACATCATGACATCACTGAGCCACTACACCCTGGGACCACCTTTCTGGGCTCCCTGTACTGTCAGATAAATGTCTTTATAGGTCAAGCTTTTCAAAATTTGGGTGTCCTGTAACGTACAGCCAGGACCATTCCTAACGGACACATCCCATTAAGTGGAATCAAATGCCTCCCTCACATAGGAGAGCCTTCTTCAGGATGCCTGCTCTGCACCCTAGGGCCTCTCTGCATAGGCAGGGACTGGCGTTGGATGGAGCTGTCAGCTCTGGGTAGCAGAACGGAGGAAGGAGGAGAAACAAGGGGTGGAGATCAGAGGGGGTTGGACACCGGGCAGCTCCACCAGCTCACAGGAGGCTGTAGGCATCTGTCTTGGCCCTTCTCTCCGAAACAGTGACTCGTGGAGTGAGGACCGGGGTGCTTGGCCCAGTGAGGCAGTGGACAGGAGACAAGAGAGGGGAGCAGGGATCTCGGCATCAGGCCCTGGCGGGTGAGCCCCTGTCTCTTGCAGGCACGATATGGTGTCTGGCCCCCAGTTTAGAAGTGGCACACAGGGGTGGAGGGGGCAGCTCAGCTCCAGTAAGATGAAGCCAGGGAGAGGTGTCTGTGGAAAGGGTGGCTGGAGCCCCTGACGGCCACGTGGAACAGAGTATGAATCACCTAGAGACCCCGTTGAGTCCAGAGGGGATTGGGGACGCTCCCTCAGCTCTCTGGGGTGGGGTCCACATACCCTTTTCTGTTGTGCCCCTCCTCACACTGTGTCCCCGGGGTTACTTGTTTGTCTCCACTGCTCGACTGGGAGTCAGCCGCTCGGGAGCAGAGCCATGCTCACAGTTACTGCATGGATGAAGGAACACGATTTTGTCACTATTATTGGGGGACCAGTACACTCCTGGACTGATGTGACTTGTGATGGTGACCGTGGCATCTACTCAGCCGTGTTGTATACCAGGAATAGTGCACTGTAGACACCAGTGCCTGCGTCTGTGTACATATTTGTGCGTATGTGTGCAGAAGTGTATGTGTATTTGCATGTTGGTGTGTGCACGTGTGTGCATACGTGCATGTGCATGTGTGTGCAGGGAGGGAACGATGCTGTAATCAGTTACCATCTTTTCTCCATCCTTTGTCTTCTTTTAGGCCATCCATGGAATTCCAGCTGCAGGTCAACAAATACTATCAAAAGAACTAAAAAAAGAAAGTAATGCTTGCCACTGGTTACATAAAAACACACTGATACTTTATATTTTCCAGTGGTGGAGTCATTTGTGTTAACCTGTGTGTGGGTGAGTCAATGTATTTCTGCCACTTAGACTATTTGAGGTGCAAATACCAATTTATTTGAGCAAAGGCATGCTGACAAAAGGAAGCCACAGGTTATGGCATGTGACCCCACCAGTCTGGACTATGGCTCTCAGCAGGGCAGGCCCTGGGGCCAGCTGTGGAGCAGGTGGGGCTTTATTTAGATGGAAGGCAGAGAGAAGGGAAGCGTGGAAAGACCTCCACGGCTTCTGCCTTTGACGGTGGCAGAGGCCCAGCAGTAAGGAACGCGGGAGGCTGGAAGGAGCTAAGAGAGGCTCCAGGTGACATTCAGCGAGGAACTGGATTCTGCCAACCACCCAAATGATCTTGGAGGGGAACTTCCCCCAGGACATCCAGATGAGAGGCTAGACCGGTGGACACCTTGCCTTTGGCCTTGTGAGAACCCAGGCTGAGCCACGCCGTGCTGGACTTCCAACCTATAGGACTGGAGGTAACACGTGGAGTTGCTTCAAGCCAGAGTCTGACTTGTTACAGCAGCAAAGGGAACTGATACATCCTCCTCCTGGATTCGCAGGGCCCTGGATGGCAGCCCAGGTCCTGGCTGCTTCCTTATCCTCTCCTCCTTGGGAGAAAATACTACCTGCTCTCCATTCTCTGCTTCTTGGTCTGGGACCCCGGGACCAGGAAACTACCTCCTGCTGATCTCCAGACATCAGTGACGCGGCTGTCTTCGGCTGAGGCTTTGAAGGGGATTGAATCGGAGACTGCCAGGCATTGACAGGAGTCGAGGATGACGGTGCAAGCTGAGCCAACAGGGCTGACTCCTGACCCAACTCTGCCACCGCTTACAGATCTCACATCGGACGTCACTTGTGAGGGATCCAGTCACCGGAAATCGCCTGCAGGCTGAGTGAGGAGCCCTTTCGGGCTGACTCAGCCAGGGTCTTATGGGATTTGAACCCGAGGCTCCAGGGCGTCTAGGACTGGGACAGGAAACCACAAAACCAGCATCCCCACCGCAGCCGGCCAGGGCCCACCTGCCAGTAAACGCCTCCTTCTGCTAAATGGTGATGGCTTTTGTTTCCTGGAAGTCGTCTCATCAAAGCCTCTAAGCACCACCTCTCTTCCTCCTCCGGGGAGACCACCAACCTTAAGGGCGGAGAGCTACCCGGCCTGTGCTGGTGAGCCTCCCCAACTCTGCAGGCTCGTAGGCACAGCCGCTCACTTTTCATCAAAGTCACCGATGAAGATGCTCAACAGGACAAAGGGCCACTGTGTCAGAGTGTTGGGTTCCGGCGCTCTGGGATGTGGTTCTCCTCTAGCAAGTGGGCTCCGGGGTAATGCACCCAGACACTGCACCCCTTTGAATACAGTTGTTCAACCGGTTACTCTTCTGCCCAGCCATATCAGCTGTGGGCAGGGGTCTCAGTCTCATC